>NC_138741.1:28317420-28872420 GCF_965113295.1 Leuciscus leuciscus | reverse complement strand
CATGCTGAGATCTGACACCAAAGACCCAAGGGCGAAAGCCCGGGGTACATATAGTGCACAATCACTCAGGGAACTCACAGGGAGTCCGGGAAGAGGGAGGGGTGCAGCCTCACTCTTCCACATATAGCAGCGTCGATGGGACGCAAATTTCATCATACAGACAGGGCGGGGTACGGCCTGAACTGATGGGGAAATGTGGGTCTTACACAGTTTGCCCAGCTTTATACTGTCGAACATTGAGCTGTGCTCAGCAGACGCAGCATTCTGAGCTGATCGCATCAGGTCAGATAATACTGGTAAATCTAGACCGACAGCAGCCTGGCCTGCAGGGCGGGAACCTCTAGGTTATAAAACCTTATAAATGTAGACGGGGAGGCCCAGCCTGCCGCAATACAAATATCTTGCAAGGCAATCCCACTTGACCAGGCCCACGAAGAGGCCATGCCTCTCGTGGAGTGCGCTCTGACACCCAATGGGCACTGCATGCCCTTGGAGGCGTATGCCAGCGCTATAGCATCAACTATCCATCTGGATAGGCTCTGTTTCGACGCGGCTAGTCCCTTAGAACGTCCGCTAAACGAAACAAAAAACTGCTCCGTCTGTCTGAAAAACAGACGAGCGAGACACATAAGCTCGTAATGCCCTGACTGGGCAAAGGAGGCTCGCGTCTTTTTCCTCATCAGGGACCGGTAGGGCTGACAGGGAGATAACCTGCGCCCTAAACGGTGTGTTGAGGGATTTTGGAACATAACCGTGCTTAGGTTTGAGTATAACTTTTGAGTCATTGGGCCCAAACTCCATGCACGCCGCGCTCACAGAGAGCGCGTGCAGATCCCCTATGCGCTTCACTGAAGCGAGAGCCAGCAAAAACACCGTCTTGAAAGACAGGTGTTTCAAATCGATTGACTGTAAAGGCTCAAATGGCGCACCTTTCATGGCTTCCAGAACCGTAGAAAGGTCCCATACGGGGACTGAGGGAGGTCTGGGAGGATTCAGTCTCTTAGCCCTTCTAAGGAAGCGGATGACTAAATCGTTCCTTCCTATTGACTGACCAAGCGTTGTTTCTGAGAACGCTGCTATAGCCGCTACATAAACTTTGAGCGTGGAGGGGGCCCTGCCCCCATCCAACAGCTCTTGTAGGAAGGAAAGCACCTCCGTCACACCACAGTTTGTGGGTGACACACCACGGGCTGTGCACCAGCCCGAAAACACCGACCATTTCGAAGAATAGAGTCGTCTTGTAGACGGAGCTCTAGCCTGCGTGATCGTGTTTAATACTCCTTTAGGGAGTCCAACATGTACCCGTTGATGGCCCAGACATGAAGGGACCATAGTTCCGGGTGAGGATGCCAGATCGAGCCGCGGGCCTGTGAGAGGAGATCTCTCCTCATTGGTACTGGCCACGGGGCAGTACTTGCTAACTGCATCACGACTGGGAACCAAGGTTGGTTTTTCCAGAACGGTGCTACCAGCAGTACTGAGCATCCTTCTTCCCTGATCCGTTCTATCACCTGAGGCAGGAGAGAGACGGGGGGGGAGAAAAATTCTTGACAGTGAGCGTTTTCTTGAGACGCAAACAGGTCCACTTCCGCTCTGCCAAATTTCTTCCACAGCAGATTGACTGTCTGTGGGTGTAGAGACCACTCGCCTGCCGGAACATTGTTCCTGGACAGTCTGTCCGGTCCTGTATTCAAGATCCCTGGCACGTGCGCTGCTCTGAGCGAGCGCAGGTTGCACTGAGCCCATACCAGGAGGCGTTCTGCCAGCCTGTACAGTTTCTCGGATCTGATGCCGCCCTGGCGATTTATGTAGGACACCACAGACATGTTGTCCGAACGGACCAAGACGTGGTGACCTTTTATTTGGGGACAAAAACGCGCCAGCGCGTTGTCTACTGCCAGCCTTTCGAGGCAGTTTATGTGCAGGAGCTTCTCCCGTTCTGACCATTGGCCGAAGAACGGTCTGCCCTCGAGCAGCGCTCCCCATCCCGAGGTGGACGCGTCCGTGGACACCACTTTCACCCTCGAGGAAGTCCCCAGGCTTACACCTGATTGGTACCAGTCATTCGCTTTCCAGGGTTTCAGAGCTTTGACGCACTTCTGATTGACCCTGAGGCGAAGCAAACCGGGTGCCCACGCTTCGCGTGGGACTCGCGCTTTCAGCCAAAACTGCAGCGGGCGCATGCGGAGCAGGCCCAGCTGGAGCACTGACGATGCTGAGGCCATGAGACCTAGCATCTTCTGAAAATCTCTTGAGCGGGACAGACGCGCCGCAGCGAAAAGAGTTCGCTGTGCGTCGAATGTCTACCGCGCGCTGTTGTGATAGTCGCGCTATCATGGATAGTGAGTCCAGTTCTGTGCCCAGGAAAGATATTTTCTGACTGGGTGACAGGGAGCTCTTCGCCCAATTGACACTCAGACCCAAATCCTCGAGGTGATCGAGTAAAATGGTCGTGTGTTCTATGAGCACTGCGCGAGATTGCGCTAGAATCAGCCAATCGTCCAAATGGTTTAGCACTCGCATGCCTCTCATTCTGTGGGGTGCGAGCGCCGCATCCATGCACTTCGTAAATGTACGGGGTGCCAGGGACAAGCCGAACGGCAGGACTGTGTACTGATATGCCTGGCCCTCGAAGGCGAATCTCAAATATCGCCTGTGACGTGACGCTATCTGTATTTGAAAATACGCGTCTTTCAGATCTATTGACACAAACCAATCTCCTTGGCGAATCTGCACAAGGATTTGCCTGGTCGTGAGCATCCTGAACTGTCGCTTCACAAGCACTTTGTTCAGTTGCCTTAGATCTAGTATGGGTCTGAGACCCCCGTCTTTTTTCGGTACCAGGAAGTATCTGCTGTATAGCCCTCCTTCGCTCTGAACTTGAGAGAGAGGCTCTATGGCCCCTTTGCTCAATAGTTTCGTCACTGCGGCTCAAAGTAGATGTGCTACTTCTGTTTTTACCGTGGTCTCGACGCGCGCCACATAGCGGCGAGGGCGTCGGCGAAACTGCAGCGAATAGCCTCTTTCTATAATGTTCAGCACCCACTTCGAAACCCCGGGTAGCTTTGCCCATGCGTCTGCATGGATAGCTAGGGGTTGAATACGAAGCGCGCTCCGCTCGCTCAGCGATGGAGAAGCTTCGGCGTGCTGTAACACAAGCATGGCGCTCGTGACATTTGAGGCATGGGGCGCGCTGATAACAGCGGGCAGATTGCCCGCGCTCGACTCCTCTGCGGTGGTCAACCGCGAGGGGGAGGGCTGGGCGGTTCCCGTAGGAACTGTCATGTCTATGTGTGGATGTGGGCGCGGGACAGCGGGCACATATCACACCGAAAGCATCGTTCGCTTGAGTGAAGCGAGTGCACGTTGGTTTCGTTTTTACAGAAACCGTGAGACATGCATAACGTGGTGTTAGTGGGCACTGGGTAGTGGGCACATTCACCATGTTTGAAGCGCAATCGATCTGAGTCGATTCATGTGCGCAAGCCCTGTGTGACGGGCTGTGCTTGTGTGTAGAGATGGGCACTGGGCAGTGGGCATTCTTTCTACACATAAAGCACCATCGGCCGTGGCCGGGACACCAGAAAAATTCACGCTTATGGGATTTATCTGGGTAGCCGTAAAAACGGCGTTTGTGTGCAGGCAAGCGGGTGACAGAACCGACTTGTTTACTGCAGGATACACTGGAACAGTCACATTTACTGGAACTGAACGAGCGAGAAGTTGCCATAGAAACAGAGAGCGTCAACATGCTGGCGTTTATTGCAGGCCTGCGTGCATTACAACAGGCTTGTTCACTGCAATATTGACATTTCCAGTCGCCTGAGTTCCAGAGGGGAATGGGAAATGTATAGGAAAAAGGAGGTTGGTCCGTCCGCAGCGGGACCAGAAAAACTCCCCTTTTTTTCCTTTCGCCAGTGACGCACGAAAACCATAGAAACGGTGTTTGGGTGCAGGCGAGCGGGTTGTGCCACGCGCTCGTTGGCTGCAAAATGCACATCTGCAGTCGCTTTTCAGGGAACTGACAGAGCGAAGCATTGGCGGCATAATTTTAACTGCCGCTAGACCGGGATTCGAACTCCGGTCTCTCGTGAGGAAAACCAATGATTCCGCCACTGGGCCACAGGGGGGAACACAAAGGCTTTCGGATGCACGAGCATATAACAGCGTCACATGCTTTCTTCGGCGTATGCTTGCAGGCGCGCTTGTATTAAAACAGGCTCGCCTGCTGCAATATTGATATTTCCAGTCGCATGATCAGGGAACTGGGAAATGTATGAGAAATTGAAGGTCAGTCCATCCTCGGAGGGACTAAAGACACACCTTTCTCCTTTCGCCGGTGAGTGACGCATGAATGGGGCGCAGAGGCAGGGTAGCTTTCTTATAACGTAAAGAAAAACTAACCCCGACCGTCCGCTTCCAGCCTCCCTTGTGAGCGGCGCAGTTTGCGCGGCTTGAACAGAGGGAGAGAGAAAGCTAGCCCTGTGACCGCCCGCTCCTGACATCCTCTGTGAGCGGCGCGGTGTGCGCGGCTCGAACAGAGGGAGAACAGGTATCGTCCCCCAAGCAGGCAAGGCAAGCGGGCGAACCGGCAAGCTTTGCGGGTTGGGGGTGGGGGGGCGGAGGAGCAGTCTCGGAGAAGGATGCCAGGTGAGTCCTCAGAGTCACCACAGGCAGTAACTAGCTCGCAGTGAGGGCAGTCTTGAAAAAGACGCCCAGCTCTTTTAGTGCAATGGGAGTGTGTGTCGCGGCGGCGAGCACACACACATACATAAACACAGTAGCAGAGAAAGGATATAACGCCGGATAGCGCAGCAGGAAGGCAAGGAAGGCGGCGCGGCCAGCGACTTCAGTGACTCGTCCCGCTGAAGATGCTCTCTCTCAGACGGCGCGGCTTCTTATCCAGCTCCAGCGATGCGTGTGCTTCGCTTGAAGGATGAAAAATCAGATAATAGCTGCCTGCGAGCGATATTTATAGGCCTAGACCACGCCCATTTCGGCGGGACGTGACGCAGCGGGCGCGAAGTGCCATGATTGGGTCTGACGTCACGCCAGGCCTCGCTCGATAGGCTGCTGCAGTTGCCGCAGAGCAGCCAATAGGCGTGCGAGCTGTCTCGCCTATGTCTGCATTGCTGCTGCAACGCGTTTTGCATTATTACAAAATTAAGGATAATTTTTGGCTTCAATATCTCGCGGAAAAGGATTTTCCCCTAGCGTAAGATATCTTACGCAGTACGAGAGACCTCTCGTAAGAGAACTGAAACTCACACCAATACCATACAAATATTATTTGAAATAAAATAAACTTATAGGCTACATACATAAATACATACACATTTACATATACATATACATATATATATATATATATATATATATATATAAGGATGCCACCGCCTGAATCTATATATATATATATTCCCATTCAAAATAAATAAAAATAGTCTAGGGCAGGCTATCAAATAGTATATCAATGATACTCACAGAATCCATTAAATTGTCAGTGGATAGAGATAGCATTATCTTTTCATGGAGAACTGGATCAACAGGCGTATCTGATGGAAACAGAAATAGAGCTTAACAACCCAAAAACAAACAAAAAATGATAAATATAAACACTCACATGTCAGGTTGGGATTTGAACAATACTCCAGTTTCTTCTTGAGCAATTTCTGGTTTTGTTTTGTGTTTGGTCTGCTGATTGAGTGCTGGTTTTTAAAGGTTACTGGTGGTCTTGATGGACCAGAATCTGATGGTACAGAGACACTGGAATTCTGCTTTGACTGTCCACCATTATCATGATCTAACAAACATGAAACAAAAGCATGCATATATTCAAAAGCCATAGATTATATATTGGCTGTACAAACATTGCTGTCACATGACTGATTTTTAACTGAATTGTTTCAAATGGTTCATGCATAATTATAGTAATTAAATGTGCATAATATTTACTACCTTTAGAAGTTGTTTGTGTCGGCTGGGTAAATACTCCCTCAAAACCGTAATATAAAGCTGCTGACTTGAGAGTTTCCAGTGTTACAACTGATCCAGTGTGCATTATTATCTCTGCAGCCCTGAAAAGGATCATTATTAAATCAGTTTTCACTTCCAAATGTGCATTAGTTCTTGTCATGCCTTGTCATACACACATAAGAGTCTTAAATAACACTAAATAATTAAATAATATTCTGATTATTTCACCTTTCCTGTGACACTCCCATGAGACTTTTGCCATCCACACTCAGTAACTGATCTCCTGGATTCAGTCTCCCATCCTTCATCAAAACTCAATAGTAAATAATATGATGCAAATAGGCACATTTATGGATTATGCTTTTGTTTTTTGCACAACGATACTGACCACATTTGCTGCTCCTCCCTGGACGACAGATTTGATAAAAATGCCAAGCTTCTCCTGTCCAGCCCCCTGTAGGATATACATATATATGTTATACGGAACACAAATTAAAGTCTTTTAATTAAAATCTTTATGAAAAGTTCATAAAGAGATTGTAAAACGAATCCATATTAATTGAGCGGTTTAGTCAAAAATTTCTGAAGAGACTTAATCGCTTTATATGATGAACAGATTGAATTTAGGCTTTTATTCACATATAACATTCATCAACTCACACATCAGTTGTGATACTGTAAATGGAAGCTCAAGCATGTTCCCTTGATGTGCGAGAACCAATGAGGTTCATTCTTGTGTTACGCAGCATGTTTGAGCTTCTGTAAGAACCAATGAGGTTCATTCTCGTGTTACGCAGCACGTTTGAGCTTCTGCAAGAACCAATGAGGTTCATTCTCGTGTTACGCAGCACGTTTGAGCTTCTGCAAGAACCAATGAGGTTCATTCTCGTGTTACGCAGCACGTTTGAGCTTCTGTAAGAACCAATGAGGTTCATTCTCGTGTTACGCAGCACGTTTGAGCTTCTGCAAGAACCAATGAGGTTCATTCTCATGTTACGCAGCACGTTTGAGCTTCTGTAAGAACCAATGAGGTTCATTCTCGTGTTACGCAGCACGTTTGAGCTTCAGCAAGAACCAATTAGGTTCATTCTCGTGTTACGCAGCACGTTTGAGCTTCATCAAGAACCAATTAGGTTCATTAATGTCTTACGCAGCACGTTTGAGCTTCTGCAAGAACCAATGAGGTTCATTCTCGTGTTACGCAGCACATTTGAGCTTCAGCAAGAACCAATGAGGTTCATTCTCGTGTTACGCAGCACATTTGAGCTTCAGCAAGAACCAATGAGGCTCATTCTCGTGTTACGCAGCACGTTTGAGCTTCTGCAAGAACCAATGAGGTTCATTCTCATGTTACGCAGCACGTTTGAGCTTCATCAAGAACCAATTAGGTTCATTAATGTCTTACGCAGCACGTTTGAGCTTCTGCAAGAACCAATGAGGTTCATTCTCATGTTACGCAGCACGTTTGAGCTTCTGTAAGAACCAATGAGGTTCATTCTCGTGTTACGCAGCACATTTGAGCTTCAGCAAGAACCAATGAGGTTCATTCTCGTGTTACGCAGCACATTTGAGCTTCAGCAAGAACCAATGAGGCTCATTCTCGTGTTACGCAGCACGTTTGAGCTTCAGCAAGAACCAATGAGGTTCATTCTTGTGTTACGCAGCACGTTTGAGCTTCTGCAAGAACCCATGAGGTTCATTCTTGTGTTACGCAGCACGTTTGAGCTTCAGCAAGAACCAATGAGGTTCATTCTTGTGTTACGCAGCACGTTTGAGCTTCAGCAAGAACCAATGAGGTTCATTCTTGTGTTACGCAGCACTTTTGAGCTTCTGCAAGAACCAATGAGGTTAATTCTCGTATTATGCAGCACGTTTGAGCTTCTGCAAGAACCAATGAGGTTAATTCTTCTTGTTACTCAGCACGTTTGAGCTTCAGCAAGAACCAATGAGGTTCATTAATGTGTTACGCAGCACGTTTGAGCTTCTGCAAGAACCAATGAGGTTCATTCTCGTGTTTCGCAGCACGTTTGAGCTTCAGCAAGAACCAATGAGGTTCATTCTCGTGTTATGCAGCACGTTTGAGCTTCTGTAAGAACCGATGAGGTTCATTCTCGTGTTACGCAGCACGTTTGAGCTTCCACAAGACCACAAAAGGGTGACGACATTTAGAACGACATAAGGGTGAGTAATTAAAGACAGAATTTTGAAATAACCCTTTAATGTAAATAATATACAGCTGTTCATTGTTTTGTTAGTTGACAGTGCATTAACCAATGTTAACAGACACAACTGTTAACTAATGTAGTTAACTAATGTTAACAAATTAAATCGTATAGTAAATTGCAACAAAATCACAAATACTTGAACTTAGTCTTACCTTGGCGGCTACAATGCTCACTCCCATTCCACCATGCAAAGGTTTCTTGAGAGTTATTTTCACTGGATCAGGTTTCTAATATTGATAAAATAACATATATAAAGAGTGTTTCAGAATTAATGCAGAAAATCTTTAGGTAAGCGTAAACTGAATAACAGTTAAATGCAGCAACAGCTCCTCCAAAGTCCAGATGTACTTGATGGATAAGGACGAGGTTCATTACTACCTCATCAATTATTTGCAATTTTTAGGAATTGTTTACTTTAATTTATGCTTTATCTGTAAATGAGCAACATACCCAAGTTGAACACTCTGTGGAACAATCTGACAAGCCGAAGAAAATGGTCCAAGTCCCAACACAGATGGAATGAGAAACCAATTTGCAGAGACCTAGAAAAGTTGCAAGTTCATCAGTTTTTGATAACCATTAAAATATTTATTAATAGATGTTTGTATTTTTAATCCTTGATTTTAAGTCTATGTATTGACTCTACACTATCTCAAGAGGAACATTTAAAGGGATATTTCACCCAAAAATGAAAATCCTGTCATCATTTACTCACCCTTATGTCGTTCCAAACCTGTCTTTGGTCCATCTTTGAAACGAAAATTAAAAATATTTTTAATGAAACCTGAAATATTTCTGTCCCTCCATTAAAAGTCCAGGTAACCAAACCTTGATTAACACACAGGGCACAACACGTAAGCTCAAACATGCAAACCAGAGAGGTTTGTTCTAGCACACATGAGTATTAAACATATTTGCCATTATTATGTGATATGTATATGCACTCTATGTTTCTTTGTTTACATGTAAATAAATGCCTAAATTAAATCTGTTCATCATATAAAGTGGTTGTGTCTCTTCACAAGACTTAGATTAAACTATTCGATTCATAGAATTCATTTTATGACATCTTTTTGACCTTCTTAGATCTTCAAAATGTTGGTTACCTGGACAAAGATCTCTCAGGTTTTGTTAAAAATATCTTAATTTGTGTTTCGAAGACTAACTAAAGTCTTATGGGTTTGGAACGACATGAGTGTGAGTAAATGAAGTACATACAAATGTTTATCTTAATGATAAATTAAAAGCTTTACAATGCCATTATTATATGTTTTTCTGCAAATATCAGTGTGGACATATCTTAAGACCATCCATGTGTTGGTCCATATCTTCATAAAATCTCCATATGTTAGGATCTTAATCTTATATCACAGATTGTTGTAAAATAATGGTAACACTTTACAATAAGGTCTCATTTGTTAATGCAATAGCTAATATAAAGTAACAATGAATGAGTGATATTCTTGTGATTTCTTGTGTCGTTTATTAACATTTGTTTACATTAGTTAAAAATACAAATGTTTATTGTTTGTTTGGTAGATGACAGTGCATTATTAACAAAATCAACATACACAACTTTTACATTTAAAAAAAAAAATGTATTAGTAAATGTTGAAATTAATATTAACTAAGACTACTAAAACCTCTAGGGTTTCATTAAAAATATCTTAATTTGTGTTTCAAAGATTACCCAAAGTCTTATGGGTTTGGAACTACATGAATGTGAGTAAATTATGACAGAATGTGTTATTTTTGGGTGAATTATCCTTTAATGCTTTAGCAATATTATCGATTTGCACCGACACCATTGGATGAGAAGTAAATTTGAACTGAATTGAGCTGGATGATGACACTTTTCTGCAGAGCTGCTTTGAATTGAAATGAACTCATATTAATTGATGAACTTTACAAGCTGAACTGAACCGAATCAATCACTGAACTATCCTTAGCTGAATAATTACAGTATTGTCTTTTTAGAGCTGCTTTATAGCAGAATTGAACTCAGTTTGCATCATATATCCTTATTCTCCTGTTTATCGCTGTCAAGCAGCTTTGAAACAATCTGTATTGTATAAAGCGCTATATAAATAAAGGTAATACTTGTCTTGAATAGTACCTTTGCGACAGATGGGCTCTAAAAACTCCTGAAATCCCTTGGGAATGCCACGCATGGAATCACATGAATACCCGTCCTCGGGCAGCAGGAAAGGCAGGTGAAGCTCTAGTTCCTCTTCCAGTCGGATTTCTCCTCCCTCTCTTCTCAGAACGTCTGTTGTGGTCTCCGCCAAGGCAGCTACGTGCTCTACCAGTGCCTATGAATGACAAACTCTGTAGACATCATCTTCCAGTGGGACATCAGAACAATTATGCACAGCTGTTTTGATTTTCGTGTGAGTTATCATTTTCTATCACTTACGGGTGGAAAGTGGGGTTGATTTGGGGCGTAGTGATATTTGCTCATCAGTGCTCTTAGCTGTAGGGAGTTCAGCTTGTAACATGTGGACTGAATCATCAGGGCGTCGCGTGTGGAGTAAGAAGTCATGGTCAGGAGCATCGTCGCCTGAGGAGAAGCAACATTTTTAAGGAAATAACTATCATAACCCGGATGGGTCAGATCTTTTGATGTTGATAAAGATTGAAATAATATTGTTCAAAAAAACACTCTTAAAGGTTTCAAAAGGGGGGGTTCGCGGCCATAACATGAACCATTTTTAGTTCCCCAAAGAACCTTTCAGCGAACAGTTTTTAATGGGATAGGTCATCCTGAAATGAACATCAAGTCATAATTTAATCACTGTGGTATTGTTCTAAGGCTGTATGCTCTTCTTTCTTTTATGGACCACAAAATGAGAATTAAAAAAAAATGTCCCGCTTGTGCTCATCCATATAATGGCAGTGAAAAGTGACCAGCTTCAAGTTTTTTTTTTTTTTTTTAAGATGCAAAAATATCACAGAATTGTCCCATGAGACACGTGCTGTATATTCCAAGTGTTCTGGGGGGTATATGATAGGGTTTGGTGAAAAACAAACTGAAATTGTATGTATTATTTAACCAAATTCTTGACCTTGGCCGTTGGTCTGTGGCTGCACGAGGTGCGCTTTTGTAAGACTTTAAAAAAATATATCCTTTTGTGGTCAATAAATTAAAGAAGGGCATATGGCATTTGAACAACACCAGGATAAGTAATCTATAATTAATTCATTAAGTGTGAACTATCCCTTTAAAAGGACCATTTTTATTTTTAGTGTGCACGTGAAGAACGTTTTAACAACACTGCCCTGCATCATATTTGATTCTGAAGGAAATCCAATACTTGTTTCTTACTAATTTTGGGGTGCTGAGTCTAAAAATAGTGGCTGTTTTCCTCTAGCACATAATGCTTTCTCAAAAAAAGATGTGAATTTTTTAGCATTTTTGCTTTAAACAACCATTATTTTGTAAGGTGAAAAAAAGCTTAATTTATTTATAAACTTGTGTTTATGTAAAGTTCTTTGACATTAAATGATATGACGCAGTGCCTGAAAATAGTCCCCAGCTCGGTAACTTCCAACGTGACCGGGACTAAGTTTGTCTAACCTATTAGACCTATTTTCAGGCGCTGCGTCATATCATTACGCCTGCTGCACCCATGGTACGGCAGCAAAGTTTCTTGATTATTACGCAGGAATGAGAGTATAGTTCCTAGCCATATCAGCCTAGAAGATCGCAACTTTACATTTTCCGTCGGTCTTAGTACACGATGTAACTACAAAAGAGTCAAGTTTTAAATAGAAAAAATATCGAAACTCTTTGGTCATTTTTTTGAGAGAGATGCAAATGGTCCTGTCCGATTCAATGATCTATGCTAAGCTATGCTAAAAGTGGTACCGCCAGACCCGGAGATCGGCTGAATGGATTCGAAAACGGTAAAACTCAACTGTTTAACTCTGGGGGAGTTGTAAAATGAGCCTATTTCCAAAAAAAGTGGAGTATCCCTTTAAGGCTTATTTAAATTATATTGATAGATAGGCTAATTAGAAAAAATCTTCATTACTATTTTGCAATAAAAAATGTTTTACATGGTGGAAAGTTTTTATTGATATTATTGAACTCAGCATCATCAAATTAAGATATATATATATATATAATTTTTATAATTTTTTTTCAAAGTGCAGGGCTATGTAATCTAAAGAAACTTTTTCTTCTACACTCTTAAAAACAAAGGTTCTTGATTGGCATTGATGGTTCCTTGAAGAACCTTTTTCATCCATGAAACCTATTCATGGAACAAAATGTTCTATATAGTGGGAAAAACGGCCTTTAGAATATTAAAATGCTCTTCACACTAAGAAAATAATGGTTCTTTGAATAACAGATTACTGAAAGGTTCTTAGGGGAACCAAAAAAGCTTATTTGATGGCATCACTGTGGGAAAAAAAACAAAAAAACATTTGAAACCTTTATTTCTAAGAGTGTATATAAAGTACCTGGGAAAGGTCCCAAGGATGTTAAACGTTCTTCACACAACCATAGATGCCAATAAATAAGCTTTATTTTTAAGAGTGTATATCATTTTGCATTTTGTATTTCTCATCATCTTTTTTTCAGATACACTACCTGGATTATGCGACTGAGATGGCAGTCAACAGCCAGCTCCAGCCCTTGTCTTTCTGCCCAGGCCTCTATGTGTCTCAGACGCTGGCGTAGAGTTATGCCCCAGTAGTTCGAGCACAGATTTGATCCCGGTACAGTGAACTGGTTCAACATCCAGGCCCCCATGAAGTGAAAAAGTTGAGAAAAGAGCTGGATGCTCAGAGCAGGGTTGACCCGACACCTTCGGAGCAAACTCATGGTCTTTATGAGAACGTTCAAGACGCCTTCTAAAAAACAAATTCAGAACAGAACAAAATCTTTATTTGCTATTCAGTACACAACCATGTGCAAAGTTACCATCTTTAATCCAGATGTTTTATCATCTGAAACAACTTAAGGTTGTTTTTTGCTCAATTGCACAATGCTAAAAGTTCACTGAGCATCATTTGTGGGCTCTGAACCTGTACTCAGCTAACAGGGAAAATTCTCTGAACTTTGGCTAACAAGGTACTCTCAAACTTCCAATATGAACAGTTCTTCCAATACATCATTTATGGAATGTTTTTTTCAGAAACATTTTAGTTGGACTTTAGTCTAAAGTTTTTAAACATTACTACTTGCTACTTTTTGTAGATGGTTCAGAGAACATTCAAAATGAACGTTCCCATAATACTTGCAAAATAATAAAAGAGAAAACATTTTCTCTAACATTCCCATAAAAAACATTTAAAGCATAAAAAAGAAACTGTAAATAACAAAATAACTGGAAGAATAGCATGAAGGTTAGTGAGCCTCAGCTGCTTTGACTGGAAATTCAGAAATGATGTTTCATAACTTTAATGGGAACATTAGCAAAACATTCTTAGAACATATTTTTGATAGTAGGGTGGATCCAAACTTGCAACATACAAAACCTGATCCATTTGACAGACATGCAAAGTGATCTACTGAAATTTTTTCACAATTAATGTTGGGTAATTCTGAATTAGATGACACAATTATAGATTGATATGGACAAAATGCATTCAAAATATGCCACAGCAGTCTATGTGGAAGGTTGTACAGAAAACACAGAAGAGATTTTGTGACGATTTCAGATGACGCAAACATCGAATATACAAAGCTGTCAAATATTGCCCTGTTGTTTCATTTCCTAACCTGTTTCTTGTGTCTGCTAAGTGAATAACATGTTGTTAACTAACCACAATACTTTCTGATTGTAACATGCATTTGAAGCTGCTTTTGAAACAATATGTATTATGAAATGCGCTATACAGATAAACCGCATTGGAAAAAAGAGATAAATAAGAATGTAGGCCTACCCATTTCTGTTGCCTGAGCTGTTTCCTTTTTTACATCAGCAAAGAATGCAGGCAAGTGGTTTTCAAGATCAACCTGAAGCCGATGTGACAGGTACCTGAGGAAACATTAACGCTTCATTAAACGGTCAAAATACATCGCCCTCGCTGCAAACATCACAATGCAATCACGCTTTTATCATACCTGAAAGCCTGTTGCACAAGTTGAGCAAGAGTGTTTTGAGCCTGGAGTGTGATGGGACACAGATCTCGGTCCCGTCTGACAAAGTTCAGGAGCTCAGATGCGTTTGCCATCCAAAAGGCAAGAGCCACTGCGATGCTCCTCTGTTTCTAAACGGGAAACACAGACACAATCATGGAAATTATCAGGGAATTTGACCTTGAAGTCATGGAGTACATCATACAGTACATTTTTAATAATAGATTTGAATCTACCTCAATGATGTCTTGAATCAAGCTCACAATCTTGTCAAATGTAATGCAGAGTCTCTGTTCAGTCTGTTGGTGAGGTTTATTCCTCTGCCCAGGTATACTGGTTAAAAATCGCCCAACCAGATAAAACACATATGCGGGCGAGAGCTTAAAGTGAATCGTGGAGCTGTTGATGTCATTTATCACAGCACGTAAGAAAGAATCCTCATCTGAAACAGAAATCAATGACGTAAAACGCAAATGACCTAAGAGCAGTACAGAGAATTGTGTATTATTTTATTGTGCCAGGATAAACAATGTACCTTTTTCCTTTAAAGAAATGCTGATTGGGAGATTCCATTTCACTTTCAAGAAGTCTTGTGATTTGCTGTAATGAAAAGGGAAAATATACTATATTTTTTGGGATAATGAATGTTGCTTTAACAGGGATATGCTTAAAACAGATGGAAGGATTTACTGATTTCAGCAAATGGCAAACATAATTATTTATTTATTTTTTATTTATAAACACTTATTGATTATATATCACCTTGACCTATAACGTATAAGCATCTTAAGGTGACATTTTAATTATATTGTAAATGTATTATATTAAGTTTTATTATAGGCACAGACACCTAAATATAGATTTAGCTTTTTAAATAATATTTGCTGGTAATAAGTGTTTTTGAGAATCTTTTTCGTTCACAAAGTGTTTTGTATATTTTTCTTATATACATTTTTTACTTTTCATTAAATTCACTAGCTTTTCAGGGTTCAACCAACTGATCACATTAAAGTAACATAAAAGTTGACATTTTCACTGGTGTCTACCAAACCTTTGCTATATGGATATTTGCACACACTCAATAAGATGCTTCTAGGAACAAAAATCTTTTACGTTAAGATTGTCATGCTATGGTCAACAACAAAAAAGATTTCCTACCTGTTCGGTTTACTTTCAGAGACATCGTTCTTCAACATGTGACTGCAAGAAACTTCTTTTTTTGTCTCTTTCTTTTTACTCTTCTCTTTCCTTGATAATGTCCTTTTGAAATTCTCGATTACCCCAACTTTTTCCTTATTTTCCAGAC
Organism: Leuciscus leuciscus; assembly: GCF_965113295.1. Taxonomy (NCBI): domain Eukaryota; kingdom Metazoa; phylum Chordata; class Actinopteri; order Cypriniformes; family Leuciscidae; genus Leuciscus; species Leuciscus leuciscus. The sequence goes on along the minus strand of NC_138741.1, from coordinate 28,856,822 downwards.
AGCCATTCTAAAAAAAGATTTTAGTTCACTCCAAAATCCTGATAGAAAACTAATTGGTAACACTTACAATAAGGTCCTATTAGTTAATGCATTACCTAAAATTAACTAACAATGAGTAATGTATGTTACAGTATTTATTAATCTTTGTTAACATTATTTTTAATTTTTTAATGTCAGCCCAGGTACATTAAATAATGTTAACAGATAGATTTTTATTTTATTTTAATAATTTATTAGCAAATGTTGAAATCAACATTACCTATACGTTTAATGTTTTGAAATCATTGTTACTTCATGTTAACTAATGAAACCATATTATAAAGTGTTACCAACTAATTTAACTTAGTAGAATGACAGTGATGTCACACACCTGTGAAGATACAGAAGTGTCATTCCTCAAGACAAATCGGCCATCTGATTCTTTACTCCAGTTGAGTTGAACCACCAAGGGCTTTTCTGAAAGGTCCAGTTGTCTTTCCTCTAAATGGCAAAAACACAGAACATTAAGTGACTGGCAAGAACATGCAATGTCTCAAAACGAGAGTTAAATTCCTGATTTCACCTTGATTTTTTAAGACCTCATATAATGAAAATGGGAAAGGATTTAGTGTCTCATCACACTGAAACTTCTCCAGCAGGGTTTCAATGACCTCTTTTGTGGTAGTAGAGCTTGAGATACAAATGCATTTGGTGGCACAGTTCCCTGAAATATGGTCTTGGAGGTAGAAACGAACAACTCCATGGAATACAGAGTCCTAAAAAGATGCAAATCTATTAAATCGTGAACACAGAAATACTGTAATCAAACTAAATGAAAAAAAAATGTCTTTAATATCTAAATTATTCTACAGCAATGAGATTAAATAAAAAAAAATAAAAAATAAAAATAAATAAATACATTTAAAAAAAGAGTTTTTCGAACTCTCCTTTTTCTCATATTTCTCTCCTAAGAAAAAGTCCCCTGCAATCTCTTATCTCGACTGTCCGGAGACATATTAACTCTTTCTCAAAATGTGCTCAGATTTACCAATACACCAACATTTTCAACCAAAAGTCAAAGATCGCAGTATGAATCATCAAATTCTTCAAAGGCCAAATTATCTGATCACATGCCTCTTTTTCCTACTGAAATTTAGTGGGGAACTTAAAAGGATTTAAATAACCCAATAAATACTTCCACTCAGAATAGTTTGAAAGTGTAAAATTGTACAGTAGTTCTGACATTAGAAACAAAAGTGTTCACCTCATCAGGATCAGTGATCTCAAACAGGCTGAGTCGGTTTGAATTCCACTGTCGAATGTTCTCCTGAAGTCTCCTGCGCTCCTCTGGACCCCTTTCAGCGTCATGGTCCGAATCAAAAGCATTTCTTTGCATTTCCTTCATAGCTTGACAAGCTTTGTTTATCACATCAATATATATTTTTAAGTTTATATTTTTAGCAGTCAAAGCTGCTGAGGTTCACTAACCTTCGCGCTATTCTCACATCAAATGCCTGGCACTGATTTTTTTCCAGCCTGTTTAACATTCAGACTGTTGGTTGATTGTTCAGGTTTGTTTGTCCTATTAACACACAGCAGTTGAAAGGCTAACCTCATTTCCCATGATGCCCTAATGTAATGGCTACAGCAACACTGACGTACAAAACGGGGAAGGTCCTAATATGGCCATTCAAGCTTCTTTTTTTAGTGCCCATATGATTCTAAACAGATTTTTTGTCAAATACATTTAGTAAACTGAAATTCAGTGAAAGAAATGTCAAAATCTGTATAGCTCTTGAGAACTAGAATGACTGGATTGGGTGTTGCTGAACGTTCCCCAAAAATGAATGCAATGAGTTTACCTTTTGTTCAGATTCAGACACTAATATATAACATTATAATAGAGAATTTATAGGTCACCACGTGTTAATTAACATAATGTATTGTGTGTCCCTAAAAGCATCTCTTCATTAAAAGTGAGTTTCATGGATGACTGGATGTGAATTATGTGCATGAATATAAAACAGCTTAACACTAACATACTTCATATGACTATATCACCCAGAACACTGACATACATATAGACATTAGATATTAAACATGAGGAAATACATATGAACAACAACAACAACAACAACAACAATTAAGCACATAAAGCATTAAAAGTGTAGGAATATGTCATATTTAAAAATCTTTGTCTGAAAGCATCTGAAAGCAACTAAACTCTCAGTTTTTCTTCTGTATGTATATTGCATATATGATATTACGGTAATATTACAGCAATGGACATGTTATAAACCATAGATCTTATGATAACATTTATTGTTTGTGACTGAAATCACTTCTGGGATGTTCTCTCAATAGCTTTCATCAGAACAATACTTATTTCAGTAAACTGATCACCATCTATTTCCTTGTGTTTGTGCCTCCTGCAGAACATGATATTATTAAGGCTAAACTAATAACTGGCCTATTATTAGTGAATTGAAAACAGAAAACTTGACCTACCTTCTCATATTTTCCACATCATCCACAGTTTCTGGGAGATCAACACCTTTCATTTCTGGTAAAAGCATCACCAGTCCACTGTACAGAACAGACATGGCCCCTGTATATGGTGACAGAGAGAATTGTGACAGCTGATAACAAACACAATGGAATTATTTGTATTGTCATTTCTGCAATTGAAAGACTCCTTGGCATAGACAAGAAGGGGAAGTTCTTGCCAAATACTAGCTAATCTGTACAGAATAAATGGAGCAACAACTCACATTCGTAAAATTTCCATGTTAAAGGAACACTCCACCGTTTTTTCATATTAAACTATGTTATTCCCTTAACTAAGACGAGTTGATACATACCTCTCTCGTCTCAGTGCGTGCACTCAATCGCTCTGTTGCGCGGCGACACTTTGATAGCACTTAGCTTAGCCCAGTTCATTCATTAGGGACCAAACAGCGCTGAAGTTAGAAGCGACCAAACACCTCCACGTTTTCCCTATTTCAATACAGTTACACGAGTAGTTACACGACCAAGTATGGTGACACAAAATAAAACGTGGCGCTTTTCTAAGCGGGTAAAAAGGATAACTATAATGTATGGCGGAATAGCACTTTTGGGAGTGCGCACTTCGACTCGGCGCAGTAAAAAGTCACGTTGGTTCCATAGACAGTATATAAACTGGACACAGCGACCCCATTGGATTCAACGGAGACAAGTGAAGTCAATTAGAAGCACTCACTTCCTGGGGGTTGAGCGTACTGCGCAGACTCAAACTGAGCTTGACGACGTAGATGTGACGTGAGCAACCCGTCTGTCTTCTAGTAGCTGTGCCAAGAGAAATCTGAATCATTCCCTTCCGAAACTTGATGGAGAGCGTGAGTAGGAGGTGTCCATGAGCTAGGAGCAGGAGAAACTTTTGCTAAGTATTCTGATTAATTACTTTGTCATTTTGCCTCCACGTCCCCCCGATTGCCCGCAAGCTTCTCCTCCTGTCCATACGGTAATCTCTCTACTGTGCGACAGAGAGTCGCGTGGTTATGACGCAATCGTTAGCCTATTTTTACAAAAATTGCTTCTACGGGGCCATAACGTAAGATACAAGGTAATGGAGCCTTTTATAAATTTTCGTGTTTCTTTAGAAATAAATAATGGACAAATGGAGTCTTTAAACGCCTCAGATGTAAAGTTATTCGCTGTCAAAGTGACGCCAAAATGAATGGGAGTCAATAGAATGCTAACAGCAGGTGATGGTCCGCTAATCAATGGCGGCGCCCAGGGAAGCTTCAATATTTTATGAAACCCTGCCCCCCTAGTTGGTTCTAATGACAGAAGTGAGAGGGAGAGGATTTTTCAGGCGTGACTTTTTACTGCGCCGAGTTGAAGTGCGCACTCCCAAAAGTGCTATTCCGCCATACATTATAGTTATCCTTTTTACCCGCTTAGAAAAGCGCCACGTTTTATTTTGTGTTTATTATGTCCCGGTGACCAGTGAAAGTGCAGTTCTGACTCTCTGCCCATTCATTTAGATAGGAGCCTGGTCTTGTTAGTCCGAAATAGCTGCCCGGAGGCGTTGCCAAGATGGCGGCCGAGTGGCACGACTTGCCTAAAAGGACTTTGGTAACATCCATCCCAGAGAGCATATACTCAAAGACGAGCCACGGGGTTCTCAGCCCGCTGAACAAAAAGCTGTGTGGACCAAGCAACATGTCAATACAGGTGAGAGGGCAGTTTGAAGCATTACTTGGTCATTAGGGAAGAGTGATAAAACACCCAGAGTGTGTTATACCAAGACTTGTATCCCCTCTCTTTGGATTACCTGCCATAAAGGAGCTGGACTTACTTCACACAGTGGATGCAATTCAAACATCAGACCCGAACTACAAAGAGCTGTTCCCAAAAGTCTTTACAGGACTTGGAAAACTGGAAGGAGAGTACAAAATCAGAGTTAACCACTCCATTTGCTCTGTCTGCCCCTCGTCGAGTGCCCTTGCCCATGATGAACAGAGTCAAAGAGGAGCTGGAAAGAATGGAAGAAATAGGAGTTATAGCGCCCATTGAAGAAGCAACTGAGTGGTGTTCAGGTATGGTGATAGTGCCAAAACCATATGGCAAGATTCGAATCTAAGTTGATTTAACACATCTAAACAACAATGTCTGCAGAGAGAGACATTTTCTTCAGTTATCGAGTAGTTAACACCTGGAAAAGAAAGGGTTGACACTTAATGAAAAATGTCAATTTGCAGTGCCTCAAGTTAGGACACATCGTCAGTGCAGAAGGCATACGAGCAGACCCAGATCAAATAAAAGCTATCAAAGAAATGCCAGAGCCTGGAAATACAGTTGATGTCAAGAGATTCCTTGGCATGGTGAATTACGTCGGAAAATCTTTACCCAACATTGCAGTGCTGACTGGACCCTACAGAGACCTGCTCAAAGCTGAAAACGTCTGGGTGTGGGGAAGCCCACAACAACAAGCTTTTGAAAAATTGAAGCAAGAACTCAGTTCTTCGGCAGCACAGTACTGTCCAGATCGACATATCAGAGTTTCAGCTGATGTGTCTTTCTTTGGATTAGGAGGAGTACAGCTCCTCAGCTGCAGCCTACAGGTGAATGGAGACCTGTTGCTTTCAGTTCGAGGAGCATGACACCTACAGAGAATAGGTACGCACAAATTGAGAAGGAGGCCCTAGCAATCACGTGGGCCTTTGAAAGATTTCAAACATATCTTCTGGGACTGGATTTTGTGGTCAGGACTGACCACAAGCCACTAGTCAGTCAACTAGGCTCGAGATCACCAGATGACCTACCTCCACGCATATTAAGATTTTGTCTACGACTCCTGCGGTTCTCCTACACTATCATGCACGTTGCTGGAAAAAATCTGATCATAGCAGACACGCTCTCCAGAGCTCCACTGAACCCATCTGAAGCTGACCTAAAAAGAGAGGAAGAGGTGTGTGTTGATCATGTCATTCAACAATTGCCAGCAACACCTACCAAGCTTGCTCAAATAAAGAGGGCTCATGAAGAAGACGAAGTTTGCAGACAGCTAAGTTCTCTTGTACGCACAGGCTGGGATGGAAAAAAGAGTGTTCCCTCACAAAGCACGTATGGCTTACAGAGCTACGCCATTAGCATCAGGAGCTTCACCTGCTCAACTCCTGATGGGACAGAACATCAGAACTACTCTCCCAGTGAGTCCATCCACAGTGAAACCAGCCTGACCAAACCTCTACACCTTCAAAAGAAAAGACAAAGAGTTGAAGGTAAAACAGACTAAGTGGTACAATAAACACCACAGAGCACATACAAAACCTGCTCTACAGACCGGTCAATCAGTCTGGATTAAGAATGTACCAAACCCAGGCAGAGTCATGAGTCCTGCTGATACTCCACGTTCCTACATTGTAGAATGGCAGTCTGGTAGTTTGAGAAGACACCTTTCCCATCTGAGAGCAGTTACTTCACAGCCAAGAGAGAGCGGTGAGCAGGGTGATCAGACCACCATTAAGACTAAACCTTTAGAGTTTTACTTGTTGTTGTCCGTTCTGATGTTATTTCCCTTTCTTCTGTTGAAAGATACTAATAAAGAATAAAAAAATGCCTTTTTTCCTACTGAGAAACTGAAAAAACAAAAATGAAAAAAAAAGAAGGGGAGGGGAGGGGAGGGAATGAACTGAATGAGAAAGTAATAGTGATATGTTATCTAAATGCAGGGAAAAAAATGTGTTGGTTGGAACGTTCTTTAGCTAAAAGGGGGAGATGCACTGGCAGGATGTTTAAGGGGAATAGCGGCCCGGCATCCTAGCCTGTCAGCGGCATCACGCATGCCTCTCCATTCCGGACCGTGGGTCCGGCGTCGTGGGACTCACGTCTCTGGCGTTGCGAGACTCCCTTTGCTCTCCCTTCCTGGACCTTCCATGTAAATTTTCCAGTCACGACTGAAAACCTACTTTTATTCACTTGCTTTTAATAATCAGTAATTTGTGTCTGTTTTTTAATTTTTTAATTTTTTATAAAAGAGACGGCACTCCCGCCCGCTGCGGTACCGCGCCGTAAAAAGCGCCGTGCTCAGCGGGTCCCGGAGCCTCCTCCAACCGTTACAAGCTCGCCGGTTCGCCCGCCAGCTTCACCGCCCGCTTCACCTGAGTCTATCACTCCCGGACAACGGCCGCCGTCTGCCGCCGCTTCCGTTGTGGATGACACTGAAGAAGTGGCGATTGTAGAGGAGGACAGCTGCTCTATCCTGGCGTCGAGCAGTGAGGATTGGTCGAGCTCTGTGGATCTCGCACCCTCTGCTCGCGAGTCTTCCGGGAAGAGAGCGAGCATTGAAGCGGAGCTAACGCGCATGCTCACACAGGCCGTGGAGAGCCTCGGACTCGAGTGGTCGACGCCCGCGGAGCGTGCGCACAACCGGCTGGATGGTTGTTTCCTGCTAGGAGACCGCGTTTCGCCACCTTCTAGACCCGCGCCGTTTCTTCCTGAGCTTCTTGAAGAACTCGCGAAGTCCTGGTGTGCCCCCTTCTCAGCCAGGGTGCGTACCTCTGCCTCAGCAGCATTCTCCATGGTGGACGGTGCTAAAAGCAGAGGATACCATTCTCTTCCTCTGGTGGAAGAACCGGTAGCTGCCCATCTTTGCCCGCCCTCTGCTGGACGGCGTGCAAAGACGGCGCTTCCGTCTAAAGCCTGCCGCACTACTTCAGCCATGCACAGCCGCTCTTACACCACCGCTGGACAGGCTGCATCTGCGTTGCACACAATGGCTACATTGCAGATCTTCCAAGCCAACCTTCTTCGAAAGCTGAATGAGGAAGGGCCGGAAGCTATCAGCGTGCCGGATTTAAGAAGCGCTACGGATCTTGCACTCCGCGCCACTAAATCCGCTGCACAGGCCATAGGGCGGAAGATGTCATCGTTGCTGAGAGACACTTATGGTTGAAGCTCTCTGAGATGCCGGACTCGGAGCGCGCTGCGTTCCTCGACGCCCCCATCTCTCCTGCCGGTCTCTTTGGATCTTCCGTCAAAGATTTCGCGGACAGATTCGCTGAGGTGGAGAAAACGTCACAAGCCATGAAGCATTTCCTGCCGAAGCGCGCTAGCTCTGCAACAGGCCGCTCTAAACAGCCGTCTGCTCGAAGCTCCCAGCCGCAGCCTCCGCCCACCGCCGCCGTTTCACAGCGTCGACAGGCCCGAGACTCGAGACCGCGCTCTCGCTCTGCCGGCCGCCGCCCCCCACGTGGGCCCCGGCAGAAGGTTGAGATAAAACCCGAGGCCTCAAAGTCTTCCTAGCCCGCCTAGGAAAACGACGGTGTGGCCGGACTTCCACCAAAACTTCTCGCTCGTTCAGTTCCAGAAAATGCGACTGTTCCAGTGTATTATGCATTAAACAAGCCGGTACCACGGCCCGCTTGCCTGCACACAAACGCCGTTTTTACGGCGACCCAGATGAATCTCTCAAAGAGTGTTTTTCCTGGTATTCCGGCCACGGCCGATGGTGTTATGAGTGTAGTAAAAATGCCTGCTGCCCAGTGCTCATTCCTACACACAGACACAGCCCGCCCCACAGGGCTCACGCACATAAAATCGACTCATGTCGGTTGTGCATTAAATGTAGTGAACGTGCCCACGATCCAGTGCCCACAAACACTACACACTGCATGTCTTTCGGTTTCTGTAAAAATGAAACCAACACACATACAGTCAGCTCAGGCCGACGGTGTTTTCAGTGCAGTAAATGTGCCCGCGGTTATACGCCCACATTCACTCACAGATATGACAAGCCCCACGGGGTTCCCCCCGCTCATTCTCCCTCAGCTATCCACCCAAGGAGAGTCGAGCGTGGACAGGCTGCCCGCTGTGATAAGCGCGCCCCCCGCCTCAAACGCTGCAGATGCGGCGTCTATGTTACAGCATACCGAAGCTCTACGGCCGCCACTATGTCACGGCCAGAGCCCAGATCTCATTCAACCCCTAGCTATTCGTGCGAATGCATGGGCAAAGCTCCCCGGGGTATCAGAATGGGTGCTGAACATTATAGAAAGAGGCTATTCGCTACAGTTCGCTCGACGCCCCCGCAGTTGCGCGGCGCGAATCGAAACCACGGTGGAAAAGGAAGTAGCGCATCTACTTCGAACCGAGATTGCGAAACTGTTGAGCAAAGGGGCCATAGAGCCTTTATCTCAAGCTCAGAGCGAAGGGGGTCTGTACAGCAGATATTTTCTGGTACAGAAGAAAGACGGGGGTCTCAGACCCATTCTGGATCTAAGACAGCTGAACAAAGCGCTTGCAAAGCGCCGGTTCAAAATGCTCACAACCAGGAAAATCCTCTCGCAAATTCGCCAAGGGGACTGGTTTGTGTCAATAGATCTGAAGGACGCGTATTTTCAAATACAAATAGCGTCACGTCACAGGCGATTTTTGAGATTCGCCTTCGAGGGCCAGGCATATCAATACACAGTCCTACCGTTTGGCCTGTCCCTAGCACCCCGTACATTCACAATGTGCATGGACGCGGCCCTCGCTCCCCTGAAACTTCGGGGAATGCGAGTTTTGAACTACTTGGACGATTGGCTGGTTCTAACTCAGACTCACTCAGAGCTCATAGAACACAGGACCATGTTACTCGAACATCTCGAGAACTTGGGTCTCAAAGTCAATTGGGCGAAGAGTTCACTGTCTCAGAGAATATCTTTTCTGGGCACAGAACTGGACTCGCTGTCTATGACAGCTCAGCTATCGCCACAGCGCAGGCTTGACATTCAGCGCATGACGGAAACCTTCCGCTGCGGCGCTATAGTCCCTCTCAGAAAGTTTCAAAGGATGCTGGGTCTCATGGCCTCAGCATCATCAGTACTCCAGCTGGGTCTGCTTCGCATGCGCCCACTACAGTTCTGGTTAAAAGCGTGAGTGCCGCGCCGAGCGTGGACCTCCGGGCTTTTTCGCCTCAAGGTCAATCAGAAATGCATCTCAGCCCTGAAACCTTGGAAAGCGATCGACTGGTACCAGTCAGGTGTAAGCCTGGGGACTTCCTCGAGTGTGAAGGTGGTGTCTACGGACGCCTCCACCTAAAAAGGAGGCGCTTTTGTCCCCAGATAGCTGGACACCACGTCTTGGTCCGTTCGGACAACATGTCAGTGGTGGCCTATATAAATCGCCAGGGAGGTATCAGGTCCCGAAACCTTTACAGGCTGACGGAACGCCTCCTGGTCTGGGCTCAGCGCAATTTGCGCTCGCTGAGAGCAGCGCACGTGCCCGGCCACCTGAATGTGGGACCAGACAGACTGTCCAGGAACAATGTTCCAGCAGGAGAATGGTCCTTACACCCACAGACAGTCCAGCTGCTGTGGGAGACATTCGGCAGAGCGGAAGTAGACCTGTTTGCGTCTCAAGAAAACGCTCACTGTCCAAAGTTTTTCTCCAAGAGCATGGACGCGCTGGCCCACGTCTGGCCCCGCTGCCCACTCTATGCTTTTCCCCCCGTCGCGCTCCAACCTCAGGTATTAGAGCAGATCAGGGAAAACGGATGCTCAGTGCTACTAGTAGCTCCGTTCTGGAAGAACTAGGCCTGGTTCCCAGTTCTGATGCAGCTGACAAGCACTGCCCCATGGCCGATACTGGTGAGGAGGGACCTCCTCTCTCAAGCCAGGGGCTCGATCTGACATCCTCACCTGTAGCTTTGGTCCCTACATGTGAGGGCCATCAACGGGTACCCGCTAGCCTCCCGGAGGGAGTGCTAAACACAATCACGCAGGCTAGAGCCTCTAAGGGCAGGTGGGTGTTAGAGCGCACTCTACAAGAGGCATGGCCTCATCGTGGGCTTGGTCTAGTGGGATTGCCTTACAAGATATATGTATGGCGGCAGGCTGGGCCTCCCCGTCTACATTTATAAGGTTTTATAACCTAGAGGTTCCCGCTTTACAGGCTAAGCTGCTTTCGGTCTGATAAATCGGTATACATCTAGTGTATATATCTATGCACCAGTCTGCGTACACGTCAGATCAGATCACTTCGACATGGCTGCGTATAAGAGGTAAAAACGATATAAATACTGTTCGTTTTCTCACACAAACCGCTCGTTTCGTGTCTTAGGCCATCAATGTGTACTTACGATGGGGAATTGTTTAATTTGGACGACGGGGAATTGTTTTAATTTGGACTCTGTGCTTGTGTTTTGAGATAATGACCATAGACCTGCATTATATGACTGACAGACAAGAACGGTTTGACCTAAAAATATCAAAATTGAAACTACTGAGGAAAAAAAGACACCTACATCTTGGATGCCTTTGAGGTAAGCTAAAACATACCAAAAATTTATTTCAAAGTGAACTATCCCTTTAAGGTCTGCAAGCCATGAGTCTTTACAAACCAAAGAAAACTAGGATACATGAGGACAACATTCAGATTAGGGTAAATATAATATACAGTAAACAATGATTCTCACTATGTTATAATGGTGGTCCAGTTCTCATTAAAGGTCCATCCTTTATTATAGATGAGTGCTGTTGGTAAATGTGGATCGTTTGACAGAGACAGAGACAGGTGCCTTCCAAGGCACGTCAAACTTCACGCATTTACAAAACGCGCCGTGGTCCGGGCCAGTGCGGGGAAGTATCAGATCCCACACCTGCTCTTTTGAGAAATCGCATTTCTCCAGACCTGCACCTTTACACCAGTGATCTGGCATATATCCTAAGAATACCACTCTTATTAGCAACAAAAGCGATCAGCAAAATAGGCAAAGAACCTAAGATTCTCCTAATTACAACCTAAGACCTAAGAGAGAGATTCTCTTCTGATACAACCCAAAATCACCGGCATGGTGCAGAAAACTTGACATCTTTACAAGGGTTGGTGGAAGCAGTTTCTTTTTAGTCCTTATTTTATCATATAAAGACTGTTAAGTTTGGACGTTTGGTGTGGTTTACTGCAGACACTTTAGAGTAAGTCATGCATGAGCTTTTAAAGGGCTGCAAAGGTGGAGTTATGAAACCTTAAGAACCTGATCAAAGTTCATAAACAGTCAGAAGAGATCTGAAACCTGTGTAAAAATGTTAAAGGGCCAACGTGAGAAAAAAAAAAGTATATACCAAAAATGGTAACACTTTACTTAAAGCCTTTATACAGTAATGCATTATACAAGTATTTTAATTCATTAATTATGCCTTGTTATGTACCTTATAGTGCATTGTATGATCTCCTGAATAATTGTACATTTATAATACTTATGTTGTTATGCCTTTAGAAACTATATTGCATTAAAACAAATGACAAACAATCAATTTCAGATGTAACAACTAACAAGAAATCTAAAACTATTATAATGCATTTTAACTTTGGTTAGAATTATTCATGAAAAGATATGCATTATAATGTACATTATGAATACTTTGATTGTGCATTATACTCTACATAAAGGCTTTAGTTGTTGCCCCAAAAACTTTAGATATACAAAGTCAAAGACGGTGCATTCATATAACTTATGAACATGAGAAAGTGCAGCATGCAATAGACCATTTGGGTGTTTGCAAAAAGCGACAGACCTGCAAGGGGACATCCTCCCCCTTAATAATTTTTTTTGTGAATTTTTTTTTTTGAAATTTGGGGCACTCTGACAAGAAAATAAAGGGAAAATACAACATTTGCTTCAAGTAAAAAACACACATTTATTGACACTAGGGCTGGGCAGTGACACAAATTTCATAATTCGATTTCATTTCGATTCAATATCGATTAATTTGGGGCCCAAGTAAGTACATGACTAATTTCCTCAAAGAAAAAAATATCCCTCACTTATGCTGTAAACTACACAGGGAACCCCAGTTGGTCATTCACTATAACATTAAAGTTAAAATTAACTTATTTGTAGGCTACTTACATTGAAATTACACATACGGTCTTTTTACAATAACGTTATTATAATACATTTTAATCACATAATTATGTTTCTACTCGTTTAAAAAAGCTAGTCACTCAATGCCTCCAAGACAAAGGAGCTCATCATTAATTTCAGGAAAAGGGGAGGAACCTGCCCCCTTGGATATCAGGGGAGAAAGGGTGGAGAGGAGAAATTTCTTGGCACGTATATTTCCCAGGAACTCGCATGGACTGTTAATACACTAGTGAAAAAGGCACAGTGCGGCTGTATTTTCTAAGGTCACTGAGGAAAACCAATCTGTCCCAGCAGCTGCTTGTGTCCTTCTACCATTGCTCCGTCAAAAGCGTAGTAGGCATCTTGGTTTGGTATGCTGGATGAACGGTGGCAGAGAGAAAAGCTCTGCAGAGTCATCAACTCAGCACAGAGAATCATCGGCTCACAGCTGCCTTCACTTGAGGACATTTACAGAACCAGATGCCTACGGCGTGCCAGAAATATAATAAAGGATTCCTCTCACCCTGGCAATCATCTCTTCACTCTGCTGCCATCCGGAAGGCGTTATTCGGTCTCTTAGGACACGCACCTCCACCAGACTCCTGAACAGTTTTTACCCACGTGCCATCAAGGAACTGAATTCTAGCTAAAAAACGGGAGGACAAATCTAGGAGGTTGTTCAATAAAGTTGAATTTAATATATTTCTTATTGACTATATTTTATTATTTATACTTTTTACTTTGTTTTTCTTGTCTGTATTTTTCTGTATGCATGTTGATGTACCACTGTGGAGAAGCACAGAATTTTGTTGCACAGTTGTGCAATGACATTAAAGCATTCTAATTCTAATAAAAAAAAAAAGGTGACTGTGATTAAATGGATTTACTCAAACATACATTAAATATTGAAGAACAGGTTAAGTAAACATACAATGAATATGCAATATAGTGCATATATTAGGCAAAATACTCCTCTCTGAGTTAATTTTTCTAGCTGACTAATGAGTTTTTGGACACTGAATGACTTTTCTGAGGTAAATGTGATGTTATGTGACAATACGTATGTTTACATGCACACCAATATGCTGATAACTCACAAAAATCAGCTTATTGAAATGCTGACCTTAGGGAATCTCCTGATGCAAACTGCAAACCTGTTGTACATCCAAACCAATAACCCGGCAACACAAGTAAGCCACGTTTATAGTCTTTTTTAAAAACATATCTGTTTTCTTTAACTTTAGCTACATTTCCCATAACCCCTGTTCTTATCCTAATCACCTTGCTCAGCTGTTTCTCATCTACTGGGCTTTATAGCTGCAACTCGCACAGCATTCTGTGCGAAGTTTTGTATTACTACTGTGAACAATTCCGAGCATTTTTTCCTGTGTTTGCCTACCTGGTTTGACCCTATTTTGTTCCTTGATTGCGCCCGCCTGCTGCCTGCCTGCTTTACCTCTGCCTGGATACTGGATTTCGACTGTTCGCCGCCTGCATCGACCAATTGCCTGTTTACTGACCACAAATTGTCCTGCTCTCTCCTGCTACTGTTTGCCGGTGTTTTCACCTTTGCCTGTCGACTTCTCCGAGGCCTCTATACTGAACCCGACTCGTGTCCGAGGCACTCGTCGAATGTTTGGACACGAACCTGCTCAGGTTTCGGGTCAGACCTTAGGTTTTCGAATCCAAGTGGACCCGTGAAGACCTCTAATAGGTACTTTCAGCTCAATTTCCATTTGACCTTTTTCTCATTTTTTGGGGAGGAAAAAATCTACAGCTGTTGCAGACCAGAGCACTTAGGAATCGCTCTTCCTCCCAAGTGGGAGAAATGACACTATGGAGAACACATACTGCCCTTCTGGAGGTTCACATGTGGAAATACATCACGTGGATTTCCTTCTAGGAAGTACTACAAATGGGAAGAAGTCCCTGCAGTAGATCCAACCTAAAAAGGGAGGAACTACTACAAATGCAGCAACTGGCGGCAGAGACGGGGCTCTGTCTAGGTTAAGACACGTGTTTACCAACAGGGAAACCGTATCATGTACAACACATCATATTGGATTACCATCAGGGAATCACTATATATGGAGCACCTAGCCCAGTATATGGGCTGACCCTGGTGTTGAATTCCTCCATCGAATTTGACTGCTGCAAGTTGTTCATCATTCTAGGGAACTCACGTATACAAAAAAGCGCACATTTGTGCAGATGTCTCTGCAGATGTCTTTTAGAGAGTCGCAGTTGGCTAATGCCCAGGATGATGCCACAGTCCTCGTGGAGTGTGATCGTACTCCAAAGGAGCATGCCAGCCTTGTGCCAGATATGCCAAGGCTACAGCATTCACTATCCAGTGGACCAACCTCTGTTTGACCAACTGTCAGTGGACCAACCATCTTCCCCTTCTGCTGTCCCTCAAAACAGACAAAGAGCTTCTCAGAGCTCCTGAAGCTCTGCGTGCGGTCCAGATAAATGTGCAGGGCTTGATATGGCTGGGTCTGCCTCATCTCGAGGCAGTGCTTGCAAGTTCACCACTTGGTTCATAAAAGGACCAAAATCGAGGCACGTTTTGCTGACAGAGAACGCCTACATGTCCCCAAACTTTCCCAACCTCCTCAAAATGGAGTCGAGTGTGGTCAAGAGCGCCGTTTTCAATGAGAGGGCATCCAACTCAACTGACTCTAGCGGCTCAAGGGCCAGCAAGAGTAGTCTTGAGGGAATAATCCCATGAGGGAAAAAGGAGTGGCCTAGGAGGATTCAACCTCCTGGCACCTCTCAGGAACCTGATGATCAGGTCGAGATTCCCTAACGATTTGCCACTCACTGCTTTATGATGTGCTGCTATGGCAGCTACATACACTTTCAGGGTGAAAGGGGACAGGCCAACCCTCCAGCCTCTCATACAGGAAGGACATCACTGACCTGACTGTGCATCTCTATGGGTCTTCCCCTCGGGAAGCACACCAGTGTAGCAAATTAGCTCTAAGAAATATTAATAATCAATAATAACTTGTTATAATTGATTATGAATATTTGGATCAGTTAATGTAGGAAAATTTATATTACAATCAATTAACCTGTTTGTGCCGTGAACACTCACTGTTAATTTTTTATTAATTCTAAGAAATGTACATTTCCGGGGTATGGGAAATGTCTTTCTTACTGTAACAGTACTATAAGAGCCTGTAGTCAAAATCTATGATTAGTGACTCCAGATATGAGCTTGAGACACGGACAACTTTATGTGTGACATGAACAAGATTTTATTAAATAGACTATTAACTTAAACTACTCTAACATACACATACATACATGCATACAGTTAACCAAGAGAAAGAGAGCTGAAGCAGAATACAGGAAAGCAAGAAGTTATAGCATTGTTTTAAATTCAGCAGATCAACAGCCTTGAGCAAACCATCAGTTTAGTTTAACACGCCCTTCTTTAAAAGGGGTAAGGATACTTAATGTATCAAATAATGATACTAAGTTTGATACTTGCATGTCTCGCCCATTTGAATTAAACTGTCCTGATGCAATTTGTTGAGGCTCCAGTTGATCTTTGCTGATGTGGTCTTGATGTGAGAGAACCAGTGGGAGTCAGAGGATCTTTGGTGAATGGAAAGACAAGGCCGCAGCTTGGCACAAGCTTGGGGGTCCTTAGAAAACTACTAGTTCAGCATCATCTTCACATCAGGATTTCAGAAAGGGACTAAGAGAGTAAGAGACTAAAGCCCCTTTCACACAGAGATTCCGGAAAATACACGGATAAAGTGATCCGGGATTTGACCCGGGTTCATTTGATTTTGGTTCACACTGCCAGTGATTTTCCGGAATCAGAGAGTGCATTCACACACAACCCGTAAAAATCCTGTAAAGACACGTGACATTGATGTGACTTGTGTCTCAGCAGCGTCTTAAGTTTGCTTATGAGCTGCGATTTCTCTTTCGACAAACCACGCTTGTGCTTTTTTTTCTCTGATTCAATCATAAACTTGCGCATTACGTACCGTTTCACAGCTGGCGAACGATCCCAGCTTCAGCGTCATCACTATACGACACGGCATTATTACGGCTTTTGTTCACACAGTGCGCGTTCTGGGACTGAACACGGCAATGTTACTAGGTCCCCAACCCGGCATCGATGCCGGCATCAATCCCGGGTCGTGTTTGCGTTCACACAGAAGGCGTTCTGGCAATTTGCCGGGATCATCGCGCTGTGTGAAAGGGGCTTAAGAGACTAAGAGCCGTGATCTTGTGATCAATGATTTTTAAAGCGTGAAGATGTCACACCCTCTGGAGGGTTCTGAGCCAATAAGAAGTTTATTGAAGAAATTTGAAGAAATTTAATTTCTTTACAACCTTTTGTTCAAGCAGGCCTTTGAACATGTAATTTGATTGGGTGTTTAACAAAAGAATCTTCAAGATTCTTATAATACTAATGCGTCACAAAGTTAGCAAAATGTAATGTAAATTAACAAATGAGCTTTAAGAGAGAGTCACAACTCTCTGCAAATTCCTTTTGGGGTCGTAAAAAGTCTTATCAGTCTTAATGTGTCCTGTAATAGGACATCGGGTTCTGCCCCTGTGTTAGCTTCATTTGGGATGTTAGTTTTGGGGGAAGTTTTCTGAGGTTCACTAACTTTAACACTATTCTTACATCAAATGCCTGGCACTGATTTTTTTCCAGCCTGTTTAACATTCAGACTGATTGTTCAGATTTGTTTGTCCCATTAACATACAGCAGTTGAAAGGCTAACCTCATTTCCGATGATGCCCTAATGTAATGGATACAGCAACATGACGTACAAAACGGGGAGAGTCTTATTTTTCCCATTTAAGCTTAATTTAAGAAGAAATATTTTTTTGTGCCCAACTGATTGTAAACTAAATTTTATTGTCCAATACACTTAAGTAAACTTAAGTTCAGCGAAAAACATATTACAAAATCTGTACAGCTGGTACAGCTAGAATGACTAGATTGGGTGTTGCTGAACGTGCCCCAAAAATAAATGCAATGAATTTACCTTTTGTTCAGACTCAACGTATAACATAATACAATAGAATTTATAGGTCATCACGTGTTAATTAACATAACCTATTGTGTGTCTCTAAAAGCATCTCTTCATTAAAAGTGAGTTTCATGGATGGCTGGATGTGAAGTTTGAGCATAAATAAAAAACAGCTTAAAGAAACACTAGGAACACAGAACACTGAAAATATATCAACACTTAGATACATTAGATATCAAATATGAGGAAATACATTTAAAGAACAAAAGAAAAAATAAACATAAAAAAAACTAATAAAGCATTAAAAGTGTAGGAATAGGTCATATTTAAAAATATAAGGTCTAAAGGCATCTGAAGGCAACTATACTTTCAGATTTTCTTTTGTATGCATATTGCATATATGATATTATTAACCATAGATCTTATGACTACATTTATTGTTTACATTTATTGTCACTTCTCTCAATAGCTTTCATCGGAACAATGCTTATTTCAGGAAACTGAGCACCATCTTTTTCCTTGTGTCTGCGCCTGCTAAAGAAAATATGATATTATTAACAGGCTAAACTAATAACTGGCCTATTATTAGTGAATTAAAAACAGAACATTTGACCTACTTTCTCATATTTTCCACATCATCCACAGTTTCTGGGAGATCAACACCTTTCATTTCTGGTAAAAGCATCACTAGTCCACTGTACAGAACAGACATGGCCCCTGTATATGGTGACAGAGAGAATTGTGACAACTGATAACAAACACAATGGAATTATTTGTATTGTCATTTCTGCAATTGAAAGACTTCTCACCATAGACAAGAAGGGGAAGTTCTTGCCAAATACTAGCTAATCTGTACAGAATAAACGGAGCAACAACCGCCCCAATGTCACTGGCTGAAGAGCATACAGATACACCCAAGTTTCTGTAAAACCAGTAACAAAAATCTGTAAATTACTAACAAAACAGAGAACAAAACAATGTATATTTAAACAAATACCCAATCTAGAAAGAAAAGCAATACTCTTCAAGACAAACTTCAAAGCTTCACATGAAAGTTTCAAACAGTTTGATGGTCTGAAGGTTATTTAATTCTCATAAAGTTTGCATACTTGGGAATTTTAAAGAGTGATTTAAAGTTTGAATGTTAAGCATTTGATATCGTTTATGCATTGTGGTTTATCGTTTATGCTATGTGGTTGCTAATGTGCAGTCAGTGGTATGCTATTACTACAGCCGTTCTGAGTGATCGTTATGGTACTGATCGATGGTGTGACTTTGGGGATATTTAATTGTAAAACCTTAAAGGAGTAGTTCACTTTAAAATGAAAATTAGCCCATGATTTACTCACCCTTAAGCCATCCTAGGTGTATATGACTTTCTTCTTTTAGACGAATACAATCGGATTTATATTAATAAACACCCTGATGCTTCCGAGCTTTATAATGGCAGTGGATTGCAACCATCAGATTTAAGCTCAAAAAAGCGCATCCATCCATAAGAGCTCCACACGCCTCCGGGGAGTTAATAAAGGCCTTCTGAAGTGAAGCGATGAGTTTGTGTAAGAAAAATATCCATATTTAAAACTTTTGTAAAGTAAAATAACTAGCTTCCGGCCAAATGAACATACGGAGTCCACTTAAGTGTAAAGGCGTTGACTTACACTTGTCAACGTGTACTGACAAGCTGATCAGTACTGCTGATATTTACGCTACGCCATGACGCACTACGCTACTTCCGACGTCACAAGTTGCGTAAAACAATTAGTTCCATGCATCTGTTTCTGTAATCAACACTGAACTGACTTCAGCTGAAATAATGCTGAATAATGCTGAAATGCATTATTTTCCTGTTATTACTGTAAAGCTGCTTTGAAACAATCTGTATTGTATAAATCGCTATATATTTATATAAAGGTGACTTGACTTGACTGTATAAATAAAGGTGATTTCAGTTGATTACCCTTCCTGTGTATTAAATCCCTGAGTTCTTTCTGTTCAGTCTTGTTTATGTTCATTGTTTGTGGTTGCTTTTCATGAGAGTTGACTCCTGTGTTTTTGGTGAAGATTTGTAATTAAAGATTATATAGTGGGATTATATCATCATACCCTTCACTGCAGCCACTCACTTGTGACACATACATAAAGTTTCCAAATATAAACTCACGTTTCACGTTTCGGTATGGGTGTGAGTAATTTACGTAGTAGAACAAAACGTCAAGGTATCGTCAAGTTATGTTTACCCCAGTTTCTAGAATAACAGTGTGCCAACCAACCATGATCTTGAGACAATATTACATAATACAAATATTTGGCTTTAATTAAACATTAGCAACAGCATAAACATACTTCTGTTTCATATTCCTTGACTGATATATGACTGATAAATTATTCAAACCTGAGAGGTGTTGGATACAGTTCTGTGTTGGCAAAGTTCACAGTCTCATTCCCAATGGCAACAGCCAGTCTTCCTATTATCGCAATGGTTCTTTTGAGCCAGGAAATATCTTGAAAAATAGAATGATGAACACTGTGAACACCAGACTTAGGGATCATTTCTGATCATTTAAGAATAATTTCTGGTGGTGTAGCTTACTTGGTGAAATAAATGGTACAGTCAAACAAGCGGCCCCTCCAATAAAATTGACTGTAGCCATGAGGTGACGTCTGCCAATTCGGTCAACTAAAAAATAAAATATAATTCCAGTTGGAAGCTCCACCACAGCTGAGATGAGGAAATCCAGGAAAACATTATCCCCTGTGATTCCTAACCGTAACACCAAACCCTGGAACACCACAGCACCAGTAAACCTTCAGGAAGATAATGCAACAACAACCTTAAACATCACTCTATAGTGATCTTGGTCTAATGCAGGAATGGTTTGCTAGTTTTTATACTTTGATATTGTTAAATAACAGCATAAAAATGTGTATTCAAGGACACAAAGAAAGCTCACCATGCATATATCAAGATGAGGGTGTGCTTCCTCATTTTAGGAGTCCTAAATAAATCTTTAAATGAAGGGTGTATGATTTCCTCTTGTTTTTCTATCAGAAGATCCATCTAAACAAATTAATACAAAATAGTTCCTGTTAAATACATAACAGCAGCATTTTCCAGACTACTGGAGACTCATGGTGCAGATGATTACTTATTTGAGGAAATAATTACTTATAAAGCGACAGTCTTGCACATCAAAACTACATTTTGCATACTATGAGAAGGATACTATGTATAATTGAACAGCAATTACACACTTTATGCATAAACTTTGCTCTTAACAAGCAGTAAAAAAAAAAGCTTCTCGTCTTTGATATTGTCACATCATATCATAATTATGAATTCCAAACTCATTCCTGTATGTAGGAGGATTTGAAGGCATAAAAAAAAAAACCATTGGATATACTGTACTAGAACAAAGAGAGTTATAAATAGTCAGTGTCAAATTACCTCTTGAAAGTCTTCAGGAATCGATCTTTTATTGCACTTGGCAATGCTTTCAATAATATTTACAGCTTCTTTTGTCCTCCTTTGTGACAGTAACCATCTGGGAGACTCTGGAATAACCCTGTGACCGTAAATGATATGTGATGGAATACCAATAACTTATGTAGAATGACTGAAGAGAACCCTCATTTCAAATGTGATTAAGAATCATTCACAAATATGTTATCATTCCATCGCAAGCAATTACCAGTAATAGACCAGAAAGATGAATGTTGGCAGAGTCATGGCCAGCTGTAGGTTTTTCCATGAAGGAATGTAATACGCAAGAGCAGGAAGGAGCACCAAACCCAACGAGTACAGCGTCCGGGTCATAACGGAGACAAATTTCCTGTTGTTTGATCCAAAGAATTCAATAACTGTTTTGAAAAAAGAAAATATATCAAGAAAACAGGTCTGCAGTCTTCATGCTCCTAGTGCAAGATGTAGAACCTCAAAACTGCGTTTTTGTAAACATATCAGTAAAGTTACACACAAAGTACACTATTGTTTCAGAAAAATTATTGCTTTTCAACTGTATCTTTTTAAATGACCATGTTGTTTTATTTAACTCCCGGTTAGTTCTCATCTGATGTTAATTCATGTTCTCAACAGTCACATAAAAAGGCATCTTATGTACTCACTTAACACATATGTGGCAGTCCATGCTCCTTTAGCGAAAAAACCTTGCAAAAATCGGAAGAACAGGAGCAGGGGGTAATAATAAGAAAAAATAATACATATCCCAGAGACTCCAAGGCCGAATATAGATGCAATAAAACATGGTTTTCTTCCAAACCTGTAAAAAAATAAGAATAATTTGATAGCTTAACTACCTTTATTATTTCCAAGCTCAAATGACAGTAAACACAATTCGATTTTTTGAAGAATACCAATAAAACATACTGAAACATGAAAGATGGTCATAAAGCATTTGATCAAACCTGTCAGCTAGGTATCCAGTCACTAAGGCACCTATAAAGAACCCTACAGCTAAGGATACCTGATTCAGGTCTGCAAGCCATGAGTCTTCACAAACCAATGAAAACTACGGGATACATGAGGACAACATTCAGATTAGGGTAAGTAACAAACACAACTACACATCTAGATATAGTAAACGTTATAATGAGCTGTGTTTAAAACATTGATCAGTTACATTTTAAAGCATGCAAACCCAAAGCAAGCAGATACATGTCAATGATTTGCTATTTTCACTTCACTTTTGAGTCAATTCTAAAGCAGAGCTGGTAGTTTTTCTCACCTCTGTTACAATGGTGGTCCGGTTCTCATTAAAGGTCCACCCTTCATTACAGGAGGATTGATGACTGCTGTTGGTAAATATGGACCGGTCGACAGAGACATTACATGTGAGCGCGCTCCCGTTCCAAAGCGCGTCAAACTTCACGCATTTACTAAACGCGCCGCGCGGGCCAGTGCGGGGAACTGTCAGATCGCGCACCTGCTCCTCTGAGAAACCGCATTTCTCCTGGATATCCGCACTTTTACACCAGTGATCTGGCGTATATCCTAAGAATACAACTCCAATAAGCACAAATGCGAGCGGTAAAATAGGCAAAGAACCTAAGAGAGAGATTCTCTTCTGATACAACCCGAAATCACCAGCATGCTGCAGAAGTTCATCGAAATTAGACATCTTTACAAGTGTTAGTGGAAGCGGTTTATTTTATCATATGAAGTTGAAGATATGAAGATGTTGTTGCCAACTTTGGTGTGGTCTTCAGAGTGAGTCACGCATGAGCTTTTAAAGGGCTGCGAAGGAGGAGTTAAAAACCCTGAAGAACCTGATCAAAGTTCCTTAGCGTCATGTGAGTCAAGTCAAGTCACCTTTATTTTACAATACAGATTGTATCAAAGCAGCTTCACAGTGATAACATTAAAATAATACAACAAAGTTTGTTTGTAGAAGAAAATTGCGTCATCGTCCACCTTAAGTAAGGCAGATCAATAATTTTGTTGAATATTAAATGCCCCCAAAACAACATGAGGAAACAACATAGTCAGAAACTTAATGAAAGGTGCTGTAATGCATCAAATGTGCCTTTTACCTGACAGATGAGATATCACTCAAACAGTTGTCAAGAGAAATCAGCTGTCTCTGTTAGCAGCAGCCTGCATTTTATTTAAAAATTTGTTTTGCCAATCAATCAAAAGAACGGTCGCTGATGCCTGTCAGACACTTTGCGCGTTCGAATTTACTGTCATCGGATTGGCTGGCACAAATTTGGAGGCGGTGCTTTGGCTAAATTTGCTTAAACTTAGACACTTTTGAATTCGTGACCACTTTTTATACCAAATTTTAGAAATTTACCTCTAAACAAGAAAATGTGTTACCTTCTTTGACAAAATTAACTATCTGGTTGATTATTGGCCAGTCTGGTTTATTGATTATTATAAAAAAAATGTTTTAGCATAAGGCATTGAATTGTAAGTGGACAAGTGCACATGCGGCCTAACATTCCAATCAGAAGTATTTCTGGTATCTGTTAATTATTTTCAGATGATAATAATATTAAAACAGCATCTAATAAAACCTATACACCATTAAAGCAATATATAGACGAATCCGACGAGCGTTCTGTGTAGGCTGCCATCTTGTGGCGACGCCATTACTGAGCTGTTACTAGTATAAACAAACCTCCGTGATAACGCACAGTCGATGACAGCTACAGCCAGGCAGAATGACTTGTTGGGTTGATGATGTTAGACAGTGGGCTCCAGTCACAGATGAAGGTACAAACGATCTTACAGATTATTTATGAAAATAGCTTGGCAATAACTATGCTAGCTAGGCTAGCTAACGAGGAAACTATAAAAAGATCTGTCCATTTGACAACAATAAATAAATGAATATCAAATAAACGAATTCATGTTTTTCATTTGTGACCATTATTGATCTCATTTTCACATTTCAAAAGGAAAGGGTGGTACAGCTAACTGCTAGCGTTGTTGGTTCTCAGAGTGAGAGTCACAGTCGAGCAAACCAAACATTAACAACAGACATAAGTAATGTTACTACTTCCCCATCGCGCCCCTTCGGTTGTTTTAAAGGTATTCAAGAGTATTTTCTCCTTCGCCTGGCATCCGATGATCAACAAAATGCCAACTACAGGTCACTGATAGAGGGTCAAAATGATCTGAGCTCCGGATGGTTTGGTTAGCTAAATAATGCACACTCTACCAGATGATAAACACATAGTTCTAAAAGGACCTGTCCGATTTTCACAGACCATTAACAACACTCATACTGTACAAATAACTCGGCAGAGGAAGAATAGGAAAGTTGTAGATGTAACGTTAGTGACAGTCGTAAATCGCGGGCTGTTTATTCCAGTGGACGCAACCAAACCAATAGGAGGCAATGGCGCAACGCTACCCAGCAACAGCTCAGTAATGGCGCCCGCTTACTTCCGGTAGTTTCGCCGGATTCGTCTATAGGCTACCCAATAAGTTGTAAAAGGTAGATGACATAGTACAATGATTTATACCATGCTTTTCCATACACAATTTATGGTCTGCCATTTGGCATCAAATTACTTAATTTAGGAATTTTGTAAATCAAGTTAAACAAATTAAACAGGCTTGTTTGCAGTTTCACAATAACTGGGTTTCCATCCAAATGTAAAGCGAATCTTTTCAAAGTTTGCACAAAAAAAAAGAAGAAAAAAACGAACAAATGCGAATTAGGTGTGTTTCCATCAAGTTGTTCCAGCTTATGACGGTGGTATTGGTAACCTAGTAACCAACAGTAAATAAAACACCATCAGCGGAAACAGTAGTGATGTGTCCTTCACGAACGAGCACGTCTGCAAGATATCTGTTAAAGAGTTTTTCATCTTGAAAGCATCTGCCGTATACAAACATCTGAGAAACGTCTATAAGATGTCAGTTTTACATACATTCTAAATTATAAACATCTTAAAGACATTTTCTAAACGTCTATTTAACATCTGACAGGAAAATGTCCTAGAGACGTATTGCAGATGACCAAACACTCTAAAAAATATGTCCTCCAGCTCCTTAAGTGAATGGTGAGAGTCGGTTCTCGTCTGAGAGCCATTTTCCCAAACAAGACAGAATAATATGATTATCCTTTCGCTACACTGCTCAGCCATACGTCAAGTAGTCACATAATTAAATGTTATTTTGATGTGTATGTGGATCACGTGTGATATGCTCTCGATTCGTCGCACACACTCATATACATGTAGGCTACACATTAACACAGTGTTTCCCAACCATTAGTGTGCTGTTGTCAGGTGTGCCGTAGAAAATGATAAAATTCCCAAAAATAATAAAAAATAAATGCTACAAATAAGAATATATCATTGTGCTGTTGCGCCGAAACGTTTGCTGCGTCCGAAAACTGAAAAATACTGCCTCCACAGGCAGGATACGAGAGGTAGAAAGTAAGGCTGCACGATTAATCGCAATGAAACCGCACGCGATTTGGCAAAGGCTGTGATTATTTTATGCACAGCTTGTCAGTGCAGCACGGCTGATCGGTAGTAAATGCTGCTCCATCTGAAAGCCAGAGGGCGCTCTCACGCAGACACACCAAATATGCCCCGCCGCAGAAGAACGATAACACACGAAATCCCTATCGGGCATCATACTATCTCTATAGCTGAATAAACAGAAGATTGAAACGCTTTGATTGATTAAACATGACTAATAAACACACGACTGCCTTATTCTGTGTAAGAAGCCACATCATCTCACAGAAGGATGCTCAACTGTCGTTGTGAAGTGAGTTTGGCGTAAAAGCATGTTATTAAAGGTTGTCTTTTGTTTGCGAAAATGCTTCTCATGTTTGGAAAGATGTTTGACGCGTGTTGCTTTTTTTAAATGCACATTATAAGTGACTCAGACTCACAGTGCTTTCAGATGGAGCAGCATTTACAGAGCCGTACATCAATGACAAGCTGCACATAAGCCTTTGAGATTTCATAATCGCAGTAAGCCAAATCGGTTTCAGTGCGATTTCATGTAAAGTGCGATTAATCGTGCAGCCCTAGTAGGAAGGTAACAAGGCTCGTCCGAATCCAATGATCGAGCCACTTCCTGTCTCCTAAAATACCTTCATCTGATCGATTTTTGAAGGCAGCATAGATGGATCCTTCGCTGCCTTTGATATCCCACAATATTGTGTGTTCCATTCCCTGACTGTTGAGCTAAAAAAAATAAAGATGGTGAATTTAGGATTGTCACCAAATTTGTTGTCACCAAAGCTCTCTCTGTTTTGTTATCGATCACTAAATCGTTACGCTGCCTCAGAAGTCTGTTTGAAATCAGTTTTGTGAGGTATCTTCATGCATAAACGCTGCCTGCTAAGTCATTGCCTGACAGGGCAGCAAAAGTCAGCTGCCTAGGTTTTCGGATGCAGTCATTGAATCTCTTTGTATATTTTGTCATTGTTTTATAAAATTAGGCTAATGCTATTAGTCATCCTTTACTTCTGTATGTGGGTTTTAAAAATATTTAACCAATAAAAAGCATTTAAAAAAGGTTGTGACTAAACCATTGGCTCCTCAAACTGTCAGTCAAACCTCATAACTCCACCCCGCCTAAAATTAGAATGTACCGCCTCGGCTTGCTTCCCTTGCAAGGGAAAAAAACAAATAATGTTTGCGTAAGGACAGCATTTTATTTTATTTTTTTAAACAGTGTCCATAAAGGCTAAGTTTTTTAGTATTTGAAAAGGGGAGAATAGTCTTAGTCTTTGCCGTCTAGTCTAGAAGCAAATATAGTGTTTTAAATATCTTGTGCATAGCGCTTCATCTTTTGTATCATGAGATTTTGATCATGATATTTCAACGATAAGAAAACGGTGCTCCCATATCAAACTTTAGATCTTTTCCGTTGATGAAAACGTAATGCGACGCACGTACTGCCTCATATGCGGCTGTTCCAGTGACAGACAAACAATATCTGTCATTCACTGGTCAAAAACCTCATAACTTAATTTGAGCTTGATTTTCATAAAATGTAAAAGGTACAATATGTAAGAATTTTGTAATAAAATATCCAAAAATCACTTGCACAGTGTGAAATACTTCCTGCAGTTGTGTACTTACAATAGCCCAAAAGTTCCCAAAGATTTTTAATTTCAGAGAAATTCCATAATGGCTCGTCCCTGGTCATTGTCGCCTGTCAATGACGTAATAGCCGCGTTATGCCTGGTTTCCGCTCGTACTGCCATAGTAACCATGGCAACAGACGTGGACAACTGCATTATGTCTAGCGGCACGCTCACCTGTTGTTGTTTCGTTCAAACATAATGGACCATGGCAAGCAGACTTTGGGACAAAAGGAGAACTAAAACGAGGATCAATGTCAGCGTAGCGTTTTCAGGATGCAGAGACGCTGCTCCTGCATGTACTTTATTATACAGGTGAGCAAATGTACATAAAACTAATCAATGTTATATAGCTCAACATGATGAAATGTTAGAATATGATCTGTATGTTATTCTAATGTTGATCTAGCTTACTGCTAGTCTCATACAGATAAACTAACACATAGAATAACATTATAACTTTCAACATACTCAAATGCAGTTTAGTGTGATAGTGTAGACCAAGTGAAACAGCGCTGCGTTACTTCACAAGTTTAATTCATCTAATAATCTGACCCGTGTGAGTAAATGGTAAAATGGACTGCATTTATATAGCGCTTTCACAGACCCAATGGCCACCAAAGCGCTTTACAATATTGCCTCACATTCACCCATTCATTCACCGACGGCGGTGTCAGCCATGCAAGGCGATTCAGCTCGTCGGGAGCAGCTGGGGTTAGGTGTCTTGCTCAAGGACACCTCGACACTTGGTCAGGTGGAACCGGGGATTGAACCACCAACCTTCCGGTTTGTAGACAATCTGCATGAACCACTGAGCCACTGCCACCCCTAAGTAGTAATTCAGCACTTGAGTAGTAATTCAGCACTTGCAGGTAAGTTAGTTTGGTAGAATGAAATGTCCTTATTCCTTTATATCCGCGGGACTCGCATGTGGCGCTGATATCTGTCTCTCATTAGCAATCACACACTGCTTCATACATGTCATGTTAAAAACATCAATGTATTCACTCATCCATTAACATTATTAGATCAATCGGCATGACGGACAAGTTTCATAATTCCACTTATGCGTCATCAACCTAAGCCTTTGTTATTATCGACCCCTAGCGGCGAAAAAAATTACATATTGTAGCTTTAATATTATAATGATACGTCTCTGACCATAGCTGTAATATAGATAATAATTTTCTATTATCAATTATTCTTAGTGATTTGATTAAATATTTTACTTCACATAAAAAATCTTTAAAAGTAGGAATTTTCTTAAGAAACTTTGCCACAAGGATAAGGAAGTTAACAGTAGATTCTAAAGATTTGTTTGGGTTTTCAAAAAGACAAATGACATCCTTAATGCGTAGATTACCGTTCATATTAACTTTAGAAAAGAAAAAAAGAGCTCAAGTTGCATAGATCAGCAATAAAAATTATGTTTTTATTAAACCATTTATCAAAAAAGATTGATCTATTTCTCATTTTTAAATCTGAATTATTCCATAATATGGTTTTGTGGGGGGAAAAGTTGTGGTTGTAAACCAGTTTCCAGGCTAACAGAGCTTTTTGATGAATGCCAATTTAATGGGTAATTTACCAGTGGAGTAATTACATTTCATCAAAAAAGAAAGGCCACTTACCCTTTTAAATATATTATTAGGGATAAAATACCACATCTGACCCAGCAAGCATCTCTTCAACCAATTCATTTTGAATGTGTTGTTAGTATCATCAAGGTTCAGGACTTCAGGACCCCCCTCACTTCTTTTATTGGCTAAAATATATTTCTTCAATTTGTGAGATTTATTATTCCAAATAAAATCAAGAAAAACCTTATCAATATTTTTGGAGGTGTGATTATCTACAGCTAAAGGCAGGCAAGGGTACACAAATCTGGATAATCCCTCTGCTTTGGATACAAAGACTCTGCCTAAAATGGACAGATCTCTTTGTAGCCAACTATTAAAAATATATTTTGTTTTGGATAGTCGTGGAGAAACATTCAGAAACTGTCTACTAATTACATTTTTCGTTATATGAATCCCCAGATATTTCACTTCATTTTTAATTGGTATATTTTCAATTTCAGTTTCTATATGGTCAAATAAATCATTTCACACTTGGATAAATTAAGTTTGAGTCCAGAAGTATTAGAGAAATTATTAATTGCAGTTAAGACTGGAGAAACTCTTTATCTTTTAAGACTGGTAAAGTGGTATAATCTGCTAAATGTGAGATTTGAATCTCTCTGTTAAAGAACTTTAGATACATAAATATCAATTGATAATGTTTCTACAACCAATAAAAATGGGCTTAAAGGGCAACCCTGTCTTATTCCGCGAAGAATATAAATTTATATTCTTTAAAATTATTTAGAATTTAAAATTATACAGCCATTAATATCTTTGTACAACATTTGTACAACATTAATCAAATTGGACTGGAATTCAAAAGCCTCTAAAGCCTTATAAAAATCAAGGAATAAGATAATTGCATCAGACTCAATATCTCCTTTATAATCAATAAGATCAAGAACAAGTCGAGTATTACAACTAATATGTCCTTTCATAAAATCCGGTCTGTGTTTCATTAATGATATGATGTAAATGTTGTTTTAATCTCTTGGCAAATATAGAATCAATTCATTTATAATCAAAATTTAGAAGTGTGATAGGGCGCCAATTATTATCAATTATAGTTACATGGTATGAAAATGTAATATTATCTTCTCTCTATCTGTACTTTCCAAAACGTTGCATCAAAGTTTCTCCAAATGAATGCACCATGTCACCGTTTCACAAGTTCAGAGTTGTTAGTCTAACCTCACATCGCTTATGCTGTCTTGAAATACATAATACTACAAGCATGTATGGTGTAATAGTTCAAACATCGAGTTACAAGCATGATTCGCAAAGATGTAGAATAAACTTTATTCGTGAATGTGTGAGAAAATGACATTTGGATTAGTCTGTCTAATCAACCGACTGCATGTCTTTGTCTCTGAGCTCTTGATGTTCTTCAGACAGTGTGTCAGTGAGGGGTTGCATCTCCTCTGTGAAGTTGAGCTCCTCTCCGACCTGTTGCTCACCCTGAGCATCGTCTAGACTCTCAGCACAGATGTCTGAGTCCTCGCAAGCCTCTGGCGGCATGTGGCGGCGAATGGTGAACGCTGCCTCGATCTCCTGTAGCCGAGCTTTCTCAGCCTTCAGGTTGAAGAGCTCTTTGGTCAGTGGCGTGGCTTCTGCGGGAGACTTACAGATTGGATCAGTGGGGGGTTCTGGATCTTGACTGACCGCTTCTGTTGAGACAGCCTCTTCCTCTTTAGTTACTGCAACTTCCTCGGTTGCTTCTGTAGCTTTCTCTGTAGTGACGGACGCAGCAGCCACCGCATCGTCGGCTCCGGCCTGTTGCTCACCCTGAGCGTCGTCTAGACTCTCAGCACAGATGTCTGAGTCCTCGCAAGCCTCTGGCGGCATGTGGCGGCGAATGGTGAACGCTGCCTCGATCTCCTGTAGCCGAGCTTTCTCAGCCTTCAGGTTGAAGAGCTCTTTGGTCAGCGGCGTTGCTTCTGCGGGAGACTTACAGATTGGATCAGTGGGGGGTTCTGGATCTTGACTGACCACTTCTGTTGAGACTGCCTCTTCCTCTTTAGTTACTGCAACTTCCTCGGTTGCTTCTGTAGCTTTCTCTGTTGTGACGGACGCAGCAGCCACCGCATCGTCGGCTCCGGCCTGTTGGGATCCACTGAGCTTCTGAGACAGTGTTTTCCTCTCGTCTTGAAG
This sequence comes from Leuciscus leuciscus, assembly GCF_965113295.1. Taxonomy (NCBI): domain Eukaryota; kingdom Metazoa; phylum Chordata; class Actinopteri; order Cypriniformes; family Leuciscidae; genus Leuciscus; species Leuciscus leuciscus. The sequence goes on along the minus strand of NC_138741.1, from coordinate 28,826,107 downwards.
CGCTCTACAGAGATTCTCAAGTTTCTGGTTCTTCAGGCTTAAGAGTTCAATCTCCTTCTCCTTCAGTGCTTTCTGTATGAAACAACCGTGATCATATTGCTCCATATCTACACTTTCAGCAATACTGAAACACTGTGTCAAGATTCATTTTCTTGATTCTTATTGTACAGCTAGTTGTTTAGTTGAAAACATTAAATATTCAGAGATGGTTCATTCTACAATATTGATTTATGATGTATGAACTGAGCAACTTACATCTCCAACCATATCAAGAAGAGCTTTATTGCAGCCATCAAAACGGGATTTCCAGCCAATTGCCTCCTTCTCCAACTTTTTCATCTTCTTTGCCATCTGTAATACAAATCAACATCTTAGCTTAGTGTTATTTTAGTATTAGACGACGTGATTTTGCAGAGTAAGACGCATATTTGGTTGATGCTGGAACAACATTCCTGTCTGGAAATGTAATGCTAATCATACCATATTAAACATTACCCATAAGTTATCCTTAAAATCAGAGAGAAATGATAGGTGAATAACAGTAGAAGCACATAACCCTGCTTGTAAGCCTAATCTTCACATAAACTGTAAACTTGTCTCTCAAATCTGATTGGTTGATTGGAATGTTGTTCCAGGATCAACAGAGATGTTAAGGAGGAACATGTTGCATTTGGTGAAATCAGGTTCTGCATTTGGACTATCTAATATTTTGAATTGGCATTCATTTTGATATGTTAATTTTAAATTTTGTTGAACTTTTTAGTAATTTTGTCATGTGCATTTGTTTTTTTTATTGTAGTTTTATTGTTTTTTAAACATTACTAGGTTTAATACATTTTATTTCAGGTTTAAGTGCTAGTTTTAGTTCTGTTTTAGATTGTATTCATTTGCAGTTTGTAATTTTAGTGTTTCGACTTAAATGTATTTCTGTTATTTGCTAAGGCAACATTAAAAAAATTAAAATAATAATTTAAATTTATTTCATCTAACAAAAAGTTTTAGTTTTAATTAACTGAGAGACCCCAAGCCCCTTTTAGTAGCTCATAAACATACTTAATATGATGCATTTTATGTAAAAAGACTGTAAATAAAATTTCAACAAATTTCAACAAAGCAATTTGATGCATTCAAATTTAAACAAAAATTGATTACATGTACTGTATATTATTTGATTATTGACTAACAGTTAAATGCGATATTTCTACAATATTATTATTTTTACAATGTTCTTCTTATACGTTGAAAAAAAATACAGAATGACTTAACCACTATAAAGTGACTAGAAATGTGTCAGGGATATACACACCTTGTCCATGTCTTGTTTGAAGCTGGCATACACACCACTGCTCTTAGAGACCGTTCCTTGGAATTCATCAAACTTCTCAGAATATACAGCAAGCTAACCGGAAAACAAGTGAGTTATTTTGTGAACAAATATGATTAGAGAAAAAAAAGAGAATATAGGTAATATTTGATGAAAATGTACCTGGGCTTTCATATCAGACTCCTGTACTTTCAGATGTTTCACCTGTATTTTGGCCTCTGCAGTCTGCTTCAGTAACTGGAGAATACATGTACATCAGAAGTAGTTAAATAGTCCCAGAAAAAATTTTATACCTATTTCAGGGGTTAAGTTATTTTCTTAAATTTGTTTAATTTATGGTTTATATTTTTCTGGCCTCAAAATAGCAGCAAGATAAATTAGCATACTGTATATGCAAGATCATTTATGCAATGCAAATGTACTATTTGCAGTTGAGGGCATTAGATATTTTACTCACAAGCTCCTTCTCCAGTTTGTGTTTCTCCTCCGCCTCTTTGAGCATTAAGCTGGCCTTGTTAAGTTTTGTCTCCATTAATTTCTGATGCAGGTCTCGGTGCTTGAACACTTTTTCAAGATTCTGCATGAAGGCCAAAAACACGATTATACAATTATTCTTAAATTATTCTTATATACTTCCATCCACATTCTACTTAAAGACGTCTAGGTTTGAAACACTTCATTCAGAACAGGGTTATTATATTTAGGTTAACTAAAACTAAAACCATAAAAAAAAAAATAAAAAAAAAATTAAAAAAACATTAATTGAAAAAAATCTGATTAAACAAAAAATACAAATTTACTATTTAACTAAAATGAAAACAGAAAATATATTCAGGAAAATATTTTGCCGTTGAGATGACCAGGAAAAATGTCCCAATTTCCCTTGTATATCCTTATATTCTTGTGTTATATCCTTATATATATATATATATATATATACAGTAAACAATAAAAGGATCTCAATGATAGTAAAATATCACTGATTGGAATGATATGATCTCAGGTCAACCCAGAGTGACCTCCTGTTGGTTTTCCGTACCGCCTCTCGCTGGTCACATTTTGATATGATGTCCTTGAGTTTCTCAGCCAGCTCGCTGTTCTCCTGGCACAGTTTGTTGTTGCGGCTGCTGTGCTCCTCGATCTGGGCCTGGATGTCCGTCAGCGTGTTCTGGAAATGCGTGGTGATCTCCTTCCTCTTGAGATCATCTTCACGACACCTCTGTAGGGTTTCCTCCTGCACCAAAAGCGTCATCAGACAGATGTGAGTTCTAGTAAACAAGTGAGTTCTAGTAAAAAAACAACAACAGGGGGGTTTCAGAGCTTGCAGCAAACAATGAACCAGACTATTTAAATGTTGAGCAAGCAATCTCATTTGCTGCAAGATCGGCAGAGGTCAATCAGCTTGTGTCATGTGATAGCTTGCAAATTGCATGTAAAGGACCACAGCCTGCGCCCTAGAGTTTCATGACTGAACTAGATAATAATAATTATAATAATAATAATTCATTACATTTATATAATGCTTTTCTCTGCACAAAGCGCTTTACATAGAAGGGGGACTCTCCTCAACCACCTGGATGATGCGACGGCAGCCATATTGCGGCAGAACGCCCTCCGCACACTTATTGGTGGAGAGGAGCCAGAGTGAGAGTAGATATGTAATACAAATGTTCATTCTTAGTTCATGTCAGCCCATGTCCATTAAAGGTGCTCTAAGCGATGTTGGGTGACGTCACTTCTTGTTGACGTTCGAAGTATTGTCAAACAAAACGGAGGCTAGCTCGACCCTCCCTCCTCCTCATCCTGTCCCCTCCCCCTCCCTTCCGTGCTTTTCCGATGAAAATTCGGGACGCGCGTTCCTTCTCCTTTTTCTCTCTTCTTTGCTATTTGTTCATCGGAACGTCGTCTCTTTGGTCGTGTGTCGGCCATATCAAAATTCAAGAGAATATAATTCTAACGTTAGTCGTTGTCGTTGTCTAGGACATCGCTCCTCTAGCTAACTTCCCTCTTCATGCTTATCTCTCCTCTACTCCCCACACCTTCGTGTGCATGCGCACTAACCCCCCAACCCCCACCCCTAAATCATTCTTGTCGTTTATTGGCTGGAACACTGTTTGTTATGTTTCGTGGTCCAGGCTGGGCCAGTTTGTTTTTCTTGCCGTTCGTGGAGCCTGGTCTACAGAGACCGCGTTTTTATACAGTGTGTTCAGGGAACAGGCAGCTAGCGGATGGTGAGGAGATGTTTGCTGTATGTGACAAAAAATGTTTCGGCCTAAAAAACGTGTGACATCGCTTAGAGCACCTTTATTAACAGACACAACTTTTGATTTTAATAATGTATTGGTAAATGTTGAAATTAACATGACTGTGATTGATAAATGCTTTAGAAATACTTTCATATAACAAATATAGTTAACTAATGGTTAAACCTGTTACCACTTTATGACACACTTTTGTCTTCTTATTATTGTCGAGCATGCTTTGATTTGTGCTCATTAGTAGATATCAGTGTTTAAAGCAATATAAGATGTTTTCACACAATCATATCCATGAGACTGGATGATATTGGTACCTTTAACGTCTTGTTGTGTCTTTGCAGCTCCCTGCACAGGCCCTCTAGTTTACTGCGGGCCAGAACAGCTCGGCTGTGTTCACTCTGGAGCTGATCCTTCTCCTTCAGCACCTGGAGAAGCTTCTTCTGCAGGACCTTCAGCTGTTTCTGGTCTGAACGGTGCTCTTCCAGCTGCAAGTTATTTGCACAAACAATGTTGTTATGATCTCTTTTGTTTACAGAAATATAAAAACTGTATATATAGAAAACTATTTGAATATAACAAGCTAAAAATAAAAAATCTTAGAGAATTACTAGATGAAAACTAGATGTCGCCTTGGCTACGGTTTCGTTCCAATGAACTGCCGTAGCCAAGGCGACTTCTATTGTATATATCTATACCCGCCCGCGCTCTCAGATCACTTGGACGTGGCTGTGTACAAGAGGTAAAAACGATATAAATACTGTTCGTTTTCTCACACAAACCGCTCGTTTCGTGTCTTAGGCCATCAATGTGTACTTACGATGGGGAATTGTTTAATTTGGACGACGGGGAATTGTTTTAATTTGGACTCTGTGCATGCTCTTTGAGGTGGTGACCATCGACCTGCATTATATGACTGACAGACAAGAACGGTTTGACCTAAAAATATCAAAATTGAAACTACTGCGGAAAAAAAGACACCTACATCTTGGATGCCCTTGAGGTAAGCTAAAACATACCAAAATTTTATTTCAAAGTGAACTATCCCTTTAATATACTTAAAATGGTTTCACAAAGCTGTGAAAATGAATTAAAAGGGGGCTGATTTTTCCAAATGCATATGTGGATATTTACAGTACCCTTGAAGTCTAGAAGTTAGTTAAGCAGCAGTACACCAGCATACAATGTTAGGAATATGTTGTTTTTATTAGGTATTTTGTTAAAAAGTTTTCTTAATGATTCAAATGCGGAACAGGATTGTACTCACCAGTTCTGCATGTTTTCTGATGAGAGCTTCTAGTTTTTGTTCAGGCGTTCCCAGTTTATTCAGGCTTTGCATGAGCAGCATGGCTTCCTTCCCTGTGATTATTGACACAATTTACTTTGGTCACACTGTTTGATTGAGCAAAGGGGGAAAATAAGCAGTATAAAGAGGAAATACTTGTTTTAATTTATCATTAATCACATTGCCAGTGATTTAAACGGAGTAACATGTTAAATATCTTGCACGTGACTCACCGAGGCCTTTAAGCATCTTCTTCTCCATTTTCTGCTCTTTGGCCTTGCCTGGAACAGCCTCTTCCTCAACATCCTCAGGCTCACCTGGCTGTTCGCTCACCTGATAGGTGTTGATAATGTCCTCCAGCTGCTGACTCAGATCCTCAGTGAGGTCATTGGTCTCATCAGCCTTGCTGTCTCCATTTGTAGGTTGTGAACAGCTCTCCATCCTGATGATATTCTACTATTGAGACAGGGCAGAGTCAGTGAAAGATGATGGGATGTATTTGTTGCTTTTAGATTGAACTACGTAGCCGTTTACAAGGTTTTTATTCAGATTGTTGTTAGTATAAGAATGATGTTTAGTAACTACTAAATTATGCAAAATGAAACTTCTTCAAACTATGTTTCATCTTGTGTTTTATTACAAGATTGGATGTTATGGTAAAATTTTACAACAAGGCTTCATTTGTTAGCATTAGTTAACTAGATTAGTTAACATGAACTAACAATGACCAACGCTTCTATAGCGTTTATTGTTATTATTATGGGTTCAAGCGCGTAGCTCTGAATAACTGGTAAAAAGGTATTGGAAAATGGTGTTGTTAAAGAAGCATGGAAACTTTTATGCCATATGGACACTTTAACTGTTATAAAGGTGAACAACGTTATATATTTTCAATGCAAAATTACATTTGAATTACTGAAAAATGGTCTGCTGTACATAGAACTTCACGAAATTAGTTGTACATAATGCGCCATATGATTCTAAAGAAGCATGCAAACTTTTACAGAGATCAGGCCATAAGTATAGAGCAATAACTGTTAAAAAACGTTAAAATTGCCTGTATTGGCTGAAAATAGTCTTTTCCTTCTATGATTTAAGTAGTTACATGCTTGCTAAATAAAACATAATATCTTTTTACGCATGTGCTTAAAGGCTTTAAAAACGATTCGAACTCCGATAATTGCTCCTTGCAGCTATAATTATTATTATATTTATTGTTATTTACAGGAATGTATATTATGTTAATCTCACCATTTAATAATACGTTTTTAAGATCAAAAGTTGTATCTGTTAATTAATGCACTGTGAAATAACATTAACAAAAGTTAATAAATGCTTTAAGAATAGGCTTTATTGCTTCCTTTTAGTTCATGTTAGTTAACTAATGTTAACAAATGATTCCTTATTGTAAAGTGTTACTGATATTGATTAATGTGATGATAATGATTTTTCAGTTTTTGAAGAAAAACTTACACTTTAGAAGTGAGTTTACTTTGATTAATACAATTCCTGATAAATTAAATATTTGATTTATAATAACTATATGTATATGTAATAATATATAACTGAATAATACTTTTTTGGGAAAATATATTTTCCCAAATAACGTTTGGCATGATGCTAATGTTATGCATATAGTGGCGATAGCGATTAAAAATCATTTTCTAATTGGAATGATGCTAATGAAATGAAACAGAAATGTTTTGTAATAAACAAATAGTAGGCTACACATACCAAGTAGTGATTTTTTCTAGGTTGAAATTATAAGGTTGTATTTGCCTGATCGTATCACTATTCATAAATTATTTAAAACTAAAAATACTTTATACTTTAAAACTAAAGCTTTTTATGTATTGAGAATACATCATCAGAGGGGTCAGAAAATTTCCCTTAAAAAATCTCTTATATGTTTAAACGTGGACATGCACATTAGAGCTTGTGAGATGACTGCTTTGAATTGATTTAATTCTTACTTATTCTAAAGAGCTGTTTAGGGTTGTTTACCCCCTGAGATACAGAGCAACTGTCTGTTTCCCCTGTTTATCTGGTTAAATTTAGCCACTCGGTCCAGGCTGATAACTCCCCCTGATTTCACAAGCACATGGCACCTGTTCATGACCTGAAGTCTATTTCAAGAGCCCCTTAATATGGTCAACTTGTCTGCTTATTCTCCAGCATGTCAATGTTCAAATGATATGTTGTAAAATTGCATTGCTCATTTAATAAATAAAAGCCTACAATGACCCTTCATGCATTGCAATGTAGGATTCAACAGACACACAAGACCTTTACTCAGAAATTCAGCCCAAAACATGCTGTGTTACAATAAAACATGCTTTTCATGCTGAATACATGTTGAAATATATATTTACTTTTACAGTATGGCAATCAAACATCCAGTCAAACAAATTCACATTTAAAAAACTATGATAACTGCATGAGACAATAAAGACGTGAGGACACACTTACCAGCAGGAGCAGTGAGAGAGTGAATGGAGCCGAGCCGAGCCGAGTCGCTGTCAGGACAAACACAGCAGCTGCGTGAGACCTCAAAATAATCACAGTGCTCACACTGAACACACAACACACTGAGCCCATGCTGAGATTCCAGTCATGTTCTGCAATGTATGTCACATTCAAAGCATGTTCATCTAGAGTATAAGTAAAGAATATCTGTGACTTTTTGTTAAACACTGTTTGATTGTTGTGAAATCTGTAGATATGCAGGACGAAGCCGGAAAAGTTTCAGTACAAATCAGAGCATTTTAAAATGTTATTAAATTATCATTTGAAATTGTGAATCTCAGGAAATTTCATAAAGTCCAGGTCTATTTTAAGCCTATATATGTCTGCTTTTGTTGTTGCTTTTTGCATTTTGAGATTAGTTTAATGAGAATTAGCACATTTTCTAACCATTTTTATTACTGTCATGCAAAAAAAAGTCATGACTTGGATGTGGAAAAAAGCATTATAATATTTCCAGAATGGCTGTATTCGTGGTAGCGCCTTCAATTTATGCTGATTTACATTAAAAAATTGTTAATCTTATGAAATCTCAAGAACATGACCAGATAATATTTCACCCAACCCAAAAAAGAAGCCAATTTTAGGACTGTTTTTATTGTTGTTTCAGTGTGAGATTAATGACAATTAAAAATATTATGACACCATTTTTCATTACTGTCATGAAAAAAAAAAAAATCATGACTTGGATGTGGGGGGAAATCCCCATTATAATATTATTTTAAAAATAATTATTATTATTATTAAGCATTGTTGTATTTTTTTTTTTTTGCTTAATTTATGCTGATTTTGTTATGAGGATGCACGGAGATGAACCCAAATGCAGACAGTGTACAATGAACACAAGGTTTATTGGTACAAAAACGGGAAAACAAAACCCACGAGGGGGCAAAACATGGACAGGACAAGGAATCTTAGGCTGACAAGACTAAACTATGACTAGACAATAAACAAACAATACTTCTAATAAATACTCTCACAATGACAATACTTTCCACAAGGTACTCACAGGTATGATTAGCACTCAGATAGGAATCACAATGAACCGACACAGGACAGCAAACACAGGGGGATTAAAAAGGGAACAAATGATGAGGGCAACAGGTGATAATGGGGAAACAATAATGACTAAACAAGGATAACATGGAGGGCGGGGCTAGATGACAAGACAACACAAGCACATGGCCCAGCAAAAGACCATGTGTGTGCACATAAAACATGGGTCTGTCATGATCCTGCCTCAGGACCAGGGAAAATCAAAGACTAGATGGCAGAATCATGACAGATTTAAATTTTAAAAATATTAAAGTGTGTTAAAGGTTCCTAATTGTGTTTTGTTTCTCCCACTACAATAGGTTTACAAGCATCCAATGTAAAAAATAAAATAAAAAATTCTCATAATATACATTGCACATCACATTTCTCAAAGAGTCTGAAAATGGTTCATTCAAAGATTCAGTCTTTCTAAATCCCTCCTTTCGAGAGCCTCCTCTGCTCTGATTGGTCAGATGGCCCAGTCTGTACGAAAATATGAAAGGGTATCGATGGCATTTTTTTCCATATCAATTCCAGCCTATCGAGTCCTTATCCTTAAGAAGTGAAAACAGTGTCTTCTTTACATGTTGACAACACGAACCAAACTCTTTTGTTTGAGGGTCAAAGTAGACTTTGTTTGCGGATGCCGTTGAAGACAATAGGCTGGCATTATGCAAATGTATTACATTGTTACGTAGGTTTGTAACAGGAAGTGAGACTTGAATGGCTGACAACTCGTTTCGGCAGTTCAAAATTGATTCTTTCTTTTAGGGAGCAATAACTTTATTTTTATGCACTTTGATCTTTGGCACTTTGCAGACATTTTACATTCACAAACAACTATTTTACACACTACATGAAAGGTAATATTCAAAAATTTGTAATAGGGGCACTTCAATCATATGAAATTGTGAATCTCATGAAACATCAAAAACATGTCCAGGTCCTATTTCATTACAAAAAAACTTATCTTAGGACTTTTTTTCCCTTCCAGTGTGAGATTAGTTTTCCGATTAACGACTAATTATATTTTCTCTACATTTTTCGTTTGTTCAAACACAAAACAAATTCTCATGACTTTAATGTGGGGGGAAAATATAATATTTAAATTGTATAAAAAGTATTTGTGCAGCATGCTTGTATTTTTGGTATGCCTTCAATTTATGCTGATTTATTTATAATTTAAAAAAGATTAGTACTGTGCTTAATTATGAAGAAAATAATGTAACAATGCAAACCTTTAAAAAAAAGGTTTTTTTTTTTTTTTACATACATTTTAAAAACAATGTATGTTATGCATTTAAGATATTTTCCAAAAATAATTTGAAAAGTGTGCATCCAAGGTTAAAATATAACTTCAATCCCACCTTTCATTATTCAGACTACTGCTTTACTCTGAGCAGCTCAGATATTTTGCCAAAGCCTTTATTCATCTCAGTGTGTGAGTCTAAAGTGCCATGTTTTCAGGGTGGGATTGCCCAGATCGCCTATAGAAGCCAAATGGGTAAGTGTTGACAGCTGGTTTTGACAATCTTTTCATTAGTGACTTGATAAACTTTGATATGTGACAGCGCTGGGAAAGGCATTCAAGAGAAGTATTTCCCATGAGTCTTGCTTTATGCCTGAATAAATGAGGAGGACAAACTCTCCACTTGGGCTCAGTCTGGTAAGCTTATACAAAATATAATCAAATTCAAATTATATTCATTTTTTTGCTTTGTTCATTTTAGTGACAGTGTTTCCACTGATCTTGAAAATGCAAAGATTACGGTATATGGATTTACATGCATACAACATCCAAAATAGCATAATTGATATAATAAAAACATTTACATTGTTTTGAAAACATCAGTTGCATTTGTTTTATTGCCATGTCTTGGTTTCTTTATTTACTTTGTCTTACACTTTTTGTCAGCTGTTCCCCCATTATGCCTCAAAAGGCCTGTTTTTTTCTGCTGACGTAGATGAATGGGGATTATGTGAGGAGCACATGTTCAGTTCTTTTGTTTTTGCCTTTTTGTTGTCTTTTTGTACCTCATGGGTAAATCGATGAAGGTAGAGATGAAAGGGGAAATGCATTGACCGGAGCTGCACAGGTCAACAGGAACAGCAGCGTTTGAGCTGGAGCTCAGCAGAAGGCAACAGGTCTGAAATGAGGGCAAAGCATTACAGAATATTTGAACTTAAAGAAAAAAGACATTATCATGTCCTTAAACTACATCAAGAACTTCTACGAGGGATGCGTAAGTAAGACAGAACTAATGTGTGCTGGTGATGTTTTTATGTGCATTTTGTTGCGAAATCAATTTAAGTTCTCTGCATTGATTATATTCCGTTTTAATGGGTGCTTTTAATTTATTTTAATAAATTAGTGACAGCCTTGCTAACAGATTTTGTGTGTGTGTGTTTGTGTGTGTGAATTTTGAGGAAACATTTGATTTCAGCAGTTTTGTTTGTCTCAATTTTCATACATATTTGTTTGAGGTCTTCTTTACTTTCAGAGTTACTTTGTCTTGTAATTCAGTACAGCCATGTTTATATGGACACTTGTTTGATGAATCCGAACATAGTATTTACCGGAACACTAAATATAGAGTGTTTATATGTCACAAAAGGGATATACGTATGCTTTAGAAGCAATAGTTCAAAAATGAAAATTCTGTCATTAATTACTCAACCTCATGTCGTTCCAAACCTGTAAGACTTTCGTTCATCTTCGAAACACAAATGAAGGTATTTTTAATGAAATCTGAGAGCTTTGTCCCTTCATTGACAGCTACACAACAACCACTTTGAAAAAGTTCATAAAGAGATCGTAAAACTAATCCATATGAATTGAGCTGGTTTAGTCCAAAATTTCTGAAGAGACTTGATCGCTTAATATGATGAACTGAAGGAATTTAGGCTTTTATTCATATATAAACATTGATCAGCAAACATAAACATTTCAACCGAACCTGGTTAACGCACAAGAAGGCTGGATCCAAAAACTCAGGCAGCTAGTCAGCGCACAAAGCTATGAAACAGTTTAATGAGCGAGCTTCGGTGAGAACTAAACAAATATTTATTTACTACAGAAGTCATTTTTTGAGGATGGCAAACTGACCAACAACCGCAACTTTTAGACGCCATCTTTCTTTTTCTAGCTTAACTGTCTCCGAATGGAAAGCGCACATGATTGTGGGAAGTCAAAGGCAGTGTAGGACACATCTATGTTGCCTTCAAAAATCCATCAGATGAAGGAGACAGGAAGTAAAGCTAACATTGGCTAAACATTCCTAAACATTCCTACCGTGGAATGCTTCTTCTGAAGGCAACATTTTTACATTTTCTGAAGCCCAAACGTGCTGTGTAACACCAGAATGAACCTCATTGGTTCTTGCTGAAGCTCAAATGTGCTGCGTAACAGGAAAATTAACCTCATTGGTTCTTGAGGAAGCATAAACATGCTGTGTAACATGAGAAAGAACCTCATTGGTTCTTGAGGAAGCTTAAACATGCTGTGTAACATGAGAAAGAACCTCATTGGTTCTTGCAGAATCTCAAACATGCTGCATAACACAAGAATGAACTTCATTGGTTCTTACAGATGCTAAAACGTGCTGCGTAACACGAGAATGAACCTCATTGGTTCTTGTGGAAGCTCAAACGTCCTGCGTAACACAAGAATGAACTTCATTGGTTCTTGAGGAAGCTCAAATGTGCTGCATCAACAACAGCTTCAGCTTGTTTTGTGCGTCATTGCTTCATTTCTACGTCATTGCACATGCGTAAAATTTTCCATAAAACCGATTGTAATCAGAATATACTGCTCCATGTAAACGCACCTATACTGTTTTCATTTTGTAGCTCCGGCCTCCAACTGTGATTGGTCAATTCCACACCCTGTTTTTTGGCTCCATCCGCATGTTCTTCCTGGGTGTTCTGGGATTTGCGGTGTATGGGAATGAGGCCCTTCACTTCAGCTGTGACCCCGAAAGAAGGGAGCTCAACCTCTTCTGTTACAATCAGTTCAGACCTGTAACACCCCAGGTAAAGTTTAAAGGTCATTTTTAAGATAAAAATGAAAGTCTGAAGATGGAATGTATCTCAATTATTTATCAAAAGTCCAGTTATAAAAAGGTTGAACAGTGTTCTCAGGACAACAGTATTTTTGTTTTTCATTACTTTTGCTCTGCATTGCAATGATTGTTGCTATGTTGCTATGTTTGCTCTGCATATCATTTTTATTGTTTTATTTTATTTTAAACTAAATGCTAAAAAGCGATTGATACTGTGACAACATGCCCCGTTATTGGGGCATTTTATTTATTTATTTTGTACACTTCCAGTCAAAATTCTGTAATAATTAATAGTGTCTGTGATGAGAAAGGTGAATTAATTGTGAAACCAGTGGTGTTTGCTTAATATTTTTGTGTAAATGTGATACACTACCATTTCAATTTGGGGCTACGTAAAATTAAAAAATAAATAAATAAAAGAAACAAAGAAAGAAATTAATAATTTTACTTAGCAAGGATGCATTAAATCAATGAAAAGTGATAGTAAATACATTTATAATTTTACAAAAAATATATATATTTCAAATAAATGCTGTTCTTTTGATTTGTCTATTTATCAAATAATTTGTATTTATTATTTACTTATTTATTTATTCTTTGCGGTCAAAAATATAAGCTTAAAAAATAGAAATATTAATTGGAGAAAATGTGACAACTAGCCCCAATCTATGCATCATCATGCTGTAAAAAAAAACAAAAAAAAAACGTAATTTTAACTGTAAAATATTGTAAAAACACTACAGAAAAAAAAACTGTTAATAGGTTAACAGTAAGTTTTATACTGTGAAATGTCCAGGTTGTTTGGTAAATATGTTTACTTTTTTACAGAATTATTCTGACAACCACACCTGCCAGGATTTTTTTGCAAACAATGGGAATTTTATTTTACAGTGCAATTAAGTTATGCTTTTTTTTTTTTTTTTTTTTTTTCAGGTGTTTTGGGCCCTGCAGCTAGTGACGGTTCTTGTTCCAGGGGCCGTGTTTCATCTGTATGCCGCATATAAAAACATAGATCAAGAGGATATTCTGGAACGATCAACATACACAGTGTTCTACATCATTTCTGTACTGTTACGAATCGTCCTGGAGATGGCAGCATTCTGGCTCCAGAGTCGTCTCTTTGGATTCCTGGTTCATTCGCTGTACTTCTGTGACGCCAGTTCACTAGAGAAGACATTAAACTTCACCAAATGTATGGTACCAGAGCACTTTGAAAAGACCATCTTCCTCAGCGCAATGTACATTTTCACCATTATCACCCTGATTCTGTGTATGGCTGAGATTTTTGAAATCCTCTGCAGAAGGTTGGGCTACTTAACAAATCAATGACAATCGTAAACTTGAAAATAACAGACAAAAGAATGCAAATTTAGATAATTTTCACATCATCAAACTGCATGATTGCATGGCATCCATCCAGGTGTTTACATTATTCTCTACCTCACTGTCAATAAAACACTGTGAGACGCAGAAATAACTGTTTGTAAATATTTTGCACTATAATAATCTACTCATTTTACGTATTCTCTAACATAATCACTGCGTAATGCGGACTGTTATTTCTTTTAATACTTTTGTCATTAAACTTCATTGTATTATGTATTATTGTAGATGTATGTGTCATTGCAAACATTAAATCTCATTAATCACTCATGACCACATATGGAGTCTTAAATTCATTAGAAAATTCCCAAAAAAATTTTTTACTGAAATTAATATATAATTTGTAATGAGAAAAAAAAAGTTAACAATAATTATCATTAGTTTACTTAAGCTAATAATGAACAATACTTATACAGCATTTATTATTCTAAGTTATTGTTGATTTAAACATTGTTAAAACCAAAAGTTGTACTGTATTTGTACAAAGGGGAATTATTACTGTAATAAATGTATTGCTCATTGTTCATTTTGGTGAATGTTAACAAATGAGACCTTATTGTAAAGAGTTACCAAACAAAATAATGCAAAAAGAAGCATATGGTAATGTGCTAAAGTACTTTATATGGTAAAGAAGCAAAAACTTATTCTGAAACTTAAATTAAAGATGAAATTTCATTTCCTTATTCATCTAATTTGTTTATTATAATTAATACGAATATTGCATTTTGAGGTAAGAACATCGTCAACAATTTTTTATGATAGAACTTTAATTTTCTTTTTTTTTCTTTTTTTTTTCTAAAGGACATCTTGTAATCAGAGTAAAACAAAAACAAACATTTAAATAAGAAGAAATCAGCTGCCTTTATGGGCAAAACAAAAGAAACATTCATAAACTTCTATAAACGAAGACCATGTACCAGTCAAAAGATAAATAACAGTTGTAACTTCTAAAATGCCATAAACTGAAACTAGATACATCAAAATCTTAAATATGTAATACTGTAAACATGACATGAAAGTTCCTTCAGTATAAACTCAGTTTAAATTTATCATCTCAGCATTTTTAAATACTCAGACTATTAATATAAATACCATAAACTGACTGCTACTTCATATGATATCAATATGTTTAATATGAGATAGCACTTATACCTTCTTTAAAGACATTTAAAATGACTTAGGTTAAAAATTCATACATTCAAACAGTCAGACAAGTTCACCAGACAAACCCATTCATCTGATGACAAGAAAAACCTGAAAAAAGCAACTATCCCTTCAAATATACCATTTCATTTTTGTTTACTTCTACACAAGACACGCTTCAAAAGTAATTACAGTACATGATAGCGATTATGTGTGTGTGTTTGTGTTTGTAAATATGTACGTGTGTATATAAACATGTAAATATGTATGCATGTACTGTATGTGCACATATAATTGACTTAACAGTGACTGGAATGTTGTGTCAAGATTATTTCAATGAAAAAAAAAAAAATCATCTAAAATGATTTAAAAGAGCTCCAATATTGATGACACGGCATTCAGTCTATCAGCTACCTAGAAAGTGCTTCAAATAGTCATCTTAATGCACAATACTTACCACTTTTTATATAATAATATGCAGATCTATATTAAAAATGCCTTGTAATGACATTTCTTTGCTTAAGTGCAGAAAAATCTAAAGTTTAAAGGAAACGAGGTATGATACATTTAGAAAAATACTATACGGTGGAGAAGGTTTAAACAAAAGGGCTTTTTAAAGAATTTATCATCAACACTTTTAGGTTCATAATCTTGAACGCTCATAATGCAGTTAAGTTATAAAGGTGCCAGCAAAAATATACAACAGCATACAAGGCAATGGCATAGCACAGCTTAATGCAATATGCAAACTTTAACATACTGTACGTAATACTGTAAGTGCAATCTCAAAAAGCAACCACGATATCTCATTTTAGTTAACCTTTATGACCACCACTATTGTTAAGTGCATAAATAGGGTACATCGAATGACTTTCTCTCTTTGAGGGATATCCAAACATCTTCTTAAAAGGCACAAGCATAAGTCAATGGAGACGATGTCAGTTAGAATTGCGATCAGTGCTTTGTATTATACTTGGGACTTGATGCACTTCCTGTAGGAATTGTTTAAATTGTCCTGTGAGATGCAGATCTGCAATTTAAATAGTTTTCATGAAATACTGATCTAATATTTCTTTTTGCATGTATTGTTGTAAATTCGAAGCTTATACACATTTATAGTTAAAATTGGTATGGCAGGTATAGAGAATATGGCATGTGCATTGAAATGAATGAAAATGCGAGATGTTGTGCATATTATTTGATTCTGCCCACGTTACCAAAACTCCAAATAATCTTGGTCAGACTCCAAGGCCAAAAACACACTCTACACACAAGTTACACAAAATGATTTGTGTGCATTTTTACCCTCTGAAATGTGTCAGACTGCAATGTATAATGCTGCATGGTGGCACTATGAGTCATTGAGTCATTCAGGTCAACTATTGAGAATTTAGCTGAGCAAGTTAGTTAATGTCTGTTAAACTTGGCTTGTTTACAGCAGCTACCTGAATAATAACACATCCAGTTTAATGGCACAGACACTTAAAGGTAACTCTATCGCCCCTTGAGTACAGAAGAACCACCAGTGCAACACAAGAACGCACGTAAGGTATGTTCAACACAACCATTTACTATGTTTGAATACTTGCATAAAGTATATGTTTCTGGTCTGAGCTTGGATTTAGTTTTACTTTTGAATGCGATTATACAATGCTTACAAAGTCAGCTTTTAGGTGGTTTATCGACGGCATCTTCAGATGTGATTCTGAGGGATGCAATAGCTTTTGCACAGATGTAGACGCTCTCCTCCTTTTTATCCTCTTTGCTATGAAGGCCAGTGGAAGAGGTTGCTATTTCTCCACTGTAGGCCACTCCAGGATCTAGGACAGGGGCTGAGGTCCGGCCAGAACTAGCCGTTTCTAATATTTTCCCCTGTGGAATTGATGGGAGCGTATTTCTCTCCCCAGCAGCACCAGATATTGAAGTGGAGGGCATTCTTATCCCCCCAATAGGGATCATTGGAACAGGTGTTGGCACCTGTCCTTGAGAGTGCAAAGGCAAATGGCTGAAGATGTCTGGCAGCAGGGTTGTGGACAGATCCCTGCTGCTGCATAGGCCAACAGGAACATACAGATTCTGAGGAGTATCCCCTTGATTCTGAAAAAGAAGAGAGGAGAATGTTGTTCATGGTGCTGACCAGTTCATTCATGTCTGTAAGCTATTTTCAGAAAATGAAATACAGGCATCAGACTTGGTGTAGTTTTGGTATGAACATTTGTTTTAAAGTATTTCATACTGTCATACTGTCATTTAGTTGCACTGCCTTATAGCAATATTTCAACCAAAAATTCTGCCATTATTTTGAAGGATCTTCATGCATCTTTCAGTCTACACAAAGACAGCTCAAGCTGTCAAAAAGGACCAAAAAAGGCTATTTGTTTCCCACATATGTTTCAGAGAAAAACATAACTGCATAAGAGTTAGGAACAACATGAGGGTCAGTAAACAATTACTGAATTAAAATGTTTTGGGTGAACTGTGGCTTTAAGGCTGAAAACTGTAAAAATGCTACATTACAAAAACAGTTAATAGGTGTACTCAATGGTTTTTAGACCTATAAACCAAAATTTAGAATATTTCTGATACAAATAAAAATGATTAGTTAACAGTTAAACTAATTATAAGGTACACGTTTATCTCCAAATTGTATAAAAAGGCCATCTTTCCATCAGTAGAGCATGGCATTAGCAATGCCAAGATCATGGGTTCAATTCCCAGGGAAAGCAAGAACTATTAAAAATGTGTACCTTGAATGCAATACAAGTCACTTTGGATAAAAGTGTCTGCCAAATGCGTAAATGTAAAAGCATACCATTCCCACGTCTGAGTGCATTCCGATGATTGGTCTAAGGGGAGGAGCTTGAAATCTCACACTCCTTCCCGGATCCATGAGGGTCCTATGCTGATAAGACCCTCTCCGTGGAGACACGGCCCTGAGCACCCCTTTATGTCGACCCAGTGGAGACTGTGCTCGCTGCCCCGATGGGTCCGAACCTGTAGGTCTTACAGGTGACAGCTGCCGGATGGGTGAAAAGTCCCCTCTGATGCTCAGATCTCTCCTTGGAGAAATGGCCCTTAAAGGAGACGAATCACGGCATGACAACAGGTGACGTTGTGGCGAGAGATCTCCTCTTGGGGATATGTACCTCTGGCGTGGTGAATCCCAACAAGGTGACAGCAGCTGAGGTGGGCAAGACTCAAAGGAGCTGCTTGACTGCTCAAAGGTCAGATCATCCTCAATACTCTGAGAGGAAACTTCAAGCTGTTCCTTCAGTAGATTGCGGCTTGGGTCAAAATGTTTAGGGACACAACCAGACAGACATGGCTTGTTGACTGCATAGGACTGAGGACTTGTGCTTCTGGACAGCGTTTTTGGTGTAGAATCACCATCACATTCATCATCTTCATCATCGTCTGGTTCATCGTCATCGACACCATCAGAGTCTTCCACATCTGAGAACTGATGTTTAATGGTTGTTTCCAATGGCATTATGCCAGAGGACTTCTGGGTGTCATCTACACAAGCAGCAAGAGCAAAACAATTACATTTTTCATTAATTTTTTTTAAATATAATTAGTATAATTCATAATTAGTATCATGTTAGAATTAAGGCCCTTATAAGAAAACAGATTTGGAGATTTGCTACTGAAAGCTAGCAACTATACTACAGAAAAATGTACTAAGCTAGGCTGTAAGCTATCATTTACAAATGCATGAAAAAGTAGTTTTCTACAGTAAAGCTATAGTATTGTCAATGAGAATCAACTACTTATTTAAAAATATATATATATATATGGAAATGTTCCACATTTATAGTGATGCTAACACCTTGCTACTAACAAATGCAGCTAAACTAAAAGCTTTGCTATTAGTGATACTACTGCCCAGCATTACTGAAGTAAAGTTCCTACCTGCATCCTCTGTATTGTCCATGGCTGTGGGTGAAACTCCTAGTTCAAGGCATTTTTTCATGTGAGCTTTTGACTTCATATGCTTGGTGAGATTCCCTGAAAAAAAGACAGGGGTTATTTTTCAATCCCAAACTTTTGCAGTCATCCTTGAATAAGAACATGGTAAAACCAACCTTTAGTTTTAAAAGCAAAGTTGCAGCACTTGCACATATAGGGTCTCACATCTGTGTGTGTTCGAATGTGTTTCTTGAGCATGCTTGGCTTCTTACAACGAATGCCACACTCTTCACATATATACTTTCCCCGACCACGACCCCTCACATACACATATTCCTCATTGGATTTGTACCTGTTAAAAAGAAAAAAAAAGAAAAAAAAGAGAACACTTTTATTAGGGGGCATTTCTACAGTCACGCATCAACATTAGCATAATCAAAGTACATATCCATACCCTCCTTCAAAAATCTTCACACGGACTGGTTCTATTTGCCGTATGGTAGATGCAACATCCTCTCGTAAAGATTTGCACCTCTGGCTTATGTCTCTTATCCTCACGTCCTGTTTTGTATCTTCCTCTATGTAGTCCGGAGTTACCTGCAATACCACAGAAGACTCTTTGGAACAGATGGCTAAACAAATATCGGATCATCGTAAAAGTAAATATAGCAAAGTAGCAAGTGGCAAATCAGCAAAAACCAACAACAGGCAACATACTTGTTCTTGCTTCGGTCTCCAAGGGGTGGAGGTCACAAGTACTCCAGGCTGATGCATGGTAGCAATTGAATAAATAGTATTCTGCCTCCCCTGTTTGGATCGGAGAAGAGCAAGAACCATCCCAGTGCTAAGATCGGGTGGGTTAGGGTTATGGCATCTCACAAACCATGAGGCATACTCAGAGAAATGTGCAACTGTTTGGGTGCTATTTGGCTTAGTGGAGTTGAGATAGCACCAGCTCACACAAGTAGTAGTGTGAAGACCTGGAAACTTGGAGAAAAGTAAAGCACCAGTGATTGCAGAGGGCATTGCACCTATTCCAGAATGATAACTAGCCATCGTGTGTTCAGGTGTTGGTTTACGCTCCATCATAGCAGCGTCTTGAGGAATTATGGCAGAAGACTGTAACTTTGGATTGCTGTAAAAGTCTTGGCTGGCCTCATCCATATCTACTACCTCAGTGGGCTCACACAATTCTGGGGTGCTTCCTGATTTGAAACCTTTCTTGGGACTTTCTTTTTCACCTTCAAGATTTCCTAACTCGACAGCACTTAGCTCTTCAACAATCTGGCCATAAATGTTCTCATCTTTGACTCGTTTTTGCTGTTTCGCTTCAATAAAGAGTTCAATGCTACTTGCAGGTGAGAGCATGCGCTTGTTTGCTCCACCACTGGGGGCCTCTGTAGTAGAGATGGTTTTGGAGGTTAATGATAGAGGTATGCCTGTATTAAGCTTTGCTGGTGATGCCTGTGAGCTTTGCAGTAGTCGCCTTGGGTGCCCTGACACTGGAGATAGATCACAACCTAGGATATTTTGTGGCAGGACAATGGCAAGATTTTGACAGGAGGAAGTTTTGT
Source organism: Leuciscus leuciscus (assembly GCF_965113295.1). Classification (NCBI taxonomy): domain Eukaryota; kingdom Metazoa; phylum Chordata; class Actinopteri; order Cypriniformes; family Leuciscidae; genus Leuciscus; species Leuciscus leuciscus. The sequence goes on along the minus strand of NC_138741.1, from coordinate 28,805,615 downwards.
GTTCTATGCACGATATAGGATTGTTTGTTTGAGAATCCAGAATTTGAGATATGCTAGTGTACGTTATGTTTCCATAAGATGGTACTTGCATCTGAATTCTGACAGGAACTAACAAGCTGGATGTGCTTTGACTTGCTAATGCTTGGTGAGCGTGTGAAAGCACTGCTATCGTTGACAAAACATTGCCTAAACTCTGAGAACAATCTTCCTGGGGTTTTCTTAAGTTAATATAAGATTCAGATGCATTGGACTCTTCAGGTTCTTTCTTGATTAGAAGCATTATGCTATCCATGTCTTGAACATTGCAAACATTTGGTTTAGCATATTGAGATGAATTTACTGGGCTATATTGTTTGTGTTGTGGAAATGGACTACCGGAAATCAAAGAGTACTTCATTTTCTCAATGGATTCCTCAGGTATAAATGGTTTGCTTGGTGAGGTTGTTCTCTTGCTCATTTCATCTGAGACTGTACCACCTTGCATCTCGGGTTCACCACTTAGTGATGCCTGCCTAACCAAGAAGGCCCTTCTACGCTCTTTAACCTCCTCCTGCCTAGATGTAGATGAAGGAGAAAGACTGCCATAATCAAAAGACTTGCTTCGAAATTCTGGAACCTCTGAGGGTAATTTATAGGGTGCCTGCTCTGAAGCAGAACGTCTCATCTCTCTGTGATGACTTTGTGAACTACCTGGCACAGATAAGAATTCCAAAGGCTTATTAAACTCATCTGGGTTGGCCTGGCACACAAGGTTAAGGGTCTCCTCTCTGTCAAGGGACTGGGAAAAACTTGAGCTGTGAGATAAATTGCTATCTTGACTCGGGCTTCTGGAGAGACTTGTGCAAGCAGATTCAAAACTAGATTCTCCAGAAGAACATTCCAACTCTGCTAATCTCAAGCGTTTCTTTTTGGGTGGTAGTTTTTCCATTGGAAACTGTGACAGGGTTTCACTCCTCTGTGGCCACTGGAACTCTTCAGTGTGTTTTTCCTTCTGCTTGACCCCTACATCCTGAACTTTTTCTGGTCTGTCAGGCTCCACCGTTACTCTAATCTCTGGAACTTGGATACTGGGCTGAGAGGGAGGCTGTTTAGGCATGTGGAGTTTCTGGTGTAGAAAACCGCTGCTTCCCCATTGCCAGTCTACTCCGTCTGTTCTGTGACCCTCCATGCTATGCTCCTTTTCCATGAATTTGTAAGTGCCAATTTTGTCTAAGGGATGTGATCTAGCGTCACTTGACTTTTCTGACGAGTTTAGTTTGTTTAATGAATTTGTGTGCTGAATGACAGATATAACATTACTGCCAGCCCTTCTCTCAGTGTCAGAAAAGGCAGTGTCTAAAGTAGTTTGCTTTGTTTCAGGTTCCTCTGAGTGTCCAGAAGGCTTGACTTGGATATGAAAGTCTTCTTCCTCCATGACATTTTTGTCTTTTCTTCGTTTCCTTGTAGAATTTTCAGATAAATAACTTGGAGATATGGAACACAGATCAGCTTCTTGACAGTTTTCTGTACCCATTTTGGAATCATCTATGCTGTGTATTTTCAAGTCTGATTTTAGGCTACAAGCCAGATGAGCGTAGCAGTCTGATTCTGCATGTCCTTCGTTAGCAGAGTGCTCAAACGCAGCTTGCCGCATTAGTCTTCTCATACCCATTGCACCCCTGTAGGTGACATCAGCACCTGTCAATCTTTCATCAAATGAATTACTGCTTCTTAGCCCTTCTGGTGCATTTAGATTCGAATTAGATGATGTTGGAAGAGAATTACTGCGCAAGAATACACTACTCTCTGATGCAGTTTCCAGAAAGTCAGAGCTAGGGTTTTGACATTCTTGGTAATCTTCCTCTTGGAAGGACTCTGAATCAATTTTTATTGATCGAACTAGGTCTTTTTTGCTTCTGTGAATGGAGGAGTCTGTGTCACCAGGGATCATGCCTTTGTTCAATGTTATCATGAAGCTAGATGTGGCTTCATTTACGTCTGTCATGCAAGTTTGTACAGTGATTGATTGTTTTGGCCTGGTCGTTGGTCTATAACATTTCCCAAACATAATTTCTTGATACGATTTGGCATTCGCGCTTGACTGGTTGAACTGTTGCTCTGCACTCTCAGAACGTGAGAAGTATCCTGAATCAGTGCTGCCTTTACTGTATGAACTGGGCAGGGAAAGAGACTGATCAGAGTCTTGACTTTTCTTCTCCGAAAGCCGAAGTGCCAGTCTTTGCTTGATGGAGGAGAATTCAATCATTTGGTCCACCTGAGCAATAGCTGCAGGTGCCGACATTTCCCGGAACTGCCATAAAGATACTTTTCCTGATGACCCTGTTTCCTTTTTGACTGAAGTCTGAGCAGAGCACATGGTTTCCCTTTTTGCCTGTTTCCCTCCTTTTTCTTGCACAAAACCCTCTGTGTCTTTGATATGGCTTGTTGTATCCAAGGACAAGTCCTCCACAACTTCTTCATCGGTGTCACTGCTTTGCTCAGCATCAAAACGCATCTCGCCCTCTGCCACAGTCAACTCCTCATCCATATGCTTGCTGTCTTGTTCTGAAAATGAAACCAATCCTGCTTTCACTGCATGGGTGTGAGATTTTCTGTGTTTGTAGAGGTTGCTCTTAGTTTTAAATGAGAAACCGCAAGGAATGCACGGATACGGTCGTTCGCCAGTATGAGAACGGATGTGCTTCTTTAGTACGCTGGGTTTGGCACATGCTCTCCCACAATACTGGCATACATACTTCCCAGTCTTAACAGACTTCTGCTCCTTTTTGTGAAGGCCCTCTGACAGCAGCTCATATTCCGACTGAAGATATCGTTTGTTTGGGAGAGGAACGTTCTTCCTCCTGAGCTGGATGTGACACTGTTCTCTAGATTTTGAGGTAAGAATATTTCCTGAAGCAATGACCTGTGACTCCATACCAGGAGATGGATTTACAGCTGGGGTCTGGGGTTGCTCCACAAGTCTTATTTTGTCCTCTGAGCCAGAGGATTGGCCTCTTTGGGTCATCTCGGATGGCAAGTGTTTTTCTTCATCTTTGAAACTGATAATCTGTTTGGAACGTTCCGCTTCACCTGAGGTTTTAGTAGCCTCCATTATAAGGATTTGCTAACTACAGTTGCTACATTGCCCTTGGTTTTGTGACAACGAACATCTTCTTGCTTCGATTAAAGTTTCTCACTTAACTTGGAAGTTTAATCCTTCAATGCTTTAAACAGCTCCCTATGATTGTACAGCAGTCAGTCCACCAGCATCATTTTCAAAAATGATGAAATAATCCTTTCCATATGTTCAAGAGCATAGTTCAGTCAAGTTGTTTAAAAATGGTCTCCATCTCTATATACATTTACGCCTGGGCACCACATCCAAATTGTCTGCAAACAGTAAACAACATGTTATCAGCAAACAAATTAAAAACATTTCAATTACTGTAAGTATGAAGTGAAGTATAATTTGAGTTGTATAATGAAATGTTACTTATTCATGAAACGAGTACAAAAGCCATCTTCAAGCCAAAATGGCCCATAAACTCACCATGCCCTGAGTAGAGTGTTTCTGAAGGCAGTGTGCCAGCACCATCTCTGTGTCTTTCTGGGGTTTGTGATTGATGTGAAGGTCGTCTCAAACTGTAAGGTCAGGAATTCCTCCATTAGAGAATTGACCAAAACTACAAGTACAACAAGTACACGGCTGTGCAAGGATAATAAGGACGTATAATCTCTATTTGGAATGTTGTTGTTGCTATTCAAAGAAATCTAAAAAGAAATCTGGCTAATCCTGAAATATGAATGAATAACAATAACTCAATTATATACATTGCCGTTAAAAAGTTTGGGGTCAGTAAATGTTTTTGAAAGAAATGCATACTTTTATTCAGCAAAAATGCATTAGATTGACACTTCACAGTAAAGACATTTACAGTAAAGACATTTACAAAAGCTTTTGCACATTTTTGATGTAAGGATGTATCCAAATGCTCAAGATTCAGGGGAACAAATGTAAAAGATCTAGCACTGAAAAACCCCTATTGATACACTATTCTGAATATTTGGAAGAATGTGTCTACATCAATATACTGTGTATGGTGGTTACGGCCTGGTTTAATGACTGTGTACCTCATTAACCAAAAATATATACATGTCAAGTACCCTGTAGAATGTCAAGAGAGTCTAAAGACTAGTGAATGTATCTACTTCTATTTTGCAACGCAAGACAAATGTCTGACCAAATTCCATTATATTAAAGTTACAATTTTACTGCTCAAATAAGTCAACAGGTAGTGCCACAATATGAACAGGATATAAAACAATAATATTGCAACTTATACCACCTCTTGCCTACACAATTTGAGAAGACGTGCAAATATAATTACCATCTGCATACATCAGAGTGTGTATAATGAGGTTGCATAAGGTTATCTGGTTCAAACCTCTTAATTAGGACATTCAAACTCTAAAGCCATTAGAGAAGAAATATCAAGCTCTGCCAGGCTATAAAACCTAAAACCGAACTTTGACATGGTCCACAATGAAGTCAAATATTTCCCACGGGTCGAGTTAGTATCTAAACAGCCTGTCTGTCTGATGATAGCGAGCAGAGAAGAGTGTGGATGTAGGAATGACAAAACACAGCGATCAGATGTGCTTTTTTCAAGGTCAATCTCAATCATGCATTGTCCTCAACACAATGAAGGAGGAATATGGTGGATAAACCTGTCAGAGGCTAAATGCACCTTTAAAAACTGGGCTGATAAGTGTCAGTGGTGCCACAGAATTCAGTACTAAGACTTGGGGCAATGATCGCATTAAATCTGTCAAAGTAACACGATGTGAATTTATCCTTTCAGAAAAACATCGAAACTCATCTGTAATAGTGACCATAATACTAGAAGTATCTAAGTTTGACCTTCGATCATCCTTTAGATGATCACACATGCATCTGCATTAATGCATCCACACTACAACAACAACAACCAGAGGAACATATCAAAGCCAGAGGCGGGAAAATATAACCAGACTCCAGAGAATGCCATTACGTCATATCAGCCCCCCCATGGCATCACTACCCAGCGGAATGCCTGGCATCTCATGAAATACAGCTGTGTTGCATCTTAAAACTATAACAGGCACATAGAAGAGCTTATCGTACTTCAAAAAAGCAGAGCAGTCAAGGACCGACTTTGACGAGTCACCTGCTTTTGAGTCCCAGTAAGACATATAACACACTGATTGCCATCAACCTACAAACCTGGAGTCCAAATTCAGCCTTGTCCAATGTCTCCAGTCAAATGCAGATGTTCTCATAATTCCTGCTTCCCGTATTGCTGTACATCACCTTCAAAAAAAGACAAATGTGCCAGGAATAAGTCTCAACAGTCATCCATGTCTTGCTCAATAAGAGTACATTAGAAGACCTACAGATGTAAGCGAGTCACCACAGAAAATACCTCACTGAGACGCGTATCCAGGAACAAAAATAGAAAAGGGACCCTGTGAAGGGTTATGCAACGGCCCACATTCGAGCCACTTTTGCATCAGCGCAAAGGAGAAGTGAATGGCCATGCTGCTGATACTGCTTGTGAAAAGGGACTGAAAGCAGAAAGATTTTGAATAAAACAAAACCTAAATTGCACTGAAATAAAAGATTCAAGCTGTGTATAGAATTGCATACTCTTACTATTTCTGCAATATACAGTAACTATGGCAGAGATTCTAAGAGTAGTATGATAGTATGCTATTCCGAACACATGTACAACTGGAACTGAAAGTCCTGATAGTTGTAAAGCCAGCTATCATTAGCTGCTCATGAGTGTGATAAATGATCAGCAGCACTGTCTTAAAGTCAAAACGAAAAATGAACTGCCATTTGCTCTTTTAAGATGCTCCTGGTTTTATTTTACTTTATTTGTTGATGCACATTATTTCGAAACCACATTTGCATTCATAATGTTTCATCAAAATGGAATAGTGCAACTGTCCATTCACTTTTTCAGGTGCCTTGGTTCCGTTTTTCAATTCATTTAAAGTATTCTTAAAATAATTAAAAACTGAAAACTTAAAAACGTTTGATTTAAACAATGTATTTTAGGTTTATTATGTAACACATTTACCCACGCACATACATACATAAATATTTAAGTAATTTCAGAGCGCTGGAGATTGACATTCACAGTGATAACTAAAGTGAATTAAGTACAAAATTAGTTGACCCAATTTAGCAGATTTTAAGTATACTAATTTAGTATACCAAAAGTAAAATTGCAGGATATTTATATAATATATGTAAATGTATTTGTAGTATACTTAGCATAAAATAAATGCATTTCAAATACATTTTAGTATATTTATTTTTCACTAGGGTTATCATTAAAAATCAATATGAATGGGACTTTTACTTTCGGAACCCAACTGTTACATTCCAAATTGCTCCAGCTCTGAACATTCCTTTTATGCTGACATCATGAATTCCTCTCAGTCACCATGACATCATGAATTTCCTTTCAACCACCTAACTTTTTCAACACCGCTTTTTATCCAAAGTGTCTTACAAAAGAAATCAAGTCGTGGAAGCAAATGTGGATAGTTTTTATATGACATTTTAATACAATTTTAAGTAAACAAGTAACTGAAAGTAAGCCCTTGTTCAGGGTAGTAAATCCTCACTACCTCTCAATTGGCGTTTAACCTTGACCTTTCAACACAATACAATTTACACAGCTAAAAATACTTGACCTGCCGTGACCATCATCTTAAGTTACAGCGGGGGAAGACAACTGCACTGCATTAGAGGAGCGGAGGGGGTCAGGATAACATGATACACTACAGATACCGTCAGTGAGTTGTAGTCTCAGTCTATTAAGTAACATTGTAGCCTGCCAGTATTACAAAAGCAAGCATCACTACTATTGCTTTTACTCAGAGCTAGTGATATGATCAAACCCTTACTATTGCATTTTGGCAAGCAACTAATTTTCACTCATGTGTTTTCCGGACATGAATGATTTCTCAAGAGTCTTGATAAATGACTTACACTGAAAAATTTTACCCATAAGTTTATACGACAACAATGGGTACTATACGGTTATCCGGACCACACAATGGCCTACCCCTAACCCCGCCCCTAAACCTACCCGTCACTGGGGTTAAGACCAATCGATGGCCTACCCCTAACCCCGCCCCTAAACCTACCCGTCACTGGGGTTAAGACCAATCATATGATGGCCTACCCCTAACCCCGCCCCTAAACCTACCCGTCACTGGGGTTAAGACCAATCATACGATGGCCTACCCCTAACCCCGCCCCTAAACCTACCCGTCACTGGGGTTAAGACCAATCAGGGATGACTATACGGACTATACGGGACTAAAAGACACACGTGTGGTCCGGATAACCGTATAGTTCCCAACAATGTACTAGAAACAGAAAAGTTGTCTTGTAAAGACAACAACATTGTCAAAATGATCCCTGTTCACACACGGATCCACGAAAACGACTAAATGGTCAGTTGTTGGCGATGTCACTTTGTAAAGAAAAACTACACGCATATAGACTGAACACGTAATATGCATGAACTGTTTTCACAAATTCACCTTTTTTTTGTGAAGATGATAACGGTATCGTTTTCAAAAATGTGACAAAAGATAGTCTTGTTTTATTTATCAAAATTATCAATATTGAGCTTAAAAAAAGAACAAGTAGCCTATCTTCCCATGTGAGGGAAATAAACTTGTTTTCCCTTTAAATTAAGTTTTTTAATGATTTTTCTGACCACACTGGCAGAATTTTTCTTGTTTTAAACTTAAACTCACTTCATTTTGATGTTTTTTCAGAAAATGTAACTTAATATCGTATGTTATTTTGCTTCTTAAGATTCTTGATATAAGAATGTTTAGATATTTGTACTGGAAAACAAGACAAAATACTGAGTAATAAAATCAGACATTGCAGTGTATAATTGTCATTTGTGAACAAAAAACAACAACAACTTGCATTGAAGAAGGGAACCGAGCTAAAGTACCAGATTTAGGCAAGCAAGCAACCACCCACAATATACACTACATGCTAAAAAGCACTTTATAAACAGCATAACACTCACGCAATAGTGCAACAAGTTTTGAATGGACAACTACTACTCTATTCTTGAATAATGCTTTTTTGCTAAGTCAGGAAAGCTGTGTTTACGTCCAGTTTATGTGAAGCATTAATAGTACAGAAGCAGTCCTGAACAACAGTTTATTTATTTTCACAGTATGCAGTAATTCATCATTGTGACACGACCAGCCATTGGAGGAGGAGCGTTTGCACACTATCAAATCACATGCAAATGTGCAGATTTCCGCTGGTCAGCAGACTCGTGTGGAAAAGCCGAGCAGGAGGACCCGCTGGGACAGACCATCATATTTATAGAGAGACGAGAGACTTGACCTTCAATGCTTGTGGAGGATCAGCCATTTCAGGGCAGTTCCACATATACTTAATGCAGAATATAGAAAGCTGCAGTGCCTTCTCTCTCTCTGTCTCTCTCTCTCTATATATCTATATATATATATATATATATATATATATATTCCTGTGATGCAAAGTTCAGTTTTCAGCATCATTACTCCAGTCTTCAGTGTTGAAAAGAGCAATATTTTGTCACAATAAAAGTCACTTTTGATCAATGTACGTTAATGCAACCTTGCTGAATGAAAGTATTTATTAAAGATAAATCTTACTGACCTCAAACTTTTGAACAGTAGCGTACATATATAAGCACATATAAATAACATATAACAAGCTTTACAATGCGTTCTCCCAGAAACATACATGTACAGTACATTTATTAAAATGTCTTACTCTGCATGCCATGTTTACATATTTAAAGATCTAATATTTTAATATTAATCGTTAACTGATAAATCATAATTTTCATCAAGTGTGTGCACAAAGGTTTGATGGTTGCACTAAAAGTGTGCCATATGCAAATGGCCTTGATCTGGAAATTATACTGTAAATGTCACTCACCACGCATGTGTTGTGCAGAAATGAGGAATGTTCCCATGGCAACAAAAACTGCTATTTCTGCTGCACTTCACGTTCTTTGTCTCACATAAGTGGATATTCAATAGGCTAACAGGCATCCTCAAGTAACCCCCGTGCACCTGTGACATCACATGCTCACTAAACCCCCTCACAGCACACGGGACAGATGAGAATCTGCAGAATCCATACATCGTTCACCAGGTAACCTAAAATGTGCTTGGTTTGATATAAAGCACATTTTTTTGAATGGTTTTAATCCAGTAACAGTACACTGCGGTACTCTAGAAATAGATCTTTAAAAGAATAGTTTAGCCCAAAATGAAAATTGTATCCTTATTTATTTGTTTCCATTTTGTTCCAAACCTGTACTCTGTTATATTTTCTATGGAACACAAAAAGTTACATTCACACAGTTCTTTTTCATAGAAACAAAGCTCCAAAACAGGGGAAACTCCTTTAAAGCAATCCACATCTGAAGCCACACAATAGCTGGCAACGATAAAACCATTAGTAAACATTAGTTAACTTAAAGGGTTAGTTCACCCAAAAATGAAAATTATGTCATTAATTACTCACCCGTAAGACTTTCATTCATCTTTGAAACACAAATGAAGATCTTTTCAGTGAAATCTGAGAGCTTTCTGTTCCTCCGTTGACAGTCTACGCAACTACCACTTTCAAGCCCCAGAAAGGTAGTAAAGACATTTAAGTAATCCATGTGACTTCAGTGGTTTAACCTCAGTTTTATGAAGTGACACCAATGCTTTGTTTGCACCCCAAAAAAAGCATAATTTACAAACTATTAATCTCCAACGGGTTTACGAGAGAACCACAACCCATGCGTGTTGAGTTGACGCGAGAGCAGGCGTTGTTGTGTGAACACACGTTGGCAGTGGCGTGCACAGACCTCTCCGGGGGCAGGGGCGAAATTGCGTTCCGCGGGGCACCGCAATACATGCAAAAAGGGCACTTTCGCTTTCACTATTAAAGGGGCAGTGGCTCAAGACCCCCACCCCTGCCTTTAATGCATTAACCAAAATGAGCATTTCTGTCACGTTTCAGTCCAATGATGATGAAGAAGATAAAATCTTCTTGTTTTTATTTAAATAAAGTCAGCTCAGGTAATCCACAGATGCGAGACAGCATTCAAGCACAAACACATGAACAATACAGGACAATAAATGTGAACTAAAGAGGAACTTAAATACACAGAAATAATAGATACTTCAAGCATTCATTTATTCCTCTTCTTAACTTAATTGTTTACTTGTATTAAGGGATCAATTTAACAATCACCAGAAGAATTAATGTCAATAAAGTAATCTATGAAAGGTTGGCAAATTTTTCTTCTTTCTTTTTCAAGGAGAATCTGGTTTTCTCATAGCTCAAAAGGCTTCATTACATCCCTCATGTGTAGAGGCAGCTTTCTGTTTCCAGTTTAATCAAATTAATCTTCACGCTAGTAGACTGCAAAATCCATTTTCTGTTCTGGTTTGGTATTCTGTCACGTTTCAGTCCAATGATGACTAAGAATATTTAAATATAAGTGTTTTTATTTAAATAAAGTAAGCTCAGGTAATCTACAGATGCGAGACAGCGTGCAAGCACAAACACATGAACAATGCAGGACAATAAATGTGAACTAAAGAGGAACTTAAATACACAGAGAAAATGAACTGAATACAGACAGGTGTGCTCGTTAAATGAAAGTCACGAAAACTGATTAATGGCGGGAAACTACAACAAAGGAAACAGGTAACTGAAGAGAAACAAACTAAAAGTATGTGAAAATGAAACTAAAGCTAAACTGAACATAATGTTGACAATTTAATTTGTAACAGTATTTATTCATCTTTATTAGCATAAAAGGAGGAGCGACGACAGTGAAGGACGAAAGAGGACCAGGCCTGGATTTTTTTACGTTGTGTTTATGTGTGTGCGGCAGTAGTCCGTGAGGGGCTGCCGCTTTACTTTATTTATTGAATAAAGTGTTTGTTTGCTTTAGAGGTATGGAGAAAATGTCAGGATTTAAATTTTTGGGTGATCTATTTCTGTAAACCACAACTGTATGTCTTCAGTCCTCACAGTGCATCTTCCCAGTATTTCTCAGACTAGAGAAGGTCACAAGCTTTAGATTTTGAAATAAATGCCTTGGGTTTCTCAGTGTTATTCTGAGAACAGTGTTCTCTGATCACCATGGCAACACATGCTAAGTGCTATTTCACAGTGAATGAAGAGGCAATGAACAGGCTTCCATTGAAGTGTGCAGGACTAGAATCATATGACTCATGATCAAAACCATTATAACATGTCTAGATGAAATGAATGCATGTCCAAACATGCCCATACAAGCTCTGTTGACCAACGCCACCTCGGGTGACCAAAACTATGCCAATATTTACTGTATTTAACAGTTGTTTTACACATTAATCACTCAAAGAATATTTATAAACACAACATCTCTCTTACTGGATCTCCAGAGCATCAACAGCAGCCAAAGTCCAATACGTCATGCATCCCAACCATGTGCCAGGATAAAAAAGCCTTCACATTATCATGTTCAGATCGTATCTAACTCTCTCACCTGGCCAGGTCTCCTCATTCAAACCCATTCAGCTCCCTCAGGTCAGGTTCCCATCCTCAGTGTGTGACTGCCAAGAGTCCTATTTTACACTGACTTCTTTCTGTTAGGCACTGCTACAATCCTCTCTCACATGAGCAATTGGAAGTAAGTGGAAAATGATCATGTTTCTTGGCATTGACACGTGTGTGTTGATTGGCTGAGGGCTGATGTCCATCACCGTGACAACACGCTGCTGGCAATGGCAGCAGCCGGAGAGGAATATACACAGGGACAGAAATAGATTTCTGCTCACTCCGGAGCACCACGATCCCAGCACAGAGGAAGGGAGGGAATCTGAGACGGAAGATGAATGCAGACATAAGAAAGCAAGGACATTAGCTTAGAGTATCACACCTGCAGTGTGCCACTGCTCAATGCTTACTGTGTGTGCAGAGACCTGTTTTGGTGAACATTAGTGTGGATTACTTTGCACAACTTACTCCCGATTTCACAGACTAGGCTTAACTAGTCGCAGACTAAATGCATGTTTGATCTGAAAGCAACTTGCAGTGACATATCTTAAAACACGTCAGTGCCATTGTTTTGTCTCAAGATGCACACCAGTACTGTTTTTTTTCTTTTTCTAAGGCTAATTTATAAAAGCTTCTTAAATGCCCTAATTTAACTAAGGCTTAATCCTGGCTTAATCTAAACTCTGTATGTGAAACCGGGCCTTAAAGGGATAGTTAACCCAAATCTTTTAATTTTGTCATTTATAAATGCTTTATAAAGGAGGGTCAGTATAAAGCTGTTTTTGCTAAGAAGCTGCTCCTGAAAAAAGGATCGGTACCAACTATTCGTGTTCCTGCTGCACCTCCAGAAGAACTGAAGTGAGTGTAACGTTTTATTAACCTTTATATTAATCTTTATATTAATCTTTGCAGATCGCTTGCACGCTTCTGTCACGATACGGTCAAGAAACATAAACGAGGACTCAAATGCAGCAAAACAAGATAAGACTTTAATTAACAAAACAAGCAAAAAGGTACAAACAAAACTCCCACGTGGGGAAAACACTAGAACAAAACTTAAACAGATCAAAATACTGGGAACAAAACACAAGAACATTAGACAACGTAACAGCACAGTACAACAGACACAAGGAGACTAAATAGGGAGGCAAACAAAAGAAGGTAACGATGACAACAGGTGGAATTAATTAAACCAATAACAAGATAACAAGAAGGGCGGGGCTAACAATGAACACGAGCACATGGCTCAACATAACAAACACCCAAGTGCAAAACAAGACAGGACAAACTTGTGACAGCTTCACGATGAATGCGGCTAAGGTTTACACTCAGGGTACATTACGGCATGTTTTCTATGTACAGCGTTCTCAATATAATTCATAATCCCAAGTTTATAATGAACAACACGTTATGGTTATTGTGTTATTACAAACGGTGTACACACAGAACAGAGGGGCGGGGTGAGCAAAGCTCATTATCATTTAAAGACACATGTACTTAAATGGCGTGCTGAAAACAGAGCTGTTTTTGACCAGGGAAAATTCGTGTTTTCTTACAATGCTAATGAGAATTTTTAATTAAAGTGTATGACAAACTTTTCATTTAGACCCTAAAGAATCATAATAACTTGTACAAAAATGGCATTATATGGCCCCTTTAAAGCCCAAACAATAACCAGAAGTTATGGCTATACATTAAGATAATGCCGCTCCAACGCTTGCTATTACCTCAGTAGTATTTTTATCCAGCCCCCTATAGTAATGCGACTGCATAACAACTTAGTTAATGTCAAGCAGTTAGTCAGGAATCTAGAATCTCACCAGATGTGCCCCATGCTCCCTAACCTGAGATCTAGTATGTACTTAACCCTGGACGCAGCTTTGCTGTAACAATGGATACAATGTAATCTACTAAAGTTAATCATTTCAGAGTAAGTCAGAATAAATCCAAATGTAACAATTTATGTCAGGTAAATGTATCATGCCAATACATAATCAGTTCAAAGATAATCAATACAAAAACATCAAATGCTCAGAGATAAAGAGTAAAAGATGTACCTGACTCACGAAATACATAATGCTGAGTGTCTGAAAGACACTAAGCATTACGGGCTGATCTCATTACAAATCGCATTGAGCTTGAGACATTTCATTAAGTACTCAGACCAGGGCAGAAACTTCTTTCAAATGGAAACGTGCTGACAATGGGAATTTGTATTCAGAGTTTACACCTTTTTAGAGCAGGATTCCATTTCCATGGAAGACACATCCTCCTCTATAAGCAAAATATCTCTAAACTCTTAAAAACCTTATTACCTTTTGGTTTACTTCAATGGGGATGAGACCTCTGTACCAGTTGCACTGAGACATTTCAAATGATACCAAACATGTATAGTGTTTTATGATAATTGTTCACATTAAACCACATAGATTTTTGGGTGAATTTCAGGTGATCTCAGCATCAGAGAGAGACGAGATGGGGAAGGGAGAGAACTATAAATTGGGAGGTGATCAACTCAAGTGTGATTGTGTCTCGAATGGGGATGTTAATATAGCAAGAGAGTTCAGATGTTCATTTCCGTTGTTTTCTCAGAGAGTTGCCCTCTCCTCCAGTTTTTCCAGTCTTACACCTGCTGTATACAAAATACTACAGTACCTTACATTTTTACCTTTAGGTCCACCTTTAGGTCATGATACACGTGTCTTTTGTTGTGAAATCTGTACTGATTTTTAAAGTAAATGTAAGAAGAACTTTTATATTGTTAGTAATATTTCAAGATGAACACTTACTGAACTGAAGCATCTTAGGTTTATTTGATTATCCAAACATTTATTCAAAAGATTTCATTGATTTACAATTCAAGCTATCAGAATTTTATTTAATTTTTTACAAAATGATGTTTTATTAACAAGGTTCGGCAGGAGCACGTTCAGATAATTAACACGAGTGGAGAGCACTCAGAAATCAACGATAAGAGGTGTATATATATATATTCAGCAGACTCACCTCAATTCGTTGACAGTTTAGCAGCATCCCTTCACCACTCCTTCTCCACACTTCTAGTCCTAACCACTTACATACAGGGGGCCGAACTCCGAGCTCGGAGCCCTCCCCCGGACAGCACGCCAAATACGCATTAAACCTTCCTCCCTCTAAGTGTATGTAAGTGTGAACTCGTGAATTGCATATTCTGCTCAGTTTGAGCATCTGAGGTGTTTTTTCCTCCTCAAATATAAGCTCCATATTCTTCTATATGAGCCATAAAAGCCAAAAAAATTATCAAATATGATAAGTTCATCGACCAGCGACAATTAAATCAACACTTTAGACTTTCTACTACTATAAGTAACTTTGCAACTTCATGTCAACTAACAGCCATTAGAGTATTAGTAGACTGTCTGCTTATCTGCTAACTATTTATTTTGATGGTCCCTATACAGACATTTAACTGAATATAAGAAACTTTGCAAATACATGTCATGTAGTTGAAATGTTACTTATAGTAAGTAGAGTGTCTAAAGTGGACCATCAAAACAAAGTGTAACCCGTGGTTGTTCAAATCGCCAACCTATGAGCAATAGTAACAGTGTGCTTGCCGATGAAAGTTTCTGTAAACAAAACAATTGTGTTTAAAACTATTCATTCATCTGCATTTCAATGATCATCTTGATTCAGGTCACAGACAGGAACAGTCATGGTTTAATGGATGTGGTCATAATTCAGTGCATTGTCTGTCATCCTGTGATTTGTAGAAGGTCAACTTGTCCAAACGGCTGAGACATTAAATCAGCAGCTTGTAGATCCAGAGCCACAGCTTCTGTGCATCTGAAAATAACTGAAATCAGCAAACGCTATCATTTAGTAATCTGGCATATTTCTGAGTGAGGAAGGATATTTATGTAAAACAACACTTGATTGAAAATGTGCAGTTGGAGGGAACTAGTTGAAAAATGAGAGGGATTCGTGTTGTCAGTCATTTCAGAGCAAAAAAGATATTATCAAAAAATTAACAAAGTAACCATTTTTGTCTTGTTTTTCAGTACAATATCTAAACATTCTTAAACAAAGATGCATTTACTTGAGAAGAACTTTACTTATGATATAAAGTTATTTTGTGGAAAAAAATAAGTGACTTTATGCTATAACAAACCAGTAGGTAAGAAAAATTAAGTTGAAATAAGTTTTTTCTTACCCCAATGTCTGATATCTCTCTTGGTTTAAGTGTAAACTCACTTAATGTTGAGTTTTTATTTATAGACTTGATACTTTAATTTTGCTTTCTCAAGTATTCTTCATTTAAGAATGTTTAGATATCTTTACTCTAAAACAAGGTCAAAAACATGTTATGGTGTTAAGTTATTGCATTCAGATAAAAGATTATGAAAAGAAACGTAAAAAAAAAAAAAAAAAAAAACACACATTCACATTTTAATTTTGTGTTGACTTGAATGTTTTCAGATGAATGTTTTAGAACGTTTCATTTCAATTTTAGAACAGCTTACTTTTCAAATGGAATTGAATAATTAAAGAAATAATGAGGGTTAGTAGCTAAAAACTATTTAGCTGAACTATTTATTTAAAAAACAATGCATAATGCATCCCCTATACGTTTTGGTAACCATCCAGAATGAGTTTCCCGTAAGTCTAATAATGTCATTGCTTCTATGTCATATCAGATGTAGTGCACAAATAGGAAGCAGGACGAAATCCCCTCGCAGACCCCCTCATTCTGTCGTACTACACGTAATGGAAGATTGGCTCTGGAACCCCAAAGGTCCTTCCTACTTTACCTCCCAGCGGCAGACCAGACACCAGCACAAACACCATCCTGACACCTGCCAAAACAGAGACAGTTGCATGTGGAAACCATGAGGAAATACGGAAAACAGACCAAAAAGGGAGTTTCACATACATGAGGAACATTCTGTTGCTAATTCTGAATTCCCCCCCTGCCGAGTGAGATGTTCATAAACAGTGCAGGACTATTCTTGGCACAACTGCCCTGAATAACTCCGATAGGGAGTTTCTGATATGGGAGCAGTGGCCACGTGTGTCTGAATGCAGCATGTGATGCTCTCCGATTCCAAAGACGGCCATAAGCAGAGCATTATGGGTAGCTTAGGCTGCCACACACTCTAATACATGTCTACAAATTCAAAAGACAAAACGCATTTCATGTCCTTTACATTTTACACATATAACTTTTAAGATAAAAGTCACTTCACTAAGGGAGTTAAAGAGTTAGTTCACCCACAAATGAAAATTCTCCGTCATCATTTACTCGCCCTCATGTCGTTCCAAACCCGTAAGACTTTCGTTGATCTTCAGAACACAAATGAAGATCTTTTTGATGAAATCTGAGAGATTTCTGTCCCTCCATTGACAGCTCCGCAACTACCACTTTGACGCTTCAAAAAGTACATAAAGAGATAAAACTAATCCATATGAATTGAGCGGTTTAGTCCTAATTTTCAGAAGAGACTTGATCGCTTTAAATGATAAACAGATTTAATTTAGGCTTTTATAACGTTTTAAATATTGATATTTTTCTTATAAAAATGCATTGTTTCGCTTCAGAAGGCCTTTATTAACACCCTGGAGTCGTATGGATTACTTTTATAATGGATGGATGCGCTTTTTTGGGCTTCAAAATATAAATTACGATTCACTGCCATTATAAAGATTGGATATTTTTTTAAATATAACTCAGATTGTGTTCGGCTGAAAGAAGAAAGTCATATTATACACCTAGGATGGCTTGAGGGAGAGTAAATTATATGATAATTTCATGTTTGGGTGAACTATCCCTTCAAGTATATAGGGGCATTAAGACCCAGTGTTGTTATTGCTAACTAAAACTATTAAAATTCTTGTATATATTGAAGCAAAGCTGAGATCAATTATAAATAATACATGAAAAACCTAACTTAAAAACTTAAGTGAAAATTAAAAATGTTTTCTTGGCAACTAACTGAAATCAAATAAAAAGTTTAAGTATTAAAATGACTAAAACTGAAATAAAAATAAAGATTAAATAGTATAAAAGATATTAAAGATAAATAGAACTATTGAAGAAAAAACCTAATAAAAACGACAGAACCACATAACCAAAATGACTAAAACTAAAATGATAATAAAAATTTAATATGTAAAAATACAAGCTATTTCAAAATACTATAACAGTATAAATAATAAATAATCATCTTTCTTTATCTCAGTGCACTATACAATCCTCATGTCACAGACTGCAAACCGCCTAGCAAGACACTAGCATAAAATATTTCTTTTACATATAATTATACAAATATTTAGCTCACCCGTTTGTGTGGATATTCAGAAATATATAACAAAAAACTTTTATAAACGGACACAGTGATGCTAATCAAACAATTCATTTGTCGGTTTATTCATTTTAAAAGATAATGCACACATAAAACACCAATGATTTATCTAATTTATCTCATGTGGTTATCAAAAGACATCTTGCTTCACATTAAGAGCTTTTAATTTTTTTAATTTATTTAGTTCATTCATAGATGTATTTTCTTAAGAAACGATTAGCCTATATTTTTGCCAATGCAAAAGTCATCATTATGACTTTGGATTATCATGACACCATCATGTCATAGGATGAAGCAGGTGTGTAACAGAGATTGCTATTGTTAGATCGGATGGATCTCCAAGTCAGAAATATCCGATCCAGTGATCCTGTCAAAAGATACATATTTAGTCTATTGAATAATCTTAGTTGTGTGCGTTTAAATGCCCAGACTTCATCTGAAATTGTCATATTTCACATTCTATAAAGACAAACATTCCACATTCTATAAAACCCCACAATCAGTAGATTAAACAACAAAAGAAAGGAAATAACAAGTAATATAAAATGAAATAAATGAATAATGAATAAATGATCAGATGATAAATCAAATGTGATAACTACAAAAATTACTCATGATGAATGAAAAACCAAAGAAAATAGAACGCAACACGGGTATATATATGGTAGCTCTCTTGAAGTAACACACACAGGTTATTAAAAATTCTCAGATCCGTCACTATATGGTTGCTAAGGTGTTCAGAGAGAGAAGTGTGTTCCTATGCGGTTGCTAGGATGTTGTCAGGTGGTTGCTTACTGGCCCAATAGAGTCCACCATCACATCTCCATGATCTTCTGCTTTCTAGGCTCAGGGTTTTTTTCACTCGTCTTCCATGCAAAAATGTCTGATCACTTAGCAAAGACACAGCACCACTGTGTCCCTACTAGGATACACTAGTGTGCAACAATTAAAAAATTATAAAAACAACGAATAAAGATTATTTTTGTATGATTATTATTTAAATGTAAAAGTTGGGGGAAAACAGTGCATTCCATCTTTGGCTTCATTAGTCCTAAAAGCAGAAACTAA
The DNA here is from genome assembly GCF_965113295.1 of Leuciscus leuciscus. NCBI lineage: Eukaryota > Metazoa > Chordata > Actinopteri > Cypriniformes > Leuciscidae > Leuciscus > Leuciscus leuciscus. Next base: position 28,786,592 of record NC_138741.1, on the reverse strand, counting down.
CAGTGCCGGTATCCTCAGGCTACATGGCACCAGTCAGTCGCAGGGTCCAAGCCCAGGAGGGGATCTGACTGGGGTCCAGCTGGGGTAGATGAACCTTCAGACCTGTGGGACTCATGGACTCCCATGAGACGGACTTACTGCCAAGCAGCACCACCTGATTTGGAAAAGGTTTGAAACAAGAATAAGAACAGTTTTGCTTCAGATGTGAATGCTCTGAAACTTCTGCAAACAGTTCTAAATAATTAAGGACAGTTTTGAGTGTCATTGTTTGTCTGGAGCTGATGTGCTGCTGGCGACTAACAAACAACTCTTGCTTGTATTTACTTGTGTATTGTATGTTAATTTTTTGTTCTTCCTTGTTGTTCATTCGTCATCTTCGCTTTATTTTTCGTTCACTCTTGCATTGTGACATTCACTCTTGCATTGTATGTTCGTGCATTTTGGAGGCAGAGCAATGAAGGGAAGGGTGTGTTTATTAATATTATAAAAAAATAAATAAAATGTATGTAATGTATTCCTGTGATGCAAAGCTGAATTTTGAATTTTGTCGCATCATTACTCCAGGTTTCAGTGTCACATGATCCTTCAGAAATCATTCTAATGTGCCGATTTGCTGCTTAAGAAACATTTCTGGTTATTATCAAAAAGTGCTGCTTCATATTTTTGTGGAAACCGTGACACTTTTTTTTTAAGATTCTTTGATGAAGAGAAAGTTCCAAAGAACAGTATTTATTTGAGAAATAAAACTTTTATAACATTATAAATGTCTTTACTGTCACTTTTGATCAATTTAATGCATCCTTGTTGAGTAAAATTATTAATTTCTTTAAAAACAACAACTTTTGAACGTTAGTGTACATGGAAAAAATAAGATAATCTGATGAGATGGCAACAGCTGCTAGTGACCCTGGACCACAAAACCAGTCACATGGGTCGATTTTTTGAAAGTGAGATTTATACATCTAAAGCTGAATAAATAAGCTTTCCATTGATGTATGGTTTGTTAGGACAATATTTAGCCGAGATACAACTATTTGAAAATCTGGAATCTGAGGGTGGAAAAAAATCGAAACACTGAGAAAATGGCATTTAAAATTGTCCATTTATGTTCGCGATTGTGTTGCATGCACTCACAAAAATAAATGTTTTATATATTTAAGGTAGGAAATTTACAAAATATCTTCATGGAACATAATCTTTACTTAATATCCTAATGAATTTTGGCATAATTTTGACCCATTCAATGTATTGTTGGCTATTGCCACAAATATACCCGTGCGACTTGTGACTGGTTTTGTGTTCCAGGGTCATAATATGGTTGGTCGCTAACGTTTTAAAGCCGGGCTTTACAAACAATCAATTATTCAATAAGAATCTTTTTTTATATATAATTTCTACAATATACATTACCTGAGTCTTGGACGCTGACACAATGGGGTCGTTCAGAACAATGTACCCATCAGTGGGCCATGAAAGAAAAATAGCATAGATTGCGTTCTTCTTCGTATTCACTGTATACCTGTTAGGACAAAACCAAATTATACATTGATTTAAAAGCAAATAAAGATGAAAGAGATTAAATGGAAGAAGAGAGAAACAGAGACTGAGACGTTACTGTACATGAGAGATAATTCATAATGTAACTGACCAAACTCCAGGAGTGGCAGTGTCGTTCTGAACTCTCCATGCGCTGCTGTTGTAAATGGCTTCTCCGTTCACCTGAAGCCACTGACCAATCTGCCGCAGACGCTCCTCGAATATGGGCATGATGCGGCCGTCATGTGTGGGGCCAACGTTCAACAGCAGATTCCCCCCACAGGACACGGTCTCCACGAGAATCTGTAAGACAAACAGAGGACTTCTAAATGCTCACTGCAATTAGTCATTAAATATTACATGGCTTGGTTGAATTCTAATGTAGAATGCGGTCTGTTATTTCTTGATAACAGACCGCTGCGAAATAACAGACGCTGCTGAGTATAACACAGCGTTGCCATGAAAAACAGAGCGTTGCTATGGACGCAGGATTCTAACCGTAGAGACGGAACGGACTCTTTTCTTTAGCGGAAGCAATACAATCGTTTTAAAATCAATAAACTCCTTTTTAAATCAATATTTTGTGTCAAATTATTGATTTATTTGGTAGGTAGCCATGTAATAAGCAGGATAATGTAGTGCGAGGCGGTTGGTATAGCGAATACAACCCCAATATATATATATATTAGGGCTGGGGGAATTAACGCGTTAACCTTTGCGATTAATTTGAGATGTTTAACGCGTAAAAAAAACATAACGCAATTAACGCAGCACTTTTTTTTTTGGCCTCGTTTTAATGATTTCCTGTTGCGGCTGCTATTGAAAAGGCCGAAAATATGCCGTCCCACCCCTCCGTGTTCGGCGATCAGGTTTCATTCTCGCGCAGCTTTCATGAGCGGGTCTTTTCCGCTCCGTGTGTGCGCCGCGCTCTCCGTTCCGTGTGTGTGTGTGTATGTCGGAGCGATGCGCTCTCTGCTCAATGTTCCGCTCCGTGTTTGCGCTGCGTGTTCTGCTCTGTCGTTCACAGCCCAAACGCTCCAATCATGTAGGCTACTGATCACGCACTGGAAAAGCAAAGTCCGCTCAAATAACGTGAAATTTCTCTGTAGTAGACTTCTGTTTGCAATAGCCCTACTGAGCTGGTGTAGTCATGCTGGGCAACAATGGTAAAATTACCTGCTCTGATCACATGCTCTGGTAATAATAGCTTTGTAGGACTATATTTTATTTTGATAATTAGTAAAAAATAAAATACAAATACAAATCTGTTAAATTGATTATGTTGATTGATTATTGAAAAAGAATAATATATTGATATTGGTGTTTAATATTTTAATATTGGGCTATTTTCTGTTCCTTTTTTTTCCTGTGTTGTTTAATTTAATTAGGTGATTCTAAGTTTAAATATTGATGATTACAAGCTTGGGGGAAATGCAATTAATTGCAATTAATTACATCAAATTGTCCCAATATATACAGTATATACACACACTACTGTTCAAAGGTTTGGGGCCAGTAAGATTTACTTTAAGAAGAAGGGATGCATTAAATGTATTAAAAGGGACAGTAAATACATTTATAATGTTACCAAATAAATGCTGTTCTTTTGAACTTTCTATTCATCGAAATATTCATCCTGACAGAAACTGTATCACAGTTTCCACAAAAATATTAAAGGGATAGTTCACCCAAAAATGATTTCATCCTAGGCTCCACACGGCTCTGGGGGGTTAATAAAGGCCTTCTGAAGTGAAGTGATGCGTTTGTGTAACAAAAATATTCATATTTAACAAAGTAAAATTCTAGCTTCCGGCTAAACAGCCATACACAGTCTACTTACGCCTAATGCGCAACTTGCGCAACTTGTGACGTCAGAAGTAGTGTAAATATCAGCAATACGTCGCATTACTCGCATAGTTGCGGTTTACACTTAAGTGAAATCAGTATGTTCGTTTGGCCGGAAGCTAGTTATTTTACTTTATAAAGTTTTAAATATGAATATTTTTCTTACACAAACGCATCGCTTCTCTTCTCTTCAGAAGGCCTTTATTAACCCCCCAGAGCAGTGTGGAGCACATTTATGATGGATGGATGCACTTCTATGGACTTCAAAACAGAAACAGCAATTCACTGCCATTAAAAAGCTTGGAAGAGCCAGGACATTTTTTAATATAACTCCGATTGTATTCGTCTGAAAGAAGAATGTCATATACACCTAGGATGATTTGAGGGTGAGTAAATCATGGGCTAATTTTCATTTTTGGGTGAACTATCCCTTTAAGCAGTGTATGCACTCTAGAGGCGTGTTATTTGTGGTTTTTGCAAAGTGAGGGACATACTCGATAATGTCAGATCGCACACAAGTGAATGAGTGAATTAATGTAAATGTAAAACTCACTCCTATCAGTTGTTCAGTGGTGAGGAAATCACTGAGTTTGGCCTCTCTCCTGTAGCCCCACGACTTCTTGTCAATGGACATGCAGTTCTCCCACTTGTGCTTCAGCAGGTGTCCTGGGTTGAACCGATCCGAGCAGGTGTAATATCCGCCATGTTTACATATGCTGCCATATCCCCAGCGGTCATTGGTCACAACAGTGTCACGCACAGGGCTGAGAAAACACACATTTGCCATGAGTTAAGCTACATGACTTTACATACACAGTTCTAGTAGGCAACTTGTTTGGTTCTCTACAATGTTATTGTGAAATTAAATCAATATTAAAGTATTTAGTCTATGTCTGATTGCTTTGAGTTCATCTAGACACTAGTGTACTCCAAAACATTGACAAATAAGTGTTTAGGAGAAAAATGCTATTGCAATGGGGCAAGCCGGCAAGGTTTAGTGAACCCCTGCTGGTAGATGCAGCAATTACAGTACACTATCCTGTTGCCAAAAAGCATTTTTCGCCAATGACGGCCATTCTAAAGTAGCCGTGTGTTCTGACAAAATAAAAAAAGAATGGCAAAGAGTATATAAATCACAAAATGTAAAAGCCTTACAGTAGATGTTTTATCAGTGATTGCTTTTACAGAGGGATCTCAACTCTCTGGTGGTCTTTGGTCATTTAAAATTTTTTACATTTTGTGCAAGTGGCACAAAAGTCACCAAGTTTCGTATCATTCAAATGAAGTAAAAAATAAAATAATTTATTGATTCATTTGCAAACTTGGTGAATTTTGTGCCACTTGCTAAATTCTGGACATGTTTAGATAAGGCTGAATGGTCTTGAATAAAAACTGTCATACTTGTGATCTTTGTGGATGAAATGAAATGAACAGGAAATATGAAAAAATATGAAAATACAGAGCAATTTCTGAGGTATAATCTACAGCCACAATGAAGTAGCCAATGTGTCTATGTCTAAATACAAATGCAAAACCTAACCTATGTGTATAATACACACACACACACACACACATATATATATTAGGGGTGTAACAGGGGTGTAGTAATTATATTAAAATAATATTTAACTAATAGTAATTAACTAATATGAAATATTTCTTTCTAATACCATGAAATATCAAAATACAAAATATTAAAAATAAATATTATTGAAAATAATTCAACTAATTTCAACCAATATTGAAATACAGTGCATTCATTTCATTTAAAAATGAATGTTGACTGTTGAGGATCAAAAGTGTGACCCTTAAGGGAGAAAATGGACATTGAATTTGATATATTTCCTATCTGCTGCCTTTGGACCTCCTCTAGGTTTCTTGGTTTGTAATCATGACACTCATGTTAAGGTGTCCTTACCTCTCGTTATAGAGCCAGGCGAGGAACCCTGTGCTGTTCCAGTAGTTGTCAGGCGCATCTCCGTCACCATCAGACCACAGTACGTCAGGTTTGAACTTGTTGACTATCTCGTACAGCTCGGGCAGGGTCTTGGTAGTAGGGAACACATTGGTTTTGTAGAGGTTGTCGGCATCAGCTCTGTACAGAGGATTAAACCACTCAAACAAGGAGTGGTAAAGCCCCAGATGCAAATCACTGTGTTTCCGCAAAGCAGTGGCGATCTCATCCACCAGATCCCGCTTCGGCCCAACCGCCACGGCGTTCCAGTTCCACGAGTACTTTGAGCCCCACATTGTAAAGCCTGAGGAATTGAAACACATGAATGAATAACTCTTTATAATAAGGTTCCTTTGTAAACATGAATGTATTAACTAACTATGAGCAATCCATTTGTTACTGTATTTGTTAATCTTTGTTAACGATAGTTAATAAAAAAATACAGCAGTTCATTGTTAGTTCATGTTAGTTCACAATGCATTAACTAATGTTAACAAGATTTTAATAAAGCATTAGTAAATGTTGAAATTAACATTAACAAAGATTAATAAATGCTGTATACGTGCAGTTCGTTATTAGTTCATGTTAACTAATGTAGTTAACTAATGTTAACTAACAAACCTTATAGTAAAGTGTTACCTATTAACAAAAGTATTTGTGAATGCACTGAAGGACATAAATGTCACTAGAAATTACATAAAAAGTGAAAAAACGTGCATTTAGATACAAACTTGCCTTCAACCACAACTTTCCGGCACCATCTTTATTTTTTAGTTCAACTGTCACTTAATGGAAAGCACACAGGATTGTGGGAAGTCAAAGGCAGTGAAGGATACATCTATGTTGCCTTCAAAAATCCCTCAGATGAAGGTCTCTCAGGAGACAGGAAGTGGAGCTAACATTGGATTTAGGCGTGCCTTGATGCCTTCCTACATTGGAACGTGTCATCCGAATGCAGCAGTTTTAAGCTTTCGGACGCAGCCAATGTTTCAAGTATTGCAGTATGGCATATTGGTGCCTGTATATTTTAAGTTATATCATTTTAATTTCCCAATCTACTTGAACAGATAAAATCTGCTTTGTGTCTTGAAATGTACTAATAACCACCATAAAACATGGTCAATACTCATATATAGACAGGGCACAGGGTCATAAAGACCATCAGAGTAACCAACTGAAACTAAAATACTGCAATAAATATTAACTAAATAACAGAGAATGTAACAGAAAACACCCTAATGTACAGTACAGTACAGTACATCACTGATAACCAAAAATAAAAAGTAGAAACAAAACTATTTAAAGAAAATATTATCATTCTGTATATGGTGTGTCACATAGTGGCTTCTGGAAATGGCCTTTTACTGTTTTTCACTATAAGCTATATGGTAAACCATACTTTTTACTTTAAAAATATTATAAATTTGACAATATTTTATAGGAAATGCCCATAGAATGTGATGTTAAACCATTTATAGCAAGGTATTTTACAGTTAACCAATTAACCGGTTTTTACCATGGCATTTTTACAGTATTTCTTATTGTAATTATACATAATTACAATAAAAAAATTATGAAAAATACTGTAAATATGCCATGGTAAGTACCGGTTAATTGGTTAACTATAAAATAACTATATAGCATTAAAATAATTTGAGTTGACAGATATTCACAAATTAAATGCATTGCAGTTGTGCAGTTATCCCTCACAAACCTTCATGGTGTTTGGTTGTGAGCACAATATATTTGGCTCCAGACGAGGCAAAAATGTCAACCCACTCTACAGGATCAAAGAATTCAGCGTGGAACTGAGATGCAAAGTCTGCGTAGGTGAAGCCAGGTGCATAATTCTGCTCCATAAAGTTAACATAAGACGGGTATTTCTGGCCCTGCCAGTACCACCTGTTGGAAAACAAAACTATTAAGCACAGTTAACCTCAAATATATCAATGTCATAAAGTGACCAAGGCCATTTAACTTCTTGATTAAAGAAAATAAAGCTTACTTTTTAGAACGATTTGGATTATTTGCATTTCAGATATAATATTTTAATTAAGATTATGCACATTGTAAATTATAAAAAATATATAAATCTTATTACTGTATTGAGAATTTAAAAAAAATATTACAGTATTTTTTTGCTATATAACTCAAAAGTAAACTGTCTGGGGGAGGGAAAATGTGTTCACATCATGCAATATTTTCATGGAATTAAATGGATGGAATTGATGGATTAAATCATGGAAATAATCATGCGAAATATGATCCTTTTACAAACATAGGCTTCGTTGTCTTTGCATTTTTGGGGTTGTATGACCTGTTTTAATGTTATTAACTCACATTCACATTCACTACTGTAGCATTGTAATGTATCAGATTATAGAAACATGGTACTTTGATATACCATATTGTAGTAATGAATGATTAACATTAATGTACAATGATAATTACATGGTATTCATGGGTATTTCAAACAGTAACATAGTGTTGTACAGCATATGTGCAAAACATCACAATATTGGTAGTGCCATGATACTTTGTGGAACTTTTTATGTTATTGTCATTCACATTATGTTTGTGTCATTTATATAACTTGCCGGTCATGTCACCTGATGATATCACATCAGTTGTAATATCTTCACATATCACATATCTTTGATGACTTGGATTTAGGAAATATCCTGTATTTTTAATGTTTTTTTTTTATTTTTTTATATTAAAATCTATTTAACTTCCTGGTCATGTGACCTGATGTTGGCACCTCCACTGTATTATATTCATAAACATCTGTCAAACATCTTACATGCACCTGTTTTTGGGAACATGTCTGTTGATTTTATATAATTTTTTTGAATAATTAAAATCCATTTAACTTCCTGGTCATGTGACCTGATGTTGGCACACCCACTGTATTATATAACAAACATCATTTATATAACTTGCCGGTCATGTCACCTGATGATATCACATCAGTTGTAATATCTTCACATATCACATATCTTTGATGACTTGGATTTAGGAAATATCCTGTATTTTTAATGTTTTTTTTTTTTTTTTTTATATTAAAATCTATTTAACTTCCTGGTCATGTGACCTGATGTTGGCACCTCCACTGTATTATATTCATAAACATCTGTCAAACATCTTACATGCACCTGTTTTTGGGAACATGTCTGTTGATTTTATATAATTTTTTTGAATGATTAAAATCCATTTAACTTCCTGGTCATGTGACCTGATGTTGGCACACCCACTGTATTATATAACAAACATCTCTCAAACATTTTACATGCAGTTACATGCATGTGGAAACATGTCTTTGGTGATTTTATAACAATCTGTTAAACATTTATATATATTTATTTAAATTTAACAATATCATTTCACCTAACATCTGCAAACATATCCCATTATACACGTCTTATTTTAAGGAAATCTTATTTTGTGTGTTAATCCCAGTTCTTGGAATAACCAAATCAATTACATATTTTAATGCTTATGTAATCTAATGATGTCACATTGCATCCAGCATAACCTAAATGCCAAAAAATTCTCTTCACTTAAAGTTGTCCATGGCTTTTAAGTACTGCAAAAACTCATGACATTTGTGCATGAACATAATGAGTAAACTTTCACCTGATGTTGGGTCTTTAAACTTATGTTTTCTGCACACAAACAAAAATATGACATAAGCAAATATTCTAAGTTCCTTTGTCAATTAAAGGTGCAGTAAGTGATTTCTGATGAACTCTGTTGAGAGCGGATCGGGCCGAGCAGCACAACACACTTGTAGCCAATCAGCAGTTGGGGGTGTGTCACTCATGATGGGGGAGGAGAGAGAGTGAGCCAATCAGCATTAGAGGGCGTGTCACTCATGATGGGGGAGGAGAGAGAGTGAGCCAATCAGCAGTAGGGGGGCGTGTCACTCATGATGGGGAAGGAGAGAGAGTGAGCAAGAGGGAGATTTAAAGAAACACTGTATAAAGAGATATGGTCAGGGCCTGGTTGCATGATACCCCAAAATGAAAATTATCCCATATTTTACTCTCCCTCAAGCAATCATAGGTGAATTGACAACTTCCTTCGAGCCAAACCCAATCGGAGTCATACTGGTATTTAAAAATATCCTGGCTCTTCCAAGCTTTATAATGAGAGTGAATAGTACCTTCGATTTTGAAGCCCAAAAAGCACATCCATCCATCATAAAAGCAATACATACGGCTCCAGGGGTTAATAAAGGGTTTAATAAAACTTAATGAAGGCGTTCTAAAGCGAAGCCATGGGTTTTTGTAAAAAAAATAAAATATATATATATAAACTATAATCATTGGCTTCCAGTAACTTCCGTATGCGAGTCTAGTTCCGTCGGAAGAGTGACCTCTGACCCGACATCCATGGGGTCCATCATCAGTCTAGTTACCGACATTCTTCAAAATATCTTCCTTTGTGTTTAGCAGAAGAAAGAATCTCATACAGGTATGGAAAAACTTGAGAGTGAGTAAATGATGACAGACTTTTCATTTTGAAGTGAACTATTCCTTAAAGTTCCTTAAGTGGACCCTTAGGTTTTTCCTTGCAACCCATGTTTCACAAAGGGTTCCCTTAACTTTATAACTAAGGGTTTTGCTATGTTTCACAGAACAAAGATATGGGTGTTTGTGCATTTTGGAGGCAGAACAATGAAGGGAGGGGTGTGTTTGAGTTGATTTCAAATATCAAGTGTTTCTTAGAAATTATTTACTGCACCTTTAACATTCCTTTACTAACCGACTTTTTGAATGAATGCATCATGCATGGCGCAGAGCACAACGCACATGGTTCAAGACTGACCAGAGTCATGTACTGATCTTATTCTATCGTCCATGTGAACACTCCACTCTTTTTCAACATAATATTCTTATTTTATGCATTTATTCAGAAAAAGCCACCAAGGCCTAGACCCATTAAATTCTACAAAGTGCCAAGTTTATAGTACAATTGGCTATAGTACTACTAATACAAATACTTTATAAGCATTTGCTTAACATAGTAATGAAATTACTTTTGTGTGAGAAAAGTCTGACAATTTAAACAGGCCGTGTGTGACACCATTAGGTCACATGACAGGGAAGTTAAATGTTTAAAAAAACACATTCAAACTAATTTTCAGAATGAGGAAGCTGATGTTGCTGTATTTTAAATGTTTTGTTTAGCAGTTGACAGATATGTGACAGATCAGGTGAGTTCATGTAGATAACCACATCATGTGATTTGAAACAAAAACTACCAAAGACACTCCATTGTGCTGCAGCTGTCTCTATTCACGACGATCAAATGAGAGTTGTTTAAAAATCACATGATGTGGTGTGGTCTACAAAAACTCACATGATCTGTCACATATCTGCTAATATTTTCATTCTGAAAAAAATATGCAAAATGTTAATACAAAACGGGTGTGATATATAATCAGGCCACATGACCCTAGCAATTTAAATAGATTTTAATCATTCAAATTTGTTTTTATAAAATCAACAGACATTTTCCCAAAAAACAAATAGGCTGCATGCAAGATGTGTGAGTTATATTTGTTATTATAATACAGTGTTTGTGGCAGCATCAGGTCACATGACCAGGAAGTTAAATAGATTTTAATAGTTAAAAAAAATGTGTCTAAACATAATTTTTAAAATCACACGGTGTAAGATCTGATGCAAGAGCTAGTGATTGAATTACATGTGGTTTGACATCTGTAGGTCAAATCAATAAGAAATTAAATAGTTTAAGCATAACACTTAGCCTATAAACAGTTATAATAACACATTTTTAAATCATAAATGATATAGCTACTTCGTTTTTGACTAAATTAAGTTGAATCGTTACATAGAAAAGCATAATTCATGTATTCACAGAACAATGCCTTGCATATAATCATGCACTGTTGAACGTTTTGCACTTTTGCGACACTCCCTAACTTTGACCTCCTGTCAAACTAATGTCCAATATAAAACCAGACGCAGACTTACCAGAACCATTCACTGCCAAAGCTGGGAACTGAAAACACTCCCCAGTGAATGAAAATGCCGAATTTGGCTTGATCGAACCATTCCGGTAGAGGTCTTGAATCAATTGATTCCCACGTAGGCTTGTATTGACAAAGACAGCTGCCAATCGAGAGTAAAAAAAGGGACAAAACACCCCAGTGATGCATTGTGCTGCCGCTGTCTCTTATTCACAGCGATCAAATGAGAGTTGTTTCAGATCACATGATGTGTTGTGGTTGTCTACATAAACTCACGTGATATACCTGCCAACTGCTAAACAAACGTTTAAAATACAGCAACTGTAGAAACTTCCTCATTCAGAAACCTGGAAACAAGCGCCACCACTGTGAAGGCTCGATTTATGAATATTAAGTAGGTAACAAGACGTTCGCCGATGATTGGCTAAAGCAACGCTGGAGGACCTAATTAATATTCATGACATAAGCCTTCGCTGTCGTGGGATTCGTCACATCCTGTTCTGTACTATTTTACATAGAGCGATCCGTGTGGACTGTGGTTTTCAACGATCTGAAAATATACATCTATGCAAGGATATATCGACTGTCACTGTCATATTTCTGCCGAGGATTTTGACAGTGTAAGAAAGAAAAAGAGTTGCAATGTTCATAATACTATGGAACTATCTGAGAAGTTCCTTAATGAGTGTGTGTTGTGTTTATTTAGGACATTGATGATGTCATTGGAGAGTCTAAAAAGGTACCTCTTTCAATCTGTATTCTCTGTCAAATCTGATATCCATATTAAGAGTGCAGTAATGTTTGTTTTAATTTTTTAGGCTGGGCTTGTTGCCCTTCTTGCTGTAGCAGAGCATGCTGGTGAATTTGAGAAAATTATACAGCTCTCACAAAGGTATATCTTACATATGATCTTGTGTATTATTTTCAGCAAACTCAATATTAAATGGCTTTAATTTCCTATAGGTTCCCTGGATTCATTATGCCATGTCTTGGAGTTCATCCTGTCCAAGATCCAGCACAACCCAGAGGAGCCGTACCAGAGGTCTGAAACATATGCGTATTAAGATACATTTATTTTATTTACTGTCTTACAGCTGACACAGTTTCCTTATTTTCTGCCCCACAGGATTTAGATGCTGCATTACCGCTGATTGACAAATACAAAGAGCACATTGTGGCTATTGGTGAGGTTAGACATATACTGTATGTCTAACTAGTTGTTATAAGTAGAGAATATAGTTCTGTAAGATTTTAATCCCTTAAAGGTAGGGTAGGCAATTTCAGAGAGGCTAGCAATAGCAAGTTAGCTCTGAAAGCATAAGAACCCACCCACCCTCTCTTCACAGCGTCTCCAAAGCCACACCTCCTTCATAGGCCTGTCGCGATAGTCAATGAATCAATTAATCGCACGATAAAAAAAATGAGCTCGATAATTTTTCCGGCCGCGATAATTCCATTTGCATGCTTGTTTGTTTTCCTCGTCTCTCTCTCTCTACCAAAGAGACTGGATGACCACTCTCGGTTCCTTAGCGTATAGGAGGAGTGTGAACCCTCTTGTCAGTTGCATGGTCTTTGTGTGGGGAGGCGGCGCCGCAGCGCTTGTCAGTCACATGGTCTTTGTATGGGAAAGCGGGACTGCTTGCGGCGACTGCCGGGAGAGAGAGAAGACGCTAGTTGTGAGTTGGAGGGGAAAAAAAAGGAAAAGATGGAATTGGTTTCAAAGCGAAACGCGACAGCGAGCCCGATCTCATGAAAATGCGTATCTATACCACGAATGTTATTTCTCGTGCCATTTATACGCCAAAAATAGTTTTTGCGTGCATATGATACGCACTTTATGGCGTGTAATACGCACGCACTCCTCACCCCTAATCCTAACCAAGTATTTTCAGTGCGTAGCATATACACGCAATAAAGTGCGTCTCCGTCTTCCCGACAGTACACAATCACTCGGGCGTTTAGTCGACAAAGTAACTGGAGGACAGTGCAAAATGGTGTGATATGGCCTGTTGAGGCTTTTTTTAATTTGTTTACAAAGGTCCTAACCGCAGTTTAGCCTGTTATGGAATATATCACTATTTATGTCTGAGCCTAATGTTTAATATTTTTTGAAGTGCAATTTTGTTTACATCCATTTTATTTATTGTTTTTGGTATTTATTCAAGTGAATTTTTTTGTTAACAGACACTGAGAGTCCATTGCTTTTATTGTTTTTGGTAGTTTTGTTAATTTTTTGTGGATATTTAAAGTGTTTTCCGATTTCAATGTTTAATATTATTTAGAAATAAAAGTTTATAGATCTTTGGAAAGGTGTACCTGCATTATTATGCCATTATCATTATATTAGATGAAAAATGTCTCAGAGCGACAATATTATCGTTTATCGCAATAATTTCTTGGACAATTTATCGTCTAGCAAAATTTGTTATCGTGACAGGCCTACTCCTTCATGAACGCGTACAGCCAGAGCAAACAAAAACAAACAAAAACGTCACGAGAGAAGGCGTTAAATTACCTCATGTCTCAAAGCACATAACATTACAATAATAATGAACGTAAACAACTTAAAGAGCTAATTGTACCACCTGACTGCTGCAGGTTCATTTTGCTGTTGAAAGTGTTGACATAGAAACGCATAAATGCAAAACTGAGGACGTGAACAGCGGGTTGCCATGTCGTAATTACGGTTATGACACAGCGTGAATGCAGCATAAGCTCGTTGTTTTGGTTCAGGTGGAACTGTAAAAGGCTGCTGTTGTTGCTGTCTGTCTAACTCTGCATAAGCTTTACGAAACGCGCTGATGATGTGTGATGTCTGAGCGAGAAGCAGAGGTATGGAAATAGATATGTTGACAGACAGGTAGGATATCCTATCATTGGATTCGGACCGAATGCAATGATTGGACGAACATCTTTTGGTCCTGAGACTTCCACAAAAGATATATGTACATGTTTTAATATTTAGACCACTTCTATTATTAATTGCTATCTGGATGAGAAGAGAGTTTAGAGTTTTTCAAAAAATTGCACACCCTACCTTTAATTGTCTAAAAAATAGTTTCACCACTGCATAATGCAATGAGCAGTCCAACATTTGTTGGTCAAACTTTTGTTAATGCAGGCAAAAAACAAAGTCTTCCTCCTCCATCAGTGCCTAAATGAACTATTTAGTGTTATGATGTTTTTATACATGTTTAAATGTGTATCATTACATATAGGTCGGCCTGGATTTCACGCCACGTGTAGTCAACAGTGACGCTGGGAAAGACGGACAGAGACAGGTACTCATTCGACAGGCTGAAATCGCGAAACAGTTAAATCTGCCTCTGTAAGTGTCATGCTTCTGGCTTTGTATATTTGTGAACATTAAAAATTACATTATGATCTTTCATATAGAGTTTTGTCTGTTAGGAATGTACACTCAAGATCTGCTGGAAGACCAACCATCCATCTTTTGAAGGAGCTGGGTATTCATACATACCAAAACATGCATGACAAACAGTGCTTGCTTATTCATAAATCTGTTGCTTTTCATGATTTCAATCTTGTCTGTTTTCTATAAGGGGTAGAAAATGCACTTCTTCATGCATTTGACGGAAAACCTTCGGTTGCAATGGAGGGTGTGAAAGCTGGTTATTTTTTCTCAATACCTCCATCCATTGTAAGGAGTGATCAGGTAAATATAACCTACTGTTAAAAGGTTTTGCACGGTGGCCGAGAGAGCTCAATGCGCTGCAACTGAAGAAAACACATGCAAATAGAAAAACATCTTTAGTTTCACAACACATTTGTGCTCCAAATAATCACAACACCATCAAATACAGAAACACACTGCAGAAGTTCACAACACCATCAAATACAGAAACACGCTGAAGATGTGAAACTGATGAAGATGTTTTCTTAATTTGCGGGTGTTTTTTTCTATTTGCATGTGTTTTCTTAAGTTGCATGTGTTTTCTTAAGTGTTTTCTATTGAGCTCTCTCGGCCACCTTAGTTTTGACTCCTCATGCCAATATTTGCAAGCTCTCTTCACAGTATGTGGTCTGCTAATAGACACACACTCCAAATCAAAAGCTTGAACAATGAAGTATAATTGAACAGTAAAAATGAACAGAAATGTAAATATGAGAATTATGTAGTGACCGAAATGTCAAACAAATAAAACAAATTTTTTTTATATTTTTAAATATTTGGGCTTCTTCATTCTCAATCAAATTTGATGAATACATTTTTTTAAGATTTTACTATATATATATATATAATTTATATTTGTCTACAAACTAATTTCAAGCATTTAAGTGAAAGTCTTTATATGAAAATGTTCTTAAGATCTTGTCCAAACGTTTAACTTGTAGTGTTTCTACTGTTTCTATAATTTACAATAACACCTCAGTGCATTTATTAGTCACACATCACATGATATCCACCTTTGATAAGAAGCAGAAGCTGGTGAAGCAGGTTCCTCTGGAGAGCATGTGTTTAGAGACGGACGCTCCTGCGCTGGGACCTGAGAAGCAGGTACGGCAGCTTTTAGTTTTTCTGTTATAAACATGATTTGACGTTTATTTACATCTGTGTTTTTACTCTAGGTGAGGAATGTACCAAGGAACATCAGCATTAGTGCCGAATATATCGCCAAAATCAAAGGAATTCCCTTGGAGAAGGTCATAGAGGTCACTACCCAGAATGCCCTGCACCTGTTCCCCAAATTAAAAACATTTATCAAAGCTTGACATTAATACCGCACCTCGGCAAAGCTGCTTAAAGCTGTCCTTTAAACAAACAAATGTGCATTGTTGTGTAGAAATTAAGATCAAGAAAATATCAAGATTCTTTTTTTTTTTCAGAAGACATTGCTTATTTTCATTTATTTGACTTGATTTATCATTTGGGGTTTTTTGATTCAAAATAGCCTATTGTTCCGATTCGGAGGAATGACTGCAAATGACCGCAGTTTTTTGTTGTTGTTGTGATCTCAAAACAATATTGGATTATTGCTTAAAAGCTGTATTAAAAACAAATACTGTATGTACAGTGGATCTCAAACCTGTTTATGAAGTCATTGAGCAACAAGTTTACCACGAGCTAATGTAAGCATGTGAAGATTTTTTGCAGGATATTTATAGGAGAGTCAAAGACAGCATTGTTCTTTAGGGTAAATAGAAAGAAATGGAAGGCCACAATAAAAGTTAGTGTAATAAAAAAAAGTGAGTGAAAAATAATAATGCAGAACTTGCTTTTACCAGTAGATGGCAGAAAATACAATAATAGTTCCGTCTCTAATCTAAACACTAGGGGGTCTGTAGTCAGGGTTGCCAAGTCTGAGGTTTTCCTGCATAATTGGGCTACTTTTAAACTCTCGCTGCGGATTGATTTTTTCCCCCCACGGGTTAAAGGTTTGACATATATATTATTGCAAAAAATTATATTAGACAAAAAGCTTGTACACATTTTTTTATATATATATTCTACCAGTGATAAAACTGCTAGATGTTAAGTTTTTTGATCACTACAATATAGGACAGTGTTCTTCATTTTGCATAATGAAGACTATAAAATATGGGAATGTCACATTCACAGAGAGGGCTTATATTAAGCCAGGATTGTGCCTTAGTTCAATTAGGGCATTTAAGTAGCTTTTATAAACGTGCATGAGGGAAAAAAAACCATTACTTATGTGCATCTTGATCTACAGTCTATGATCTTGAGACATAACAACAGCACTGACGTATTTTAAGATATGTCACTGCAAGGTGCTTTCAGTTCAACATGTATTTTAGTCTGGGACTAGGTTTAATAAGCCTTGTTTGTGAAACCGGATATTTTTTATGTATGGGAAATGGTCATTGGTCTACTTTTGGCCTAATTTTGATGGGCCTTTGGGCTAGTTTTGTAACGCAGACTTGGCAACCCTGTCCGTAGCGCCACCTGGAGGAAGAAGCGTTTAGTGAATCCGTTTTTGGCTGCTTGTAACATTTGCTGCTGTCTCAAGATCCTCACAGATTAGATCACTGTTTCCACACTGTTTCATTGCATGTCATCGTATGTTTGGACAGCTCACGGAAACTTAATGGAGTTTGAGCATAGTCTAATGTAGTTGTAGCCTATCATAAATGAAGACTTCAGTGAATGTCATTAAGGATTAAGTAAGTCATTAATTAAGTAAGTCGTTTTATTGCTTTAAAAACAGCGATCTTGTAGGCGATCAGAAAGCTTTGTTTGGTCTGTTCACTTCACGCACTAATTTGTTTAATGGAGGTTGAATCTCTGTAGAATTGAACAGGGTTCGTTCTGAATCCAATGGAGAATGCATTTTTAATTTCTGAACTGCTGTAAAGTGTAGTTTATAGGCTATATGTGTATATATTTTATTAAAAATATGAATAAAAAAATATAATAGTATCTCAATATAGCAGTGTTTATATATATATATATATATATATATATATAAATTGTGTATATTAGTCATTTTGTGTTTTGCCATTTTTATTATTTTTTAAGTGTGTCTATATAGTTTTTTGTTGTTATTTTAGTGCTTCAATATAAATTAAACTAGTTTTATGTTTAAGGATTTAGATTGTATCTAAGTTAAAGTTTATTTTTTAACGGAAGCTCTTTTGTGTTTTAAGTAAAGTTTTAGTATATATATATATATATATATATATATATATATATATATATATATATATATATATATCCAAAAGCAATAGTCTGACAGTTCTTCTGCTTTTACAGCTCTGAAAGGTAACAATGGCCGCTGAAATGTTATTAATGAGGGGAATCAACAGGTTCAGAAAAGTTACACTCGGAGGTCAAAAACGAGTCCGTTTTAACACGCCTCACCTGAAAGAACAGGTAAGATTGACAAGCTGCTGTCTGAGTTGAGTTTATATCTGCCATGATTTGAAGTCAACATTTCCAAAGCTTCATCTATTCATCTAAACCAGATTTTTTACTTTGTCCTGCACGCTTGGTTTCAGGAGTATGACAGCCACCGAGATGCCTCCAGCTTTAGTGGCGTTGTTGAATGTGCCAGGGGTCGTGACAGGTATTTGGGGAGATCTGGACACAGGCTATTTGGAGAGATTTGTCCAGCTCAACAGCACGTCTATGGACAGATCTGTTTATTCCATCAAGATAACAGATATTACAGTGGACTGAAAAGAGAAGGTGTCGACACAACCAAAGATGCCAAAACACCTGATTCCAGAAAACATAAGCAAGTGGTACAGCACCCTAAACTGTAAATTCTTGTTAATACACAGCCCTGATTAAAAGTGTTGAAGTTTAAATATTAAGGTCTGATTTACTTTGAGTACTTTAACATTTATGCAGCATTACAATTATAATTTTATCTTAAAGCAGTGACTATAAAACACCTTCTCCAATTATATTTGTTACTGTTGTTTTCTCAGTTAAGTGAGAGTTCCAGAGAGAGAAAAGTGCCAGTCACGAGGCTGGGAAGGCTGGTGAACTTTGGAGGTGAGATAACACCCATTATAGTGTGATTGCTTGTTTAATTGCTCAAAAAAGGCTTTGGCAAACAAGCAAATGCAAAATATTTCATGATTCCCACAGGTTTAGCAGTTGGACTGGGCATTGGAGCCATTGCTGAAGTGGCAAAGAAGAGTCTTGCATCTGGAGGGAAATCAGGTGGGAACATGTGGTTGGACATTATGGTTCAGTAATTGATTGGCTGTGATTTACAAGTTGGGTTATTTTATTCCTCTCTCCGCTTTGGCAGGACAGAAAAAAGCAATTCTGGACTCAAACCCGTTCATATCAGAAGCCAATGCTGAAAGGATTGTTCGGACTCTCTGCAAAGTGAGAGGAGCAGCACTTAAACTAGGACAGATGCTCAGCATTCAGGGTGAGAGATTCCTCCAAACACATCTGTCTGTAGAGATAATGAACATCATTACAAATGTTTTTAATTCAGTGCAAGCTAAATTATTTATTTGAAGTACCCTAGATCAGGCATGTTTCCTCTGAGGTGGCAGTGTCTCCTCAAAGAAATTGGATGAGAAAACAATCGATATTTTAAAAATAAAACAGCGTAAATATAACAAAATACGACATTTAAAAGTGTATGAATCAATTGTTTTTCTAAAGTAACACTGTCCCACAGCGACACCAGCAGGTAAAGTTACAACGGGATGCCAAGTCTATCGCACTATGATTGGAAATGAACAGTTATGATTGGTTCATGTGATTAATCCCGCCTCTTGTTTATGTGTGAGTTCACGAATTGGTCTATATGAACAAAATGAGGCGTTAATAGGAAAACTAATTCAAAAGCCTGAAAACATGATTTTTTTGTGAGCAATTAAAAAAAAAAAAAAAGTAAATTTTTATTTTTTTTAATTAACATTTTTATATTTTATATTAGTGCCTTTAGTTATTTTAGAATAAATGTAAAACTGCGTAATAACACTAACTTGATTAGATTTATGCTTGGTTTTAATAAATAGAACATTAATTACATAGTGTCAAAATACTAAATAGAATTGAATGAAGTTACATTTGATTTACATTTGATATACAATTTATTTATTTTTTTAAAACTGCAAGGACTTTGCCTAATTTTAAAACACCACTGCAATATATATATATATATATATATATATATATATATATTTTTTTTTTATTTTATTTTTTTTTTGAATAAATTCTAGAATAATTTTTTTATTAGAGGTGATTGCCGATCAGGGATCTGAATGGATTTGGTCATTTGACTTCTGATCAGTAAATAGCAACACCCTGGCAACCACACACAACTGTTTAGCATCATAATGGCACCATTCATTTAAATTTAATTTGCCATTACTAATTTATCACAATTATTTAAAAATAGGATGGAATATGTGTTGTCAAATGCTTGTTTTTACCACTTGTTTTCTCTGATTTGGCAACTACCCTTGCCTTTGACCTGTTTGCTATACTGCCACACACAGCAGGGATTATTCCTGCTAAGAATCTGACACAGATGTCATTCTGAAATATCATTACACCCCTTCCCCTCGACACAGTGTATGGCTGTCTGTGTTGCCAACTGCATTCTGTATCTTTCCACTTGTTAAAAAGGAAAGTAGTTCCAGACAGATAGCTGATAAGGTCACATTAAGTCTCTTTTAATCTGTTGTTGTCTTTTAAAAGGGCAGTAATGTATTATGTGCAATGTCATTAAGGTGTATTGTGTGCCATGTCATTGAGGTGAAGGACGCATTTAGCTGGAATATGTCACGACCCAAAATAAGAAAACCAGCTGGCCACAATAACCATGCAAAGCTTTTTTTAGTGCTTCATGCTGTAAAAGTACATGTTCAGAGTTCACCTATAGCATGTTTGCATGATCTGCTACACATTGATCTTTGGTTCTGCTCATCTTTTCTTGTCCATAGACGATGCTTTCATCAACCCTCAGCTTGCAAAGATCTTTGACCGTGTTCGACAGAGCGCCGACTTCATGCCCACCCAGCAAATGATGGTATAGCCTCAAATGTGAGAGTTGAAAACACAAACCGCTTTTACATCTTAAAGTCAGTGTTGGGGATAATGCATTACAAGTAAAGTGAGTTACGTTATAAGATTACATTTTTCAAGTAATAAGTAACAGATTACTTTTAAATTTACAACAAAATATCTGAGTTACTTTTTCAAATACATATAATACAGTATATAACACAAGTTACTGTAGTTTTAAAATGAATGTGAGCATGCATTTACTCATCTCATTTGCACAGAAACATTCACTATTCCTCAAAATGAATAATATACTTTATGTATTTAATCTCACTTTATTAAACAATGTCTTTGCTGCTGACCTTCGATGATCCAATTCAACCACACCAATAAGCAAAAATGACTGTACATAATGTATGTAAAGAGAACTTTGAGAACTTCCTTCTCCTGCGTCATTTCACTAATTACATTATTATTAGGGGTTCAAGCATGAAATGCTGAAACCCTATTGTAATTGTACTGATTTTTATTATTATTATTATTATTATTCTTCTGCCGTAAAACGCATTGTGCAGCCCAAACCGTAACAGCTGGAACCTTGAAACTTGGCCAAATGATAGTGCTCAATTTGGGGAAAACCTATCAAAATATGGCCCAGATTGGCCAATAGGTGGTGCTATAATGACCACATTTACTAAATTGCTCATAACTCCTACATACTTTGTCATAGAGGCTCAAATTTAGCATCACTGTGATCCCTGGCTCCAGACGAACAACCTGGCTATCTCCAAATCGCGATTTGAGCAAAAAAAGAATTTATATGGCCACTTTTGTCCAAAGCCTACTTTGGCAAACTAGTCCCTGGTTTTTGGTCCAATTGGAACCAGACCAGTCTAGGACAATTCTCTGGACTCTCTAGATAAATAATTATCGAAAAAAAGTTGAACTTTTGCATTTGCCTGGCTGTAACAGGGTCATTTAGGAAAGTGGAGGGACAAAAAACACTCAAAAGCCTATACAACCTAAGGGAAAACCTCAAACTTCACAAAAATCGATGAGCATATGTGTCCTAACATGGTGAAGAAGCATGCCAAGTTTCGTGAAGATCGGACAATAGGTGGTGCTATAACTGGCAAAAACGTCTCTTCTTATTAGGGGTTCAAGCATGAAATGCTGAAACCCTATTGTAATTGTACTGATTTTTATTAGGGGTTCAAGCATGAAATGCTGAAACCCTATTGTAATTGTACAGATTTTTATTATTAGGGGTTCAAGCATGAAATGCTGAAACCCTATTGTAATTGTAAGGATTCGTAAAACGCATCGTGCAGGACAAACCGTAAGGCCTAGAGACGTGAAACCTGGCCAGATGGTAGGCCTCAATTTGGGGACAACCTATCAGAGTATGACCCCAATTGGCCCATAGGTGGCGCTACAGCAACCAAAAGTACTAAATCGCTCACAACTCTTAGACCGTTTGTCCCAGGATCAAGTGTCTTATATCGTTGGAATCCTTGGCTCAAGGCGGACAAAATGGCTATCTCCGATTTGGATGTAGGCAGGGAAAATTTTCTGCTATGTCGGATTTTGTCCAAAACCTACTTTTGCGAACTAGTCCCTGGTTTTTGGCCCGATCGGAACCAAACCAGTCTAGGACAATTCTCTGGACTCTCTAGATCAATAATTATCGAAAAAAAGTTGAACTTTTGCATTTGGGTGGCTGTAACAGGGTCATTTAGAAAAGGGGCGTGGCAAAATACACTAAAAAGCCTATAAATCCCAAATGAAAACTCAGAACTTCACAAAAATTGATGAGCATATGTGTCAGAACATGGTGAGGAAGCATGCAGAGTTTCATGGAGATCGGACCATAGGTGGCGCTATAACTGGCAAAAAGCCTTCATTCTTATTAGGGGTTCAAGCATGAAATGCTGAAACCCTATTGTAATTGTAAGGATTCGTAAAACGCATCGTGCAGGACAAACCGTAAGGCCTAGAGACGTGAAACCTGGCCAGATGGTAGGCCTCAATTTGGGGACAACCTATCAGAGTATGACCCCAATTGGCCCATAGGTGGCGCTACAGCAACCAAAAGTACTAAATCGCTCATAACTCTTTGACCGTTTGTCCCAGGATCAAGTGTCTTATATCGTTGGAATCCTTGGCTCAAGGCGGACAAAATGGCTATCTCCGATTTGGATGTAGGCAGGGAAAATTTTCTGCTATGTCGGATTTTGTCCAAAACCTACTTTTGCGAACTAGTCCCTGGTTTTTGGCCCGATCGGAACCAAACCAGTCTAGGACAATTCTCTGGACTCTCTAGATCAATAATTATCGAAAAAAAGTTGAACTTTTGCATTTGGCTGGCTGTAACAGGGCCATTTAGAAAAGGGGCGTGGCAAAATACACTAAAAAGCCTATAAATCCCAAATGAAAACTCAGAACTTCACAAAAATTGATGAGCATATGTGTCAGAACATGGTGAGGAAGCATGCAGAGTTTCATGGAGATCGGACCATAGGTGGCGCTATAACTGGCAAAAAGCCTTCATTCTTATTAGGGGTTCAAGCATGAAATGCTGAAACCCTATTGTAATTGTAAGGATTCGTAAAACGCATCGTGCAGGACAAACCGTAAGGCCTAGAGACGTGAAACCTGGCCAGATGGTAGGCCTCAATTTGGGGACAACCTATCAGAGTATGACCCCAATTGGCCCATAGGTGGCGCTACAGCAACCAAAAGTACTAAATCGCTCACAACTCTTAGACCGTTTGTCCCAGGATCAAGTGTCTTATATCGTTGGAATCCTTGGCTCAAGGCGGACAAAATGGCTATCTCCGATTTGGATGTAGGCAGGGAAAATTTTCTGCTATGTCGGATTTTGTCCAAAACCTACTTTTGCGAACTAGTCCCTGGTTTTTGGCCCGATCGGAACCAAACCAGTCTAGGACAATTCTCTGGACTCTCTAGATCAATAATTATCGAAAAAAAGTTGAACTTTTGCATTTGGCTGGCTGTAACAGGGTCATTTAGAAAAGGGGCGTGGCAAAATACACTAAAAAGCCTATAAATCCCAAATGAAAACTCAGAACTTCACAAAAATTGATGAGCATATGTGTCAGAACATGGTGAGGAAGCATGCAGAGTTTCATGGAGATCGGACCATAGGTGGCGCTATAACTTGCAAAAAGCCTTCATTCTTATTAGGGGTTCAAGCATGAAATGCTGAAACCCTATTGTAATTGTAAGGATTCGTAAAACGCATCGTGCAGGACAAACCGTAAGGCCTAGAGACGTGAAACCTGGCCAGATGGTAGGCCTCAATTTGGGGACAACCTATCAGAGTATGACCCCAATTGGCCCATAGGTGGCGCTACAGCAACCAAAAGTACTAAATCGCTCACAACTCTTAGACCGTTTGTCCCAGGATCAAGTGTCTTATATCGTTGGAATCCTTGGCTCAAGGCGGACAAAATGGCTATCTCCGATTTGGATGTAGGCAGGGAAAATTTTCTGCTATGTCGGATTTTGTCCAAAACCTACTTTTGCGAACTAGTCCCTGGTTTTTGGCCCGATCGGAACCAAACCAGTCTAGGACAATTCTCTGGACTCTCTAGATCAATAATTATCGAAAAAAAGTTGAACTTTTGCATTTGGGTGGCTGTAACAGGGTCATTTAGAAAAGGGGCGTGGCAAAATACACTAAAAAGCCTATAAATCCCAAATGAAAACTCAGAACTTCACAAAAATTGATGAGCATATGTGTCAGAACATGGTGAGGAAGCATGCAGAGTTTCATGGAGATCGGACCATAGGTGGCGCTATAACTGGCAAAAAGCCTTCATTCTTATTAGGGGTTCAAGCATGAAATGCTGAAACCCTATTGTAATTGTAAGGATTCGTAAAACGCATCGTGCAGGACAAACCGTAAGGCCTAGAGACGTGAAACCTGGCCAGATGGTAGGCCTCAATTTGGGGACAACCTATCAGAGTATGACCCCAATTGGCCCATAGGTGGCGCTACAGCAACCAAAAGTACTAAATCGCTCACAACTCTTAGACCGTTTGTCCCAGGATCAAGTGTCTTATATCGTTGGAATCCTTGGCTCAAGGCGGACAAAATGGCTATCTCCGATTTGGATGTAGGCAGGGAAAATTTTCTGCTATGTCGGATTTTGTCCAAAACCTACTTTTGCGAACTAGTCCCTGGTTTTTGGCCCGATCGGAACCAAACCAGTCTAGGACAATTCTCTGGACTCTCTAGATCAATAATTATCGAAAAAAAGTTGAACTTTTGCATTTGGCTGGCTGTAACAGGGTCATTTAGAAAAGGGGCGTGGCAAAATACACTAAAAAGCCTATAAATCCCAAATGAAAACTCAGAACTTCACAAAAATTGATGAGCATATGTGTCAGAACATGGTGAGGAAGCATGCAGAGTTTCATGGAGATCGGACCATAGGTGGCGCTATAACTTGCAAAAAGCCTTCATTCTTATTAGGGGTTCAAGCATGAAATGCTGAAACCCTATTGTAATTGTAAGGATTCGTAAAACGCATCGTGCAGGACAAACCGTAAGGCCTAGAGACGTGAAACCTGGCCAGATGGTAGGCCTCAATTTGGGGACAACCTATCAGAGTATGACCCCAATTGGCCCATAGGTGGCGCTACAGCAACCAAAAGTACTAAATCGCTCACAACTCTTAGACCGTTTGTCCCAGGATCAAGTGTCTTATATCGTTGGAATCCTTGGCTCAAGGCGGACAAAATGGCTATCTCCGATTTGGATGTAGGCAGGGAAAATTTTCTGCTATGTCGGATTTTGTCCAAAACCTACTTTTGCGAACTAGTCCCTGGTTTTTGGCCCGATCGGAACCAAACCAGTCTAGGACAATTCTCTGGACTCTCTAGATCAATAATTATCGAAAAAAAGTTGAACTTTTGCATTTGGGTGGCTGTAACAGGGTCATTTAGAAAAGGGGCGTGGCAAAATACACTAAAAAGCCTATAAATCCCAAATGAAAACTCAGAACTTCACAAAAATTGATGAGCATATGTGTCAGAACATGGTGAGGAAGCATGCAGAGTTTCATGGAGATCGGACCATAGGTGGCGCTATAACTGGCAAAAAGCCTTCATTCTTATTAGGGGTTCAAGCATGAAATGCTGAAACCCTATTGTAATTGTAAGGATTCGTAAAACGCATCGTGCAGGACAAACCGTAAGGCCTAGAGACGTGAAACCTGGCCAGATGGTAGGCCTCAATTTGGGGACAACCTATCAGAGTATGACCCCAATTGGCCCATAGGTGGCGCTACAGCAACCAAAAGTACTAAATCGCTCACAACTCTTAGACCGTTTGTCCCAGGATCAAGTGTCTTATATCGTTGGAATCCTTGGCTCAAGGCGGACAAAATGGCTATCTCCGATTTGGATGTAGGCAGGGAAAATTTTCTGCTATGTCGGATTTTGTCCAAAACCTACTTTTGCGAACTAGTCCCTGGTTTTTGGCCCGATCGGAACCAAACCAGTCTAGGACAATTCTCTGGACTCTCTAGATCAATAATTATCGAAAAAAAGTTGAACTTTTGCATTTGGCTGGCTGTAACAGGGTCATTTAGAAAAGGGGCGTGGCAAAATACACTAAAAAGCCTATAAATCCCAAATGAAAACTCAGAACTTCACAAAAATTGATGAGCATATGTGTCAGAACATGGTGAGGAAGCATGCAGAGTTTCATGGAGATCGGACCATAGGTGGCGCTATAACTTGCAAAAAGCCTTCATTCTTATTAGGGGTTCAAGCATGAAATGCTGAAACCCTATTGTAATTGTAAGGATTCGTAAAACGCATCGTGCAGGACAAACCGTAAGGCCTAGAGACGTGAAACCTGGCCAGATGGTAGGCCTCAATTTGGGGACAACCTATCAGAGTATGACCCCAATTGGCCCATAGGTGGCGCTACAGCAACCAAAAGTACTAAATCGCTCACAACTCTTAGACCGTTTGTCCCAGGATCAAGTGTCTTATATCGTTGGAATCCTTGGCTCAAGGCGGACAAAATGGCTATCTCCGATTTGGATGTAGGCAGGGAAAATTTTCTGCTATGTCGGATTTTGTCCAAAACCTACTTTTGCGAACTAGTCCCTGGTTTTTGGCCCGATCGGAACCAAACCAGTCTAGGACAATTCTCTGGACTCTCTAGATCAATAATTATCGAAAAAAAGTTGAACTTTTGCATTTGGGTGGCTGTAACAGGGTCATTTAGAAAAGGGGCGTGGCAAAATACACTAAAAAGCCTATAAATCCCAAATGAAAACTCAGAACTTCACAAAAATTGATGAGCATATGTGTCAGAACATGGTGAGGAAGCATGCAGAGTTTCATGGAGATCGGACCATAGGTGGCGCTATAACTGGCAAAAAGCCTTCATTCTTATTAGGGGTTCAAGCATGAAATGCTGAAACCCTATTGTAATTGTAAGGATTCGTAAAACGCATCGTGCAGGACAAACCGTAAGGCCTAGAGACGTGAAACCTGGCCAGATGGTAGGCCTCAATTTGGGGACAACCTATCAGAGTATGACCCCAATTGGCCCATAGGTGGCGCTACAGCAACCAAAAGTACTAAATCGCTCATAACTCTTTGACCGTTTGTCCCAGGATCAAGTGTCTTATATCGTTGGAATCCTTGGCTCAAGGCGGACAAAATGGCTATCTCCGATTTGGATGTAGGCAGGGAAAATTTTCTGCTATGTCGGATTTTGTCCAAAACCTACTTTTGCGAACTAGTCCCTGGTTTTTGGCCCGATCGGAACCAAACCAGTCTAGGACAATTCTCTGGACTCTCTAGATCAATAATTATCGAAAAAAAGTTGAACTTTTGCATTTGGCTGGCTGTAACAGGGCCATTTAGAAAAGGGGCGTGGCAAAATACACTAAAAAGCCTATAAATCCCAAATGAAAACTCAGAACTTCACAAAAATTGATGAGCATATGTGTCAGAACATGGTGAGGAAGCATGCAGAGTTTCATGGAGATCGGACCATAGGTGGCGCTATAACTGGCAAAAAGCCTTCATTCTTATTAGGGGTTCAAGCATGAAATGCTGAAACCCTATTGTAATTGTAAGGATTCGTAAAACGCATCGTGCAGGACAAACCGTAAGGCCTAGAGACGTGAAACCTGGCCAGATGGTAGGCCTCAATTTGGGGACAACCTATCAGAGTATGACCCCAATTGGCCCATAGGTGGCGCTACAGCAACCAAAAGTACTAAATCGCTCACAACTCTTAGACCGTTTGTCCCAGGATCAAGTGTCTTATATCGTTGGAATCCTTGGCTCAAGGCGGACAAAATGGCTATCTCCGATTTGGATGTAGGCAGGGAAAATTTTCTGCTATGTCGGATTTTGTCCAAAACCTACTTTTGCGAACTAGTCCCTGGTTTTTGGCCCGATCGGAACCAAACCAGTCTAGGACAATTCTCTGGACTCTCTAGATCAATAATTATCGAAAAAAAGTTGAACTTTTGCATTTGGCTGGCTGTAACAGGGTCATTTAGAAAAGGGGCGTGGCAAAATACACTAAAAAGCCTATAAATCCCAAATGAAAACTCAGAACTTCACAAAAATTGATGAGCATATGTGTCAGAACATGGTGAGGAAGCATGCAGAGTTTCATGGAGATCGGACCATAGGTGGCGCTATAACTTGCAAAAAGCCTTCATTCTTATTAGGGGTTCAAGCATGAAATGCTGAAACCCTATTGTAATTGTAAGGATTCGTAAAACGCATCGTGCAGGACAAACCGTAAGGCCTAGAGACGTGAAACCTGGCCAGATGGTAGGCCTCAATTTGGGGACAACCTATCAGAGTATGACCCCAATTGGCCCATAGGTGGCGCTACAGCAACCAAAAGTACTAAATCGCTCACAACTCTTAGACCGTTTGTCCCAGGATCAAGTGTCTTATATCGTTGGAATCCTTGGCTCAAGGCGGACAAAATGGCTATCTCCGATTTGGATGTAGGCAGGGAAAATTTTCTGCTATGTCGGATTTTGTCCAAAACCTACTTTTGCGAACTAGTCCCTGGTTTTTGGCCCGATCGGAACCAAACCAGTCTAGGACAATTCTCTGGACTCTCTAGATCAATAATTATCGAAAAAAAGTTGAACTTTTGCATTTGGGTGGCTGTAACAGGGTCATTTAGAAAAGGGGCGTGGCAAAATACACTAAAAAGCCTATAAATCCCAAATGAAAACTCAGAACTTCACAAAAATTGATGAGCATATGTGTCAGAACATGGTGAGGAAGCATGCAGAGTTTCATGGAGATCGGACCATAGGTGGCGCTATAACTGGCAAAAAGCCTTCATTCTTATTAGGGGTTCAAGCATGAAATGCTGAAACCCTATTGTAATTGTAAGGATTCGTAAAACGCATCGTGCAGGACAAACCGTAAGGCCTAGAGACGTGAAACCTGGCCAGATGGTAGGCCTCAATTTGGGGACAACCTATCAGAGTATGACCCCAATTGGCCCATAGGTGGCGCTACAGCAACCAAAAGTACTAAATCGCTCACAACTCTTAGACCGTTTGTCCCAGGATCAAGTGTCTTATATCGTTGGAATCCTTGGCTCAAGGCGGACAAAATGGCTATCTCCGATTTGGATGTAGGCAGGGAAAATTTTCTGCTATGTCGGATTTTGTCCAAAACCTACTTTTGCGAACTAGTCCCTGGTTTTTGGCCCGATCGGAACCAAACCAGTCTAGGACAATTCTCTGGACTCTCTAGATCAATAATTATCGAAAAAAAGTTGAACTTTTGCATTTGGGTGGCTGTAACAGGGTCATTTAGAAAAGGGGCGTGGCAAAATACACTAAAAAGCCTATAAATCCCAAATGAAAACTCAGAACTTCACAAAAATTGAT
The DNA here is from genome assembly GCF_965113295.1 of Leuciscus leuciscus. Lineage (NCBI taxonomy): Eukaryota > Metazoa > Chordata > Actinopteri > Cypriniformes > Leuciscidae > Leuciscus > Leuciscus leuciscus. The sequence continues at coordinate 28,756,866 of NC_138741.1, read as the reverse complement.
GAGCATATGTGTCAGAACATGGTGAGGAAGCATGCAGAGTTTCATGGAGATCGGACCATAGGTGGCGCTATAACTGGCAAAAAGCCTTCATTCTTATTAGGGGTTCAAGCATGAAATGCTGAAACCCTATTGTAATTGTAAGGATTCGTAAAACGCATCGTGCAGGACAAACCGTAAGGCCTAGAGACGTGAAACCTGGCCAGATGGTAGGCCTCAATTTGGGGACAACCTATCAGAGTATGACCCCAATTGGCCCATAGGTGGCGCTACAGCAACCAAAAGTACTAAATCGCTCACAACTCTTAGACCGTTTGTCCCAGGATCAAGTGTCTTATATCGTTGGAATCCTTGGCTCAAGGCGGACAAAATGGCTATCTCCGATTTGGATGTAGGCAGGGAAAATTTTCTGCTATGTCGGATTTTGTCCAAAACCTACTTTTGCGAACTAGTCCCTGGTTTTTGGCCCGATCGGAACCAAACCAGTCTAGGACAATTCTCTGGACTCTCTAGATCAATAATTATCGAAAAAAAGTTGAACTTTTGCATTTGGCTGGCTGTAACAGGGTCATTTAGAAAAGGGGCGTGGCAAAATACACTAAAAAGCCTATAAATCCCAAATGAAAACTCAGAACTTCACAAAAATTGATGAGCATATGTGTCAGAACATGGTGAGGAAGCATGCAGAGTTTCATGGAGATCGGACCATAGGTGGCGCTATAACTTGCAAAAAGCCTTCATTCTTATTAGGGGTTCAAGCATGAAATGCTGAAACCCTATTGTAATTGTAAGGATTCGTAAAACGCATCGTGCAGGACAAACCGTAAGGCCTAGAGACGTGAAACCTGGCCAGATGGTAGGCCTCAATTTGGGGACAACCTATCAGAGTATGACCCCAATTGGCCCATAGGTGGCGCTACAGCAACCAAAAGTACTAAATCGCTCACAACTCTTAGACCGTTTGTCCCAGGATCAAGTGTCTTATATCGTTGGAATCCTTGGCTCAAGGCGGACAAAATGGCTATCTCCGATTTGGATGTAGGCAGGGAAAATTTTCTGCTATGTCGGATTTTGTCCAAAACCTACTTTTGCGAACTAGTCCCTGGTTTTTGGCCCGATCGGAACCAAACCAGTCTAGGACAATTCTCTGGACTCTCTAGATCAATAATTATCGAAAAAAAGTTGAACTTTTGCATTTGGGTGGCTGTAACAGGGTCATTTAGAAAAGGGGCGTGGCAAAATACACTAAAAAGCCTATAAATCCCAAATGAAAACTCAGAACTTCACAAAAATTGATGAGCATATGTGTCAGAACATGGTGAGGAAGCATGCAGAGTTTCATGGAGATCGGACCATAGGTGGCGCTATAACTGGCAAAAAGCCTTCATTCTTATTAGGGGTTCAAGCATGAAATGCTGAAACCCTATTGTAATTGTAAGGATTCGTAAAACGCATCGTGCAGGACAAACCGTAAGGCCTAGAGACGTGAAACCTGGCCAGATGGTAGGCCTCAATTTGGGGACAACCTATCAGAGTATGACCCCAATTGGCCCATAGGTGGCGCTACAGCAACCAAAAGTACTAAATCGCTCACAACTCTTAGACCGTTTGTCCCAGGATCAAGTGTCTTATATCGTTGGAATCCTTGGCTCAAGGCGGACAAAATGGCTATCTCCGATTTGGATGTAGGCAGGGAAAATTTTCTGCTATGTCGGATTTTGTCCAAAACCTACTTTTGCGAACTAGTCCCTGGTTTTTGGCCCGATCGGAACCAAACCAGTCTAGGACAATTCTCTGGACTCTCTAGATCAATAATTATCGAAAAAAAGTTGAACTTTTGCATTTGGGTGGCTGTAACAGGGTCATTTAGAAAAGGGGCGTGGCAAAATACACTAAAAAGCCTATAAATCCCAAATGAAAACTCAGAACTTCACAAAAATTGATGAGCATATGTGTCAGAACATGGTGAGGAAGCATGCAGAGTTTCATGGAGATCGGACCATAGGTGGCGCTATAACTGGCAAAAAGCCTTCATTCTTATTAGGGGTTCAAGCATGAAATGCTGAAACCCTATTGTAATTGTAAGGATTCGTAAAACGCATCGTGCAGGACAAACCGTAAGGCCTAGAGACGTGAAACCTGGCCAGATGGTAGGCCTCAATTTGGGGACAACCTATCAGAGTATGACCCCAATTGGCCCATAGGTGGCGCTACAGCAACCAAAAGTACTAAATCGCTCACAACTCTTAGACCGTTTGTCCCAGGATCAAGTGTCTTATATCGTTGGAATCCTTGGCTCAAGGCGGACAAAATGGCTATCTCCGATTTGGATGTAGGCAGGGAAAATTTTCTGCTATGTCGGATTTTGTCCAAAACCTACTTTTGCGAACTAGTCCCTGGTTTTTGGCCCGATCGGAACCAAACCAGTCTAGGACAATTCTCTGGACTCTCTAGATCAATAATTATCGAAAAAAAGTTGAACTTTTGCATTTGGCTGGCTGTAACAGGGTCATTTAGAAAAGGGGCGTGGCAAAATACACTAAAAAGCCTATAAATCCCAAATGAAAACTCAGAACTTCACAAAAATTGATGAGCATATGTGTCAGAACATGGTGAGGAAGCATGCAGAGTTTCATGGAGATCGGACCATAGGTGGCGCTATAACTTGCAAAAAGCCTTCATTCTTATTAGGGGTTCAAGCATGAAATGCTGAAACCCTATTGTAATTGTAAGGATTCGTAAAACGCATCGTGCAGGACAAACCGTAAGGCCTAGAGACGTGAAACCTGGCCAGATGGTAGGCCTCAATTTGGGGACAACCTATCAGAGTATGACCCCAATTGGCCCATAGGTGGCGCTACAGCAACCAAAAGTACTAAATCGCTCACAACTCTTAGACCGTTTGTCCCAGGATCAAGTGTCTTATATCGTTGGAATCCTTGGCTCAAGGCGGACAAAATGGCTATCTCCGATTTGGATGTAGGCAGGGAAAATTTTCTGCTATGTCGGATTTTGTCCAAAACCTACTTTTGCGAACTAGTCCCTGGTTTTTGGCCCGATCGGAACCAAACCAGTCTAGGACAATTCTCTGGACTCTCTAGATCAATAATTATCGAAAAAAAGTTGAACTTTTGCATTTGGGTGGCTGTAACAGGGTCATTTAGAAAAGGGGCGTGGCAAAATACACTAAAAAGCCTATAAATCCCAAATGAAAACTCAGAACTTCACAAAAATTGATGAGCATATGTGTCAGAACATGGTGAGGAAGCATGCAGAGTTTCATGGAGATCGGACCATAGGTGGCGCTATAACTGGCAAAAAGCCTTCATTCTTATTAGGGGTTCAAGCATGAAATGCTGAAACCCTATTGTAATTGTAAGGATTCGTAAAACGCATCGTGCAGGACAAACCGTAAGGCCTAGAGACGTGAAACCTGGCCAGATGGTAGGCCTCAATTTGGGGACAACCTATCAGAGTATGACCCCAATTGGCCCATAGGTGGCGCTACAGCAACCAAAAGTACTAAATCGCTCACAACTCTTAGACCGTTTGTCCCAGGATCAAGTGTCTTATATCGTTGGAATCCTTGGCTCAAGGCGGACAAAATGGCTATCTCCGATTTGGATGTAGGCAGGGAAAATTTTCTGCTATGTCGGATTTTGTCCAAAACCTACTTTTGCGAACTAGTCCCTGGTTTTTGGCCCGATCGGAACCAAACCAGTCTAGGACAATTCTCTGGACTCTCTAGATCAATAATTATCGAAAAAAAGTTGAACTTTTGCATTTGGGTGGCTGTAACAGGGTCATTTAGAAAAGGGGCGTGGCAAAATACACTAAAAAGCCTATAAATCCCAAATGAAAACTCAGAACTTCACAAAAATTGATGAGCATATGTGTCAGAACATGGTGAGGAAGCATGCAGAGTTTCATGGAGATCGGACCATAGGTGGCGCTATAACTGGCAAAAAGCCTTCATTCTTATTAGGGGTTCAAGCATGAAATGCTGAAACCCTATTGTAATTGTAAGGATTCGTAAAACGCATCGTGCAGGACAAACCGTAAGGCCTAGAGACGTGAAACCTGGCCAGATGGTAGGCCTCAATTTGGGGACAACCTATCAGAGTATGACCCCAATTGGCCCATAGGTGGCGCTACAGCAACCAAAAGTACTAAATCGCTCATAACTCTTTGACCGTTTGTCCCAGGATCAAGTGTCTTATATCGTTGGAATCCTTGGCTCAAGGCGGACAAAATGGCTATCTCCGATTTGGATGTAGGCAGGGAAAATTTTCTGCTATGTCGGATTTTGTCCAAAACCTACTTTTGCGAACTAGTCCCTGGTTTTTGGCCCGATCGGAACCAAACCAGTCTAGGACAATTCTCTGGACTCTCTAGATCAATAATTATCGAAAAAAAGTTGAACTTTTGCATTTGGCTGGCTGTAACAGGGCCATTTAGAAAAGGGGCGTGGCAAAATACACTAAAAAGCCTATAAATCCCAAATGAAAACTCAGAACTTCACAAAAATTGATGAGCATATGTGTCAGAACATGGTGAGGAAGCATGCAGAGTTTCATGGAGATCGGACCATAGGTGGCGCTATAACTGGCAAAAAGCCTTCATTCTTATTAGGGGTTCAAGCATGAAATGCTGAAACCCTATTGTAATTGTAAGGATTCGTAAAACGCATCGTGCAGGACAAACCGTAAGGCCTAGAGACGTGAAACCTGGCCAGATGGTAGGCCTCAATTTGGGGACAACCTATCAGAGTATGACCCCAATTGGCCCATAGGTGGCGCTACAGCAACCAAAAGTACTAAATCGCTCATAACTCTTTGACCGTTTGTCCCAGGATCAAGTGTCTTATATCGTTGGAATCCTTGGCTCAAGGCGGACAAAATGGCTATCTCCGATTTGGATGTAGGCAGGGAAAATTTTCTGCTATGTCGGATTTTGTCCAAAACCTACTTTTGCGAACTAGTCCCTGGTTTTTGGCCCGATCGGAACCAAACCAGTCTAGGACAATTCTCTGGACTCTCTAGATCAATAATTATCGAAAAAAAGTTGAACTTTTGCATTTGGCTGGCTGTAACAGGGCCATTTAGAAAAGGGGCGTGGCAAAATACACTAAAAAGCCTATAAATCCCAAATGAAAACTCAGAACTTCACAAAAATTGATGAGCATATGTGTCAGAACATGGTGAGGAAGCATGCAGAGTTTCATGGAGATCGGACCATAGGTGGCGCTATAACTGGCAAAAAGCCTTCATTCTTATTAGGGGTTCAAGCATGAAATGCTGAAACCCTATTGTAATTGTAAGGATTCGTAAAACGCATCGTGCAGGACAAACCGTAAGGCCTAGAGACGTGAAACCTGGCCAGATGGTAGGCCTCAATTTGGGGACAACCTATCAGAGTATGACCCCAATTGGCCCATAGGTGGCGCTACAGCAACCAAAAGTACTAAATCGCTCACAACTCTTAGACCGTTTGTCCCAGGATCAAGTGTCTTATATCGTTGGAATCCTTGGCTCAAGGCGGACAAAATGGCTATCTCCGATTTGGATGTAGGCAGGGAAAATTTTCTGCTATGTCGGATTTTGTCCAAAACCTACTTTTGCGAACTAGTCCCTGGTTTTTGGCCCGATCGGAACCAAACCAGTCTAGGACAATTCTCTGGACTCTCTAGATCAATAATTATCGAAAAAAAGTTGAACTTTTGCATTTGGGTGGCTGTAACAGGGTCATTTAGAAAAGGGGCGTGGCAAAATACACTAAAAAGCCTATAAATCCCAAATGAAAACTCAGAACTTCACAAAAATTGATGAGCATATGTGTCAGAACATGGTGAGGAAGCATGCAGAGTTTCATGGAGATCGGACCATAGGTGGCGCTATAACTGGCAAAAAGCCTTCATTCTTATTAGGGGTTCAAGCATGAAATGCTGAAACCCTATTGTAATTGTAAGGATTCGTAAAACGCATCGTGCAGGACAAACCGTAAGGCCTAGAGACGTGAAACCTGGCCAGATGGTAGGCCTCAATTTGGGGACAACCTATCAGAGTATGACCCCAATTGGCCCATAGGTGGCGCTACAGCAACCAAAAGTACTAAATCGCTCACAACTCTTAGACCGTTTGTCCCAGGATCAAGTGTCTTATATCGTTGGAATCCTTGGCTCAAGGCGGACAAAATGGCTATCTCCGATTTGGATGTAGGCAGGGAAAATTTTCTGCTATGTCGGATTTTGTCCAAAACCTACTTTTGCGAACTAGTCCCTGGTTTTTGGCCCGATCGGAACCAAACCAGTCTAGGACAATTCTCTGGACTCTCTAGATCAATAATTATCGAAAAAAAGTTGAACTTTTGCATTTGGGTGGCTGTAACAGGGTCATTTAGAAAAGGGGCGTGGCAAAATACACTAAAAAGCCTATAAATCCCAAATGAAAACTCAGAACTTCACAAAAATTGATGAGCATATGTGTCAGAACATGGTGAGGAAGCATGCAGAGTTTCATGGAGATCGGACCATAGGTGGCGCTATAACTGGCAAAAAGCCTTCATTCTTATTAGGGGTTCAAGCATGAAATGCTGAAACCCTATTGTAATTGTAAGGATTCGTAAAACGCATCGTGCAGGACAAACCGTAAGGCCTAGAGACGTGAAACCTGGCCAGATGGTAGGCCTCAATTTGGGGACAACCTATCAGAGTATGACCCCAATTGGCCCATAGGTGGCGCTACAGCAACCAAAAGTACTAAATCGCTCATAACTCTTTGACCGTTTGTCCCAGGATCAAGTGTCTTATATCGTTGGAATCCTTGGCTCAAGGCGGACAAAATGGCTATCTCCGATTTGGATGTAGGCAGGGAAAATTTTCTGCTATGTCGGATTTTGTCCAAAACCTACTTTTGCGAACTAGTCCCTGGTTTTTGGCCCGATCGGAACCAAACCAGTCTAGGACAATTCTCTGGACTCTCTAGATCAATAATTATCGAAAAAAAGTTGAACTTTTGCATTTGGCTGGCTGTAACAGGGCCATTTAGAAAAGGGGCGTGGCAAAATACACTAAAAAGCCTATAAATCCCAAATGAAAACTCAGAACTTCACAAAAATTGATGAGCATATGTGTCAGAACATGGTGAGGAAGCATGCAGAGTTTCATGGAGATCGGACCATAGGTGGCGCTATAACTGGCAAAAAGCCTTCATTCTTATTAGGGGTTCAAGCATGAAATGCTGAAACCCTATTGTAATTGTAAGGATTCGTAAAACGCATCGTGCAGGACAAACCGTAAGGCCTAGAGACGTGAAACCTGGCCAGATGGTAGGCCTCAATTTGGGGACAACCTATCAGAGTATGACCCCAATTGGCCCATAGGTGGCGCTACAGCAACCAAAAGTACTAAATCGCTCACAACTCTTAGACCGTTTGTCCCAGGATCAAGTGTCTTATATCGTTGGAATCCTTGGCTCAAGGCGGACAAAATGGCTATCTCCGATTTGGATGTAGGCAGGGAAAATTTTCTGCTATGTCGGATTTTGTCCAAAACCTACTTTTGCGAACTAGTCCCTGGTTTTTGGCCCGATCGGAACCAAACCAGTCTAGGACAATTCTCTGGACTCTCTAGATCAATAATTATCGAAAAAAAGTTGAACTTTTGCATTTGGGTGGCTGTAACAGGGTCATTTAGAAAAGGGGCGTGGCAAAATACACTAAAAAGCCTATAAATCCCAAATGAAAACTCAGAACTTCACAAAAATTGATGAGCATATGTGTCAGAACATGGTGAGGAAGCATGCAGAGTTTCATGGAGATCGGACCATAGGTGGCGCTATAACTGGCAAAAAGCCTTCATTCTTATTAGGGGTTCAAGCATGAAATGCTGAAACCCTATTGTAATTGTAAGGATTCGTAAAACGCATCGTGCAGGACAAACCGTAAGGCCTAGAGACGTGAAACCTGGCCAGATGGTAGGCCTCAATTTGGGGACAACCTATCAGAGTATGACCCCAATTGGCCCATAGGTGGCGCTACAGCAACCAAAAGTACTAAATCGCTCACAACTCTTAGACCGTTTGTCCCAGGATCAAGTGTCTTATATCGTTGGAATCCTTGGCTCAAGGCGGACAAAATGGCTATCTCCGATTTGGATGTAGGCAGGGAAAATTTTCTGCTATGTCGGATTTTGTCCAAAACCTACTTTTGCGAACTAGTCCCTGGTTTTTGGCCCGATCGGAACCAAACCAGTCTAGGACAATTCTCTGGACTCTCTAGATCAATAATTATCGAAAAAAAGTTGAACTTTTGCATTTGGGTGGCTGTAACAGGGTCATTTAGAAAAGGGGCGTGGCAAAATACACTAAAAAGCCTATAAATCCCAAATGAAAACTCAGAACTTCACAAAAATTGATGAGCATATGTGTCAGAACATGGTGAGGAAGCATGCAGAGTTTCATGGAGATCGGACCATAGGTGGCGCTATAACTGGCAAAAAGCCTTCATTCTTATTAGGGGTTCAAGCATGAAATGCTGAAACCCTATTGTAATTGTAAGGATTCGTAAAACGCATCGTGCAGGACAAACCGTAAGGCCTAGAGACGTGAAACCTGGCCAGATGGTAGGCCTCAATTTGGGGACAACCTATCAGAGTATGACCCCAATTGGCCCATAGGTGGCGCTACAGCAACCAAAAGTACTAAATCGCTCACAACTCTTAGACCGTTTGTCCCAGGATCAAGTGTCTTATATCGTTGGAATCCTTGGCTCAAGGCGGACAAAATGGCTATCTCCGATTTGGATGTAGGCAGGGAAAATTTTCTGCTATGTCGGATTTTGTCCAAAACCTACTTTTGCGAACTAGTCCCTGGTTTTTGGCCCGATCGGAACCAAACCAGTCTAGGACAATTCTCTGGACTCTCTAGATCAATAATTATCGAAAAAAAGTTGAACTTTTGCATTTGGCTGGCTGTAACAGGGTCATTTAGAAAAGGGGCGTGGCAAAATACACTAAAAAGCCTATAAATCCCAAATGAAAACTCAGAACTTCACAAAAATTGATGAGCATATGTGTCAGAACATGGTGAGGAAGCATGCAGAGTTTCATGGAGATCGGACCATAGGTGGCGCTATAACTTGCAAAAAGCCTTCATTCTTATTAGGGGTTCAAGCATGAAATGCTGAAACCCTATTGTAATTGTAAGGATTCGTAAAACGCATCGTGCAGGACAAACCGTAAGGCCTAGAGACGTGAAACCTGGCCAGATGGTAGGCCTCAATTTGGGGACAACCTATCAGAGTATGACCCCAATTGGCCCATAGGTGGCGCTACAGCAACCAAAAGTACTAAATCGCTCACAACTCTTAGACCGTTTGTCCCAGGATCAAGTGTCTTATATCGTTGGAATCCTTGGCTCAAGGCGGACAAAATGGCTATCTCCGATTTGGATGTAGGCAGGGAAAATTTTCTGCTATGTCGGATTTTGTCCAAAACCTACTTTTGCGAACTAGTCCCTGGTTTTTGGCCCGATCGGAACCAAACCAGTCTAGGACAATTCTCTGGACTCTCTAGATCAATAATTATCGAAAAAAAGTTGAACTTTTGCATTTGGGTGGCTGTAACAGGGTCATTTAGAAAAGGGGCGTGGCAAAATACACTAAAAAGCCTATAAATCCCAAATGAAAACTCAGAACTTCACAAAAATTGATGAGCATATGTGTCAGAACATGGTGAGGAAGCATGCAGAGTTTCATGGAGATCGGACCATAGGTGGCGCTATAACTGGCAAAAAGCCTTCATTCTTATTAGGGGTTCAAGCATGAAATGCTGAAACCCTATTGTAATTGTAAGGATTCGTAAAACGCATCGTGCAGGACAAACCGTAAGGCCTAGAGACGTGAAACCTGGCCAGATGGTAGGCCTCAATTTGGGGACAACCTATCAGAGTATGACCCCAATTGGCCCATAGGTGGCGCTACAGCAACCAAAAGTACTAAATCGCTCACAACTCTTAGACCGTTTGTCCCAGGATCAAGTGTCTTATATCGTTGGAATCCTTGGCTCAAGGCGGACAAAATGGCTATCTCCGATTTGGATGTAGGCAGGGAAAATTTTCTGCTATGTCGGATTTTGTCCAAAACCTACTTTTGCGAACTAGTCCCTGGTTTTTGGCCCGATCGGAACCAAACCAGTCTAGGACAATTCTCTGGACTCTCTAGATCAATAATTATCGAAAAAAAGTTGAACTTTTGCATTTGGGTGGCTGTAACAGGGTCATTTAGAAAAGGGGCGTGGCAAAATACACTAAAAAGCCTATAAATCCCAAATGAAAACTCAGAACTTCACAAAAATTGATGAGCATATGTGTCAGAACATGGTGAGGAAGCATGCAGAGTTTCATGGAGATCGGACCATAGGTGGCGCTATAACTGGCAAAAAGCCTTCATTCTTATTAGGGGTTCAAGCATGAAATGCTGAAACCCTATTGTAATTGTAAGGATTCGTAAAACGCATCGTGCAGGACAAACCGTAAGGCCTAGAGACGTGAAACCTGGCCAGATGGTAGGCCTCAATTTGGGGACAACCTATCAGAGTATGACCCCAATTGGCCCATAGGTGGCGCTACAGCAACCAAAAGTACTAAATCGCTCATAACTCTTTGACCGTTTGTCCCAGGATCAAGTGTCTTATATCGTTGGAATCCTTGGCTCAAGGCGGACAAAATGGCTATCTCCGATTTGGATGTAGGCAGGGAAAATTTTCTGCTATGTCGGATTTTGTCCAAAACCTACTTTTGCGAACTAGTCCCTGGTTTTTGGCCCGATCGGAACCAAACCAGTCTAGGACAATTCTCTGGACTCTCTAGATCAATAATTATCGAAAAAAAGTTGAACTTTTGCATTTGGCTGGCTGTAACAGGGCCATTTAGAAAAGGGGCGTGGCAAAATACACTAAAAAGCCTATAAATCCCAAATGAAAACTCAGAACTTCACAAAAATTGATGAGCATATGTGTCAGAACATGGTGAGGAAGCATGCAGAGTTTCATGGAGATCGGACCATAGGTGGCGCTATAACTGGCAAAAAGCCTTCATTCTTATTAGGGGTTCAAGCATGAAATGCTGAAACCCTATTGTAATTGTAAGGATTCGTAAAACGCATCGTGCAGGACAAACCGTAAGGCCTAGAGACGTGAAACCTGGCCAGATGGTAGGCCTCAATTTGGGGACAACCTATCAGAGTATGACCCCAATTGGCCCATAGGTGGCGCTACAGCAACCAAAAGTACTAAATCGCTCATAACTCTTTGACCGTTTGTCCCAGGATCAAGTGTCTTATATCGTTGGAATCCTTGGCTCAAGGCGGACAAAATGGCTATCTCCGATTTGGATGTAGGCAGGGAAAATTTTCTGCTATGTCGGATTTTGTCCAAAACCTACTTTTGCGAACTAGTCCCTGGTTTTTGGCCCGATCGGAACCAAACCAGTCTAGGACAATTCTCTGGACTCTCTAGATCAATAATTATCGAAAAAAAGTTGAACTTTTGCATTTGGCTGGCTGTAACAGGGCCATTTAGAAAAGGGGCGTGGCAAAATACACTAAAAAGCCTATAAATCCCAAATGAAAACTCAGAACTTCACAAAAATTGATGAGCATATGTGTCAGAACATGGTGAGGAAGCATGCAGAGTTTCATGGAGATCGGACCATAGGTGGCGCTATAACTGGCAAAAAGCCTTCATTCTTATTAGGGGTTCAAGCATGAAATGCTGAAACCCTATTGTAATTGTAAGGATTCGTAAAACGCATCGTGCAGGACAAACCGTAAGGCCTAGAGACGTGAAACCTGGCCAGATGGTAGGCCTCAATTTGGGGACAACCTATCAGAGTATGACCCCAATTGGCCCATAGGTGGCGCTACAGCAACCAAAAGTACTAAATCGCTCACAACTCTTAGACCGTTTGTCCCAGGATCAAGTGTCTTATATCGTTGGAATCCTTGGCTCAAGGCGGACAAAATGGCTATCTCCGATTTGGATGTAGGCAGGGAAAATTTTCTGCTATGTCGGATTTTGTCCAAAACCTACTTTTGCGAACTAGTCCCTGGTTTTTGGCCCGATCGGAACCAAACCAGTCTAGGACAATTCTCTGGACTCTCTAGATCAATAATTATCGAAAAAAAGTTGAACTTTTGCATTTGGGTGGCTGTAACAGGGTCATTTAGAAAAGGGGCGTGGCAAAATACACTAAAAAGCCTATAAATCCCAAATGAAAACTCAGAACTTCACAAAAATTGATGAGCATATGTGTCAGAACATGGTGAGGAAGCATGCAGAGTTTCATGGAGATCGGACCATAGGTGGCGCTATAACTGGCAAAAAGCCTTCATTCTTATTAGGGGTTCAAGCATGAAATGCTGAAACCCTATTGTAATTGTAAGGATTCGTAAAACGCATCGTGCAGGACAAACCGTAAGGCCTAGAGACGTGAAACCTGGCCAGATGGTAGGCCTCAATTTGGGGACAACCTATCAGAGTATGACCCCAATTGGCCCATAGGTGGCGCTACAGCAACCAAAAGTACTAAATCGCTCACAACTCTTAGACCGTTTGTCCCAGGATCAAGTGTCTTATATCGTTGGAATCCTTGGCTCAAGGCGGACAAAATGGCTATCTCCGATTTGGATGTAGGCAGGGAAAATTTTCTGCTATGTCGGATTTTGTCCAAAACCTACTTTTGCGAACTAGTCCCTGGTTTTTGGCCCGATCGGAACCAAACCAGTCTAGGACAATTCTCTGGACTCTCTAGATCAATAATTATCGAAAAAAAGTTGAACTTTTGCATTTGGGTGGCTGTAACAGGGTCATTTAGAAAAGGGGCGTGGCAAAATACACTAAAAAGCCTATAAATCCCAAATGAAAACTCAGAACTTCACAAAAATTGATGAGCATATGTGTCAGAACATGGTGAGGAAGCATGCAGAGTTTCATGGAGATCGGACCATAGGTGGCGCTATAACTGGCAAAAAGCCTTCATTCTTATTAGGGGTTCAAGCATGAAATGCTGAAACCCTATTGTAATTGTAAGGATTCGTAAAACGCATCGTGCAGGACAAACCGTAAGGCCTAGAGACGTGAAACCTGGCCAGATGGTAGGCCTCAATTTGGGGACAACCTATCAGAGTATGACCCCAATTGGCCCATAGGTGGCGCTACAGCAACCAAAAGTACTAAATCGCTCACAACTCTTAGACCGTTTGTCCCAGGATCAAGTGTCTTATATCGTTGGAATCCTTGGCTCAAGGCGGACAAAATGGCTATCTCCGATTTGGATGTAGGCAGGGAAAATTTTCTGCTATGTCGGATTTTGTCCAAAACCTACTTTTGCGAACTAGTCCCTGGTTTTTGGCCCGATCGGAACCAAACCAGTCTAGGACAATTCTCTGGACTCTCTAGATCAATAATTATCGAAAAAAAGTTGAACTTTTGCATTTGGCTGGCTGTAACAGGGTCATTTAGAAAAGGGGCGTGGCAAAATACACTAAAAAGCCTATAAATCCCAAATGAAAACTCAGAACTTCACAAAAATTGATGAGCATATGTGTCAGAACATGGTGAGGAAGCATGCAGAGTTTCATGGAGATCGGACCATAGGTGGCGCTATAACTTGCAAAAAGCCTTCATTCTTATTAGGGGTTCAAGCATGAAATGCTGAAACCCTATTGTAATTGTAAGGATTCGTAAAACGCATCGTGCAGGACAAACCGTAAGGCCTAGAGACGTGAAACCTGGCCAGATGGTAGGCCTCAATTTGGGGACAACCTATCAGAGTATGACCCCAATTGGCCCATAGGTGGCGCTACAGCAACCAAAAGTACTAAATCGCTCACAACTCTTAGACCGTTTGTCCCAGGATCAAGTGTCTTATATCGTTGGAATCCTTGGCTCAAGGCGGACAAAATGGCTATCTCCGATTTGGATGTAGGCAGGGAAAATTTTCTGCTATGTCGGATTTTGTCCAAAACCTACTTTTGCGAACTAGTCCCTGGTTTTTGGCCCGATCGGAACCAAACCAGTCTAGGACAATTCTCTGGACTCTCTAGATCAATAATTATCGAAAAAAAGTTGAACTTTTGCATTTGGGTGGCTGTAACAGGGTCATTTAGAAAAGGGGCGTGGCAAAATACACTAAAAAGCCTATAAATCCCAAATGAAAACTCAGAACTTCACAAAAATTGATGAGCATATGTGTCAGAACATGGTGAGGAAGCATGCAGAGTTTCATGGAGATCGGACCATAGGTGGCGCTATAACTGGCAAAAAGCCTTCATTCTTATTAGGGGTTCAAGCATGAAATGCTGAAACCCTATTGTAATTGTAAGGATTCGTAAAACGCATCGTGCAGGACAAACCGTAAGGCCTAGAGACGTGAAACCTGGCCAGATGGTAGGCCTCAATTTGGGGACAACCTATCAGAGTATGACCCCAATTGGCCCATAGGTGGCGCTACAGCAACCAAAAGTACTAAATCGCTCACAACTCTTAGACCGTTTGTCCCAGGATCAAGTGTCTTATATCGTTGGAATCCTTGGCTCAAGGCGGACAAAATGGCTATCTCCGATTTGGATGTAGGCAGGGAAAATTTTCTGCTATGTCGGATTTTGTCCAAAACCTACTTTTGCGAACTAGTCCCTGGTTTTTGGCCCGATCGGAACCAAACCAGTCTAGGACAATTCTCTGGACTCTCTAGATCAATAATTATCGAAAAAAAGTTGAACTTTTGCATTTGGGTGGCTGTAACAGGGTCATTTAGAAAAGGGGCGTGGCAAAATACACTAAAAAGCCTATAAATCCCAAATGAAAACTCAGAACTTCACAAAAATTGATGAGCATATGTGTCAGAACATGGTGAGGAAGCATGCAGAGTTTCATGGAGATCGGACCATAGGTGGCGCTATAACTGGCAAAAAGCCTTCATTCTTATTAGGGGTTCAAGCATGAAATGCTGAAACCCTATTGTAATTGTAAGGATTCGTAAAACGCATCGTGCAGGACAAACCGTAAGGCCTAGAGACGTGAAACCTGGCCAGATGGTAGGCCTCAATTTGGGGACAACCTATCAGAGTATGACCCCAATTGGCCCATAGGTGGCGCTACAGCAACCAAAAGTACTAAATCGCTCATAACTCTTTGACCGTTTGTCCCAGGATCAAGTGTCTTATATCGTTGGAATCCTTGGCTCAAGGCGGGCAAAATGGCTATCTCCGATTTGCTCGCCCTTCAGGCACCAATTTCGAGTAAATTGCATTTTTTTGAAAAACCTATTTTTGCGAACTTCTCCTAGGTTTTTGGCCCGATCGGAACCAAACCACTGCAAGAATATTCTCTGGAGTCTGACAATCAATAATCATCCAAAAAATTCTAAATTTCAATTAACGGTCGATAAGGGGAACCAAAATATTTGATGGCACCAGGGCCACTTTTACTAAAACGGTTATAAATTGTGAACGGAAAGAGATTTTTTTGCTAAACTTGGGACACTTCTTCCTGAGCTCAATCTGAGATCACTTGAAAAAAATCGCAACAATTGGCCACTAGGTGGCACTATAAAACGGTTATAACTTGTGAATGGAAAGAGATATTTTCGCAAAACTTGGGACACATGTTCCTGAGCTCATTCTGAGGTCACGTGAAAAAAAATCACGACAATTGGCCACTTGGTGGCGCTATAAAATGGTTATAACTTGTGAGCGGAAAGAGATATTTTTGCTAAACTTGGGACACATGTTCATAAGCTCAATCTGAGTTGACATGAAAAAAATCGTGACAATTGGCCATTTGGTGGCGCTATAATAGTGAAAAAATCATGAAAATAGCTATAAGCGCACCCAACCGTTAGTCTACTGAAAATTGGCACACAGTGTCTTTGTCCAGGGTGCCATGATAGTCGATGAGAACATTGGTGTATCTCAAAAAACTCAGTATACGTCATTGGCACAATGCCTTGAAGAAGCCTTAGAAGTTTCCAGCCCGTGTTTTATTCACAGGAGTGACCTCCTAAGACTCCTGAATCCTTGCCGAGTCCAACAATACCAACAATACCAAACCGCTATACTGCAGGAGCGCGCACTCTTCAACTGCACGCGCAAATGCGCCAGCGCGCGCTGTATCACTTCACTAAAGCGCAAAAGACACGAGAATGCAACGTCGTAAATTAGTAAGTTAAGAAATAAAAGTAAAATACCCATAAATTACGTTATTGGTACGTCATGTGTGTTGCTATTTATCAGGAGCAGTTTCCATGTTTCTTTACCAGTTCTTCTAAGTATTGTGTATCACCTTGGTAGCCTAACTGTTGTTGTTAACATAACAAAATGCCACTTAATGGTTATTTTGTATATTTTTATATGACTGTGGTGGCTCATACCAAGATTGTATTAACAAAAACTAGTTTGGGACTGCTATATAGCTTAACCTCGCAGTGCCTACTGTTTATCAGTATTTGAAATATTCTTACAATTTTATTTTGTATGTTAAGTAAAGGGGGACATAACTTGTGAGTCAACAATTTTTGTGTAAACAAATGTATTATAATAGGCTTATATAATTCCTAAAAAGGTGGGTCGCGGCTTGATGACCATGGGGAAATGTGGGTCCCATGGCCAAACTATTCAAAACATCATTCAATGTTGTGATAATCGTAATTAATAATCACAATTACAAATTCAAGGGAATAATCGACAGTTATAATTTTTGTCATAATCGTGCAGTCCTACTTTATTCCTTATACCTGATTCCCTTACAAGAATTTTTGGCAAAAAAGTCACTGAATCGATCTCAAGTCACTGAATCGTTTCGGATCGGATCGTTCTAAATGATCCAATATCGTCCTTGAATCGTATCGACAACCACGAATCGCGATACGAATCGAATCGTTGTTAAAACGAATCGTTACACCCATAGTAAATAGCTAAACAATAACGGCAAAATGTTAAAATTATGATAGGAACTGACAAAAAAATAAATTAAATCCAGTCAATTTCACCCATGGATCATTTTGATGCTCTCACATGTTTGAAACGAACAATGATGGATTGTGATGAAATTTGTTTTGAATTGGGACTGGCGAATCCCCGTCCATACTGTCAATGACCGTTCGCAAAGACCCGCCCACTTTAGTTACTGTTGCTATGTCTGACAAGCGACGCCACTCTCACACCACACCAAGTTCTCACGCAGTGAAAAATACATTGCGGATCAGAGAAAAGTCATTTTTTAGAGACATTTAAACAATAAATACCGTTTTGTGACTCTTTAATGTGTCTGACAGATCGCTGTAGACTCGAGGCTCAGTTAAAGCTGCTTGTGAACTGATCATCTCTTCCTTCTAGTTAATTTATAGCATTAAAATAAACATGAATGAACATAAAAGGAATGTTGTTTTAAAGTGCTAAGACATCAGTACACTTTGTTTTTCAAATTTAAATCCTCCAATGTTAATCTACTAACTCTCCTGACTGCTTTGTTGGACAAAATGGCGGATTATGATTAGTCAGATCGCCTGTCAATCAAAACTCCCTGCGAAGGGTCAATTGAGAATGCCTGTGCGCACAATCTTAATCTAATCGACAACTTTGCAGTTGCACAAAGGAAAGCTCGGAAAATCCCGCTACAATTTAAGAGAGCATCTTTTTTATGTATTTGGACCTAGGCCTAACAATGTGTTATGGTGCGCTGTCACCAGTGTTTTTTTTGTTGTTTTTTTTGTTTTGTTTTTGGTGAGCGTAGGCTACTCCTGATTTTGTTAGTCATCTCATCTCTTATATGCTGTGTATGATCATATCCTGCCCTATTCATGGTAGCCTACTCGTGGACATTGCGTCATCAATGTCATCAATTGCGTCATCAAGGGGCCCGCCTTGTTAATCATACTTAAGGATCCGGTGTTGGCTCGTTACGCCACTAAATATAATTGTCTAAACTCCTTATCAAAATTACATATTTACAACAAATCTGACACATATATATGCGCACACTTTGAGTACTACTAATATAAGTGGTGGAGATCAGGCAAGACTATAAGAAGACTCAGGCAAAAAGGTGCTATAACTGTAAAAACGCTTTAAAACCATATATTTCCTAAGGTAAACTGCCTGTATTGGCTGTAAATTGACTTTTTCATCTATGATGGCAGTTGTTAAATGCTTGTTAAATAAAACTTAATGTCTTTTGATACTTGTGTGCTTAAAGGCCTTAAAGGCCTTAACTGCTTGAACCCCGATAAATGCTGCTTGCAGCTTTAATTATTATTATTATTCCGCCGTAAAACGCATCGTGCAGCCCAAACCGTAAGTGCTAGAGACTTGAAACTTTGCCAGATGGTAGTACAAAAATCGAGGAGAGGTTATCAAAATATGAGCCAGATTGGCCAATAGGTGGCGCTACAGCGCAAAAAACAAAAAAAAAGCATATTTTTGCTTAAATCTCATTAACCGTTTGTCACAGACTCAAGTGTCTTATATCATTGGAATCCTTGGGTCAAGCCGAACAAAAATGGCCTCAAGGATTTCATTTCCGGTATGCAAATTTTTCCGCCATATTGGATTTTGTCCAAAACCTACTTTTGCGAACTAGTCCCTGGTTTTTTGCCCAATCGGAACCAAACCAGTGCAGAAATGTTCACAGGGGTCTGAATATCAATAATTATCGAAAAAAAGTTGAAATTTCGATCCACGGTTGCTAAGGCGTGTCAAAACGTTCGCAGGAGGCGGAGCCTATTTTACTAAAATGGCTATAACTCCAGAAGTAAATGAGGTATCTTCACCAAACTCGGTACACATGTGTAAGAGGTCAATCTGGGGTCACGGCAAAAAAATCGCGACGATTGAAGACTAGGTGGCGCTATAATATGAAAAAAACATAAAACAGGCTATAACCACCTGACCGTTAGTCCGATTGACTTGAAAATTGGTATGCAGTGTCTTGGTCCAAGGTGCCATGTATGTCTATAAGGACATTGGTGTATCTCAAAAAACATGGCCGCCATCGGCCAATGAAGTTTGAGCAACTATTAGACAAGGTTAACGGAGGCCGATCGGAACGAAACTCGATGGGCATGTTCGACTCATGGCCCTAGAGGTCTGTAAGAATTTTGAAAGAAATCGGCCACTAGTTGGCGCTAACGAGTTTTATGGCTCTGTAATCACGTAGTGTTACACTTATCGTCACAAAATGCATATCATTTGATAGATCTGCTCATGCTGAACAACTTTGCCTCAAGAACCATTGCTGTCAATCAAACCGTTCATTAAATATTCATGAATATGTTAAAAACCTACTTTTGCGAACTAGTCCCTGGTTTTTCGCCCGATCGGAACCAGACCAGTCTAGGACAATTCTCTGGACTCTCTAGATCAATAATTATCGAAAAAAAAGTTGAACTTTTGCATTTGGGTGGCTGTAATAGGGTAATTTATAAAAGGGGAGTGGCAAAATACACTAAAACGCCTATAAATCATAAATGAAAACTCAGAACTTCACAAAAATTGGTGAGCATATGTGACATAACATCATTAACAAGCATGCCAAATTTTATGGAGATCGGACCAAAGGTGGCGCTATAACTGTTAAAAAGCTTTAAAACCATATATTTCCCATGGTAAACTGCCTGTATTGGCTGTAAATGGTCTTTTCCGTCTATTATGTCAGTTGTTAAATGCTTGCTAAATAAAACTTAATGTCTTTTGATGCTTGTGTGCTTAAAGGCCTTAACTGCTTGAACCCCGATAAATGCTGCTTGCAGCTTTAATTATTATTAGGGGTTCAAGCACGAAGTGCTGAAACCCTATTGTAATTGTCCTGATTTTTATTATTATTTTTCTTCTGCCGTAAAACGCATCGTGCAGCCCAAACCGTAAGAGCTGGAACTTTGAAACTTTGCCATATGGTAGTACAAAAATCGAGGAGAGGTTATCAAATTATGACCTCGAATGGCCCATAGGTGGCGCTATAGCGACCAAAAGCGCGAAACTGCTCATAACTCCTAGACCGTATGTCGTAGACTCAAGTGTCTTATATCATTGGAAAGCTGGATGCCTGACGAACAAAACGTATATCTCCGATTTCATTTCCGCCATGATAGATTTTCCGCCATTTTGAATTTTGTCAAAAACCTACTTTTGCGAACTAGTCCCTGGTTTTTTGCCCGATCGGAACCAAACCAGTGCAGAAATGTTCTCTGGAGTCTGAATATCAATAATTATCGAAAAAAAGTTGAAATTTCCATTCACGGTCGCTAAGGGGCGCCCAAATGTATGTTGTGGGAGGAGCCTATTTTACTAAAACGGCTATAACTCCAGAAGTAAATGAGGTATCTTCACCAAACTCGGTACAAATGTGTAAGAGGTCAATTTGAGGTCACAGTAAAAAAACCGCGGCGAATGGCCACATGGTGGCGCTATAACATGAAAAAAACATAAAACGGCCCATAACCACCTGACCGTTAGTCCGATTGACTTGAAAATTGGTATGCAGTGTCTTGGTCCAAGGTGCCATGTATGTCTATGAGGACATTGGCGTATCTCAAAAAACATGGCCGCCATCGGCCAATGAAATTTGAGCACCTATTAGACAAGGTTTACGGAGGCTGATCGGAACAAAACTCGGTAGGCATGTTCGACTCATGGCCCTAGAGGTCTGTAAGAATTTTGAAAGAAATCGGCCACTAGTTGGCGCTAACGAGTTTAATGGCTCTGTAATCACGTGGTGTTACACTTATTGTCACAAAATGCATACCATTTGATAGATCTCCTCTTGTTGAACAACTTTGCCTCAAGAACCATTGCTGTCAATCAAACCGTTCATTAAATATTCGTAATTATGTTAAAAACCTACTTTTGCGAACTAGTCCCTGGTTTTTCGCCCGATCAGAACCAAACCAGTCTAGGACAATTCTATGGACTCTCTAGGTCAATAATTATCAAAAAAAAGTAGAACTTTTGCATTTTTCTCATGGGTATATTGGGTCATAAAGAAAATGGGCGTGGCAAAATGCACTCAAAAGCCTATAAAACCTAAACGAAAACACAGAACTTCACAAAAATGTATGCGCATATTTGTCATAACATGCTAAAGAAGCCTGGAAATTTGTATGGAGATCGGACCAAAGGTGGCGCTATAACTGTTAAAACACTTTAAAACCATATATTTCCTATGGTAAATTGCCTGTATTGGCTGTGAATGGTCTTTTCCTATGAAAAATTCCATAGGAAATAATTTGATCAAAATGAAATAATTTTCATATAATAATGTTCATGACTCTTAATAAGCATGAAACATTTCAGACAGATCAGACAAAATTTGCCTCTATAACAGTCAAAAAGGTAAAAATTATATAACATGTCATTAAGCCAATAAGTGGTATTTTACTGCTTTTATTCATGCCTGGTGTAAAAATTATGACTAGTACTATTATACAAAAGTTGAGAGTACAGGACATTAGGAACTTTAGACACAGAGATATTTCTTATAAAATAAAGCAGAGAGACAATCCTTGAGAGACCAGTGCATTCTTAGTATATTAGCTCTTCTATAACAGTTTAAATTGAGTCGTGTCGATCTGTTCTGGACAAATTATATTTTTCAATCAGTTCTTTTTTTTTTTCTTTACTTGATGCACTCGATTACACCACTGGGCAATAACACACGATTCATCCAATCACTGATTGTGCTGCTGTGACTGACACCCCTGAGAGCCAACAGAAGCGGCATATTCATAAGGCCCGCCCACAGGTCGCGCAGGCGCTGCCGCTGTCAGCATAAACAGAGAATCAGATGAGAACAGATCAAATGAGACACGGAGCATTTCTCCAGAAACTCCTTGCACTAAATGATAATCATAATCTATCGAGAACTGTGATTGTGTGCACTTGTAAACTTTGGATGCTTCAGCCTGGAGTGTTGTCGTCAGAGAGAGGTGAAGTGGAAATCGGAGTAAAGATTTAGTGGATCCCAGAGCGGTAATCTTTATTGAATAGTCTTTTTTTTATTGAATATGTGATGCAATCTCGTTTTGGTGAGTGACATTTTTTTATCATATGTTATCTTATGAAAGATATGTCAATTTCAGAAATGATTTGATATGAGCTGAGTGTAGGCCGCACAGCGCGAGCTGAACTAATTAGCCGTAGGCTAAAGCTATCACGTATAACAATGATCATTGTGTCATGAGTTGAGACAATGGGTCTTATTCATGAAACACGAGCAGAACGAATTTTTGTGTAAATCGTGTGTAAAGTGGTTCTGACGTAAATTTTCGGATTCATTAAAATGTTCGTATTTTCCAAACGTTAGTTGGTACGAAAGAGATCTACACCTGCTCCAGCCACGCGTAAATAGTGCGTTTAACATCCGAACGTTTTGCTCATTAATAAGGCTGCATTTTAATTCACCTTAATCGTGTACATATTTACACAGCATTTTGAAAAAATATTAGGTAACACTTTACAATACGGGTGCACTAATCTGCATTAATTCATATTTAACTAATGCACAGATAATCATGTGTTAATGTATGACTCATGAAGAACTAAACCATTAATTAATGATTACTGCATCAGCAACTAATAAAGATTCTAAATGATTAATAGATTAAGTAATATATGAATTGTTATTAATTAAATGTGTCAATGTATTAATTAATTAATAACTTATTTTATTAACTAAAAGTGTAAATGAATGCGTTAATTACCACAGTTGGTCAAAGCAATGTACTTCAACTTCCAGTTGTCTGCTTTAATTAATCATTAACTAATGATTTGCAAATGCGTCATTATGTTATGACTTTACTTGTTGAGGCACATGACTATTAACTAATTGTTAAGTAATATGCCATTTATGGGTTTTGACAGTTTGCACATGCAGTGAATGTAATGTCGGTGAACGTGTTTGAAGGATGGGTGAGTTGGGCTGCACACAAATATCAGCACACCAGAATCTGAACTCCTGAAGCTGTTATACTGTGTTTACACTGGACGAGACCAGCTGTCTACACCTGGACATGACAGACCATCGCAAGTCCATTAGTCCTTCGTAACAGAACTAGCACAAGAGCTCTGAGTACGTCAGTAATAGAGTGTGGCATCGGTTTACTGACTGGGTTTTGTCGTGTAGTGTCGCGACGCATCCAGTGTAGTATCACTGACTATAATGGACGTTCTATTGTCTTTGTCCAGTCTAGACACAGTGTTATGAACTAGCAGCGCTCAACCGCATGTTCTCAGTGTATGTTAACCTGACATAGTCCTGTGCCATGAACAACAAAGTTCATCGGACTCAGTGAAATCTTGGTTGTACATGGTTGGAAATTGAAATCCATGGCTTAGTGTGGATGTCAAAACCAAAATGGCATATTACTTAACAATTAGTTAATAGTCATGTGCCTCAACAAGTAAAGTCATAACATAATGATGCATTTGCAAATCATTAGTTAATGATTAATTAAAGCAGACAACTGGAAGTTGAAGTACATTGCCTTGACCAATTGTGGTAATTAACGCATTGATTTAGACTTTTAGTTAATAAAATAAGTTATTAATGAATTAATACATTATGACACATTTAATTAATAACAATTCATATATTACTTTATATTAATCATTTAGAATCTTCATGATGCAGTAATCATTAATTAATGGTTTAGTTCTTCATGAGTCATACATTAACACATGATTATCTGTGCATTAGTTAAGCATGAATTAATGGTTATTAGTGCACCCGTATTGTAAAGTGTTACCAAATATTATATATAGTAATTACATACGGTTTTTCTTTTTACTTTTATTACGACAGCCAGTAATTACGAGAGCCATCTGCAAACGGAACAAAAGTCCGCAAGTTTTTTGTATTTAATTTTTTTATTCAAGCTGTTTATTCTTTTACAAGTCCGCAAGTCACAAATAATGCAGTCAAGCTTCATGTCAAACCATTTTCTTTTCACTTCTAGGACTGTTCGATTAACAGATGAAACTCCATTAACTGCATCTATGCTGCCAAGCTTCCTTTTTTTTAGGCCTGATACGCCACTATGTACGCTTGAAAACAAAATGTGGCGTTTTGAATGAACTTCTGATAATAAACTTCAATTTCTGCATCTGAGAAATTTCTCTTCTTCATTCGTTTTTGAGAAGACAAGTTGAAATCCTTCGTTTGGTGTCATAATATGATGCCCATATAGCCTATAGTTTTCAGTCGGTTTTAATGGGCGGGATTTATGGTAATTTAGAGAATGAGCGTGCACACGCGTCCCATTTACAACTGATTGGAATTCATACACACACACACACACACACACACACACACACACACACACACACACACACACACACACATTTCACTATCACATCTGACGTTTACGAAGTATTTCTGAATCAGGAGAAGAATTTTCGGGAATGTCGCCTTTACGCGCAAATCACTCACATATTTACTCGTATATTTACAATTTCATGAATGAGACCCATTGAGTGATTAATGAGTGTCTGTGTTAAGTAACTGTCGAAAAGTTCGATTAATGTGTCATTTGAACTGCGCATGTATATGATTTGTTACTGAAATGTTGAATCAGAAATGAATTATTGTACGTTTGCCTTGTGTTTTCCAAGGCTGCGTTTTCTTGTTCTCTGTTTTTTTTCCTATGTGAACGTGATCGGCAAGTGTATCCTGTTTTGTGCCATAAATAATCCTGTGGAGGTGAATCGCCTGCCTATTGAATACAATTAAATATGCACAAATGGCTAGCTGACCAGTGCCCATGGACCGGTTTCCACTTTGAACCATAATTTGAAACCATCAACTGGTAGGATAATTACAATTTTCTTTTGTTTTTCGGACTCACAGGACTTTTAATTTGTGAAATAAATTTATTTATTTTTACATCTGAAATGGAGAGACTTCAACTGATCGAGAGAAGTCTGAACAACTCTTTAAACTGAATCATTTGATTCACGAACTCTGGTCAGCTACGTCGTTATTCATGTTGTTGAACATACTATTTTACTATACAAAGATAAGGTGGTTAATTGGAAGGAATGATGAATCACATTGTCTTTTGAGTCAAATCCGATATCGGATTACTAGTATTTCTTTCGTCAACAAAAATTATAACTAAATATTGTCGTCAACGAACCACGTGACGAAAACGAGACGCAACGTAAATGCTGGTCATGTGACAATAACTATAATTAAATGTATAATGCAAATTGTTGACGAATAAAAACGAGACTAAATGTGGTTTACAAAATAAAAACTATGTTAAAATGTCTCTTCATTTTCGTTGACCAAAACGAGATGAAATGTTATGACGCTATTTCGTCTTGTTTAGTCACATTATTATTATTATTATTATTATTTTGCAGTATTTCTGTTTCCCGTGTCTCACTTCAGGGGCTGCATCGGCGCACTGCGCAGACGACGTCACTTCCTCAAGCCCCACTCGCGGCATTATTTAGAAGATGCAGCTGCGGTGAGTTAGCGTAAACGACAACAAACAAAGTTAAGTCTGACGCCCGTTTCACACATAGGGCCCGATTTTAACGATCTGAAACGCAAGTATCAAGCGCGAAACGCAAGTAACTTTGTGGCCGGGTCTTGGGCGCTGTTGCTATTATACCGGCGGGATAAATTACTCTTGCGCTCAACGCAAATCTAAAATGTGTTGGTCTGCAGTAGCTTCATTACTCATAGGTGTGGTTTGGGCGTAACGTGAAATAAACCAATCAGAGCGTCATCTCACATTCCCTTTAAGAGCAGACGCGCTTATTCTATAGCGGATTCCTATTATAACGGTGGATTTGCCAGACGCGCGCCTTCTCGTCAGGGCCGTAAAACACAGAGAAGTGACATTGGGGATGGAGAAACACACCCAAATTAACTTCGGTTAAACAGGCGTATGATAATTTGGGTAAATGTGTAAACTAGAAGTATGCTTTTATAATTATCTATCTATCTATCTATCTATCTATCTATCTATCTATCTATCTATCTATCTATCGTAATGTATGATTTGCAAAAATGAAAACGGCTGCTTCTGTGTGAGAGAATCAAAGTGTATGTGCGTTGTGCACACGCTACATTGATTATGGCCAAGCATGCGCCCTTAAAATAGCATAAGAATAACATGTGCAACGCGCCACTGACTTTAAACTAGATTTTTTCAGTTAGTGGCGGAATTGTTTTCTAAACGTGCAAAATAGCATGAGGGAACGTTTGCGCCGGAACACGCCGCCTCTTTGCGCTGAACCGCCCCCGGGAGCGCAAGTGTATTTCTTAGTTAACCGACGTGCGTCTGTGGAGGGAAAAGTCCGCTGTGCGCGGGTGCAAAATAGGAATGATACATGCGTCGGTGTACAAAGTCAATTGCGCTGGGTGCAAGATAGGGCCCATACTCCGTGTGCAGTGCATATGCGGTGCAGGAGCAGCACTCGCTATAGTGCTTTCACATATGCTGCGTTTGCAGTGCGTAACTGATCCACGGCTGAACCACAAACACATACTCACTATTTTTATTTCAAATCCAGAAGTTATCAAATACTTTTATTTAAAAAAAGTTTTGTCAGCATTACGATTCTCTTTGTACACACATACTCTTTAATGGTCGTAATTCACTTTTAAGCACAATTTAAACAATGTATTCAATGCACTACTTCTATCTAGATTTATTAGCAAGTGGTAAAATATTTAGCCATATAGTTATATTAAAATGACAAATATTTTAAATTAAAACTTAAAATTGACAAAAACAACCGACTCTCATGCCTTTTCTTTTGCATTTAAATTAATACAGTAAATCTTGGATGTCAGAAAGAACTTGTTTTTCAACCTCCACGAATGAGACGAGTGTTACTTTTCTGTTCACTATTTTCGCTATTTTTCCATAGTGATACACTATATTGACTGGGTTAAATAGAATTGCATTTCTAAAAAGAGACTAAAATACAATTTTCATTGACTAAAACTAGACTAAGGGCGCTTTCACACTTGGTTCGATTGCCTGTTCCTAACCCGAGTTCGATTGCTCCCCCACTGCCCCCGATGGACTTGTGTTCACATATTATTTGTATCCGAACCGCAGTATGCTTGTGTCATCAAGTTGCAGATGGTGCGTAATCGTGTTGCTTGGTAACCGCTATGAATGAAAAGGCGTCAAAATGGATAGAATTGCTCGCTTCACATTTGTTCTTTTTTTTTTTTTATGTTTTCAAAGAAAAGATCCAGAAAGAGAAACACATGTGTTTGTCTGCCGCAAAAGTACTAAAATCGTTCCAAAGACAGCGGGCTGTCCGCCGAAGACAATTTTTGCGAAGGCAGCCAGAAATCATCTCTCTGCTTGCAGTGCGTCAATCCCGCTTTTCATCAAGTTAAGTGTATACATGACGAGAATAATTCCTGTTAGTGATCCAGAGCGCGATCCATTTAGACGCCGACAAACTTTATTGCTGCGGATAAAACAATAAACCTCCGCAGAAGCATTCCAGAGGTACTCCGCGAGGAACAAAACATGTTCCAAACATAAAACAGGCTATAACCACCTGACCGTTAGTCCAATTGACTTGAAAATTGGTATGCAGTGTCTTGGTCCAAGGTGCCATGTATGTCTATGAGGACGTTGGCGTATCTCGAAAAACATGGCCGCCATCGACCAATGAAATTTGAGCACCTATTAGACAAGGTTAACGGAGGCCAATCGGAACGAAACTCGATGGGCATGTTCGACTCATGGCCCTAGAGGTCTGTAAGAGTTTTGAAAGAAATCGGCCACTAGTTGGCGCTAATGAGTTTTATGGCTCTGTAATCACGTGGTGTAAAACTTAACAACTTTTGATGCTTTTGTGCTTAAAGTCCTTAAAGGCCTTAACTGCTTGAACCCCGATAAATGCTGCTTGCAGCTTTAATTATTATTATTATTCTTCTGCCGTAAAACGCATTGTGCAGCCCAAACCGTAACAGCTGGAACCTTGAAACTTGGCCAAATGATAGTGCTCAATTTGGGGAAAACCTATCAAAATATGGCCCAGATTGGCCAATAGGTGGTGCTATAATGACCACATTTACTAAATTGCTCATAACTCCTACATACTTTGTCATAGAGGCTCAAATTTAGCATCACTGTGATCCCTGGCTCCAGACGAACAACCTGGCTATCTCCAAATCGCGATTTGAGCAAAAAAAAAATTTATATGGCCACTTTTGTCCAAAGCCTACTTTGGCAAACTAGTCCCTGGTTTTTGGTCCAATTGGAACCAGACCAGTCTAGGACAATTCTCTGGACTCTCTAGATAAATAATTATCGAAAAAAAGTTGAACTTTTGCATTTGCCTGGCTGTAACAGGGTCATTTAGGAAAGTGGAGGGACAAAAAACACTCAAAAGCCTATACAACCTAAGGGAAAACCTCAAACTTCACAAAAATCGATGAGCATATGTGTCCTAACATGGTGAAGAAGCATGCCAAGTTTCGTGAAGATCGGACAATAGGTGGTGCTATAACTGGCAAAAACGTCTCTTCTTATTAGGGGTTCAAGCATGAAATGCTGAAACCCTATTGTAATTGTACTGATTTTTAGGGGTTCAAGCATGAAATGCTGAAACCCTATTGTAATTGTAAGGATTTTTATTAGGGGTTCAAGCACGAAGTGCTGAAACCCTATTGTAATTGTACTGATTTTTATTATTATTAGGGGTTCAAGCACGAAGTGCTGAAACCCTATTGTAATTGTAAGGATTTTTAGGGGTTCAAGCACGAAGTGCTGAAACCCTATTGTTATTGTAAGGATTTTTATTAGGGGTTCAAGCACGAAGTGCTGAACACCTATTGTATTTGTAAATTAGGGGTTCAAGCATGAAATGCTGAAACCCTATTGTAATTGTAAGGATTTGTAAAACGCATCGTGCAGGACAAACCGTAAGGCCTAGAGACGTGAAACCTGGCCAGATGGTAGGCCTCAATTTGGGGACAACCTATCAGAGTATGACCCCGATTGGCCCATAGGTGGCGCTACAGCAACCAAAAGTTCAAAATTGCTCCTAACTCTTAGACCGTTTGTCCCAGGATCAAGTGTCATATATCGTTGGAATCCTTGGCTCAAGGCGGACAAAATGGCTATCTCCGATTTGGATGTAGGCAGGGAAAATTTTCTGCTATGTCGAATTTTGTCCAAAACCTACTTTTGCGAACTAGTCCCTGGTTTTTCGCCCGATCGGAACCAAACCAGTCTAGGACAATTCTCTGGACTCTCTAGATCAATAATTATCGAAAAGAAGTTGGACTTTGGCATTTGAGTGGCTGTAACAGGGTCATTTAGAAAAGGGGGCGTGGCAAAATACACTCAAAAGCCTATAAATCCCAAAGGAAAACTCAGAACTTCACCAAAATTGATGAGCATATGTGTCAGAACATGGTGAGGAAGCATGCAGAGTTTCATGGAGATCAGACCATAGGTGGCGCTATAACTGGCAAAAAGCCTTCATTCTTATTAGGGGTTCAAGCATGAAATGCTGAAACCCTATTGTAATTGTAAGGATTTGTAAAACGCATCGTGCAGGACAAACCGTAAGGCCTAGAGATGTGAAACCTGGCCAGATGGTAGGCCTCAATTTGGGGACAACCTATCAGAGTATGACCCCGATTGGCCCATAGGTGGCGCTACAGCAACCGAAAGTTCAAAATTGCTCCTAACTCTTAGACCGTTTGTCCCAGGATCAAGTGTCATATATCGTTGGAATCCTTGGCTCAAGGCGGACAAAATGGCTATCTCCGATTTGGATGTAGGCAGGGAAAATTTTCTGCTATGTCGAATTTAGTCCAAAACCTACTTTTGCGAACTAGTCCCTGGTTTTTCGCCCGATCGGAACCAAACCAGTCTAGGACAATTCTCTGGACTCTCTAGATCAATAATTATCGAAAAGAAGTTGGACTTTGGCATTTGAGTGGCTGTAACAGGGTCATTTAGAAAAGGGGGCGTGGCAAAATACACTCAAAAGCCTATAAATCCCAAAGGAAAACTCAGAACTTCACCAAAATTGATGAGCATATGTGTCAGAACATGGTGAGGAAGCATGCAGAGTTTCATGGAGATCAGACCATAGGTGGCGCTATAACTGGCAAAAAGCCTTCATTCTTATTAGAGGTTCAAGCATGAAATGCTGAAACCCTATTGTAATTGTAAGGATTTGTAAAACGCATCGTGCAGGACAAACCGTAAGGCCTAGAGATGTGAAACCTGGCCAGATGGTAGGCCTCAATTTGGGGACAACCTATCAGAGTATGACCCCGATTGGCCCATAGGTGGCGCTACAGCAACCAAAAGTTCAAAATTGCTCCTAACTCTTAGACCGTTTGTCCCAGGATCAAGTGTCATATATCGTTGGAATCCTTGGCTCAAGGCGGACAAAATGGCTATCTCCGATTTGGATGTAGGCAGGGAAAATTTTCTGCTATGTCGAATTTTGTCCAAAACCTACTTTTGCGAACTAGTCCCTGGTTTTTCGCCCGATCGGAACCAAACCAGTCTAGGACAATTCTCTGGACTCTCTAGATCAATAATTATCGAAAAGAAGTTGGACTTTGGCATTTGAGTGGCTGTAACAGGGTCATTTAGAAAAAGGGGCGTGGCAAAATACACTCAAAAGCCTATAAATCCCAAAGGAAAACTCAGAACTTCACCAAAATTGATGAGCATATGTGTCAGAACATGGTGAGGAAGCATGCAGAGTTTCATGGAGATCAGACCATAGGTGGCGCTATAACTGGCAAAAAGCCTTCATTCTTATTAGGGGTTCAAGCATGAAATGCTGAAACCCTATTGTAATTGTAAGGATTTGTAAAACGCATCGTGCAGGACAAACCGTAAGGCCTAGAGATGTGAAACCTGGCCAGATGGTAGGCCTCAATTTGGGGACAACCTATCAGAGTATGACCCCGATTGGCCCATAGGTGGCGCTACAGCAACCGAAAGTTTAAAATTGCTCCTAACTCTTAGACCGTTTGTCCCAGGATCAAGTGTCATATATCGTTGGAATCCTTGGCTCAAGGCGGACAAAATGGCTATCTCCGATTTGGATGTAGGCAGGGAAAATTTTCTGCTATGTCGAATTTTGTCCAAAACCTACTTTTGCGAACTAGTCCCTGGTTTTTCGCCCGATCGGAACCAAACCAGTCTAGGACAATTCTCTGGACTCTCTAGATCAATAATTATCGAAAAGAAGTTGGACTTTGGCATTTGAGTGGCTGTAACAGGGTCATTTAGAAAAGGGGGCGTGGCAAAATACACTCAAAAGCCTATAAATCCCAAAGGAAAACTCAGAACTTCACCAAAATTGATGAGCATATGTGTCAGAACATGGTGAGGAAGCATGCAGAGTTTCATGGAGATCAGACCATAGGTGGCGCTATAACTGGCAAAAAGCCTTCATTCTTATTAGGGGTTCAAGCATGAAATGCTGAAACCCTATTGTAATTGTAAGGATTTGTAAAACGCATCGTGCAGGACAAACCGTAAGGCCTAGAGATGTGAAACCTGGCCAGATGGTAGGCCTCAATTTGGGGACAACCTATCAGAGTATGACCCCGATTGGCCCATAGGTGGCGCTACAGCAACCGAAAGTTCAAAATTGCTCATAACTCTTAGACCGTTTGTCCCAGGATCAAGTGTCTTATATCGTTGGAATCCTTGGCTCAAGGCAGACAAAATGGCTATCTCCGATTTGCTCGCCCTTCAGGCGTTTTTTTGAAAAACCTATTTTTGCGAACTTCTCCTAGGTTTTTGGCCCGATCGGAACCAAACCACTGCAAGAATATTCTCTGGAGTCTGACAATCAATAATCATCCAAAAAATTCAAAATTTGAATTAACGGTCGATAAGGGGAACCAAAATATTTGATGGCACCAGGGCCACTTTTACTAAAACGGTTATAAATTGTGAACGGAAAGATATTTTTTTGCTAAACTTGGGATACATCTTCCTGAGCTCAATCTGAGATCACTTGAGAAAAAAAATCGCCACAATTGGCCACTTGGTGGCACTATAAAACGGTTATAACTTGTGAACGGAAAGAGATATTTTCGCTAAACTTGGGACACGTTCATAAGCTCAATCTTAGTTGACATGAAAAAAATCGTGACAATTGGCCACTTGGCGGCGCT
This sequence comes from Leuciscus leuciscus, assembly GCF_965113295.1. Lineage (NCBI taxonomy): Eukaryota > Metazoa > Chordata > Actinopteri > Cypriniformes > Leuciscidae > Leuciscus > Leuciscus leuciscus. Next base: position 28,724,678 of record NC_138741.1, on the reverse strand, counting down.
ATAACAGTGAAAAAATCATGAAAATAGCTATAAGCGCACCCAACTGTTAGTCTACTGAAAATTGGCACGCAGTGTCTTTGTCCAGGGTGCCATGATAGTCTATGAGAACATTGGTGTATCTCAAAAAACTCAGTATACATCATTGGCACAATGCCAGTGTTTTTTCACAGGAGTGACCTCCTAAGACTCCTGAATCCTTGTAAATAGCTAAACAATAACGCCAACATTTTTTAATTATGATAGGAACTGACAAAAAAATGAATTAAATCCAATCAATTTCACCCATGGATCATTTTGATGCTCTCACATGTTTGAAACGAACAATGATGGATTGTGATGAAATTTGTTTTGAATTGGGACTGGCGAATCCCCGTCCATACTGTCAATGACCATTCGCAAAGACCATCCACTTTAGTTACTGTTGCTATGTCTGACAAGCGACGCCACTCTCACACCACACCAAGTTCTCACGCAGTGAAAAATACATTGCGGATCAGAGAGGAGACTGCGCGCTGACAGACAAGTACTTTTGATATGAAACAAATGGCGCTTTTCCACTACACAGTGTAACACAGTGTACTTTTTCCACTGTGTAAAAGTTGTACCTGTACCTGCTTCCAGGTACTTTTTTTCGTACCACCTCCGGCGAGGTTCTAAGCAAGCTGGGGCGAGCTGAGGCGATACTAAAATGTGACGTGAAAACACGGCAGACTGCTGACTGGTCAGAGAGAATCGTCACTATTCACTGCGTCATCATTGCACGCGCCAGACGGAGTATCCTGAATAAAAAACAGCAAAAACAAAAACATCCAAAAACAGCATACACTCGATTTCCTCCATTGTCCTGTGTGTGTGGCAGCAGATGTATCTCGCGTAGAAGATTAAGTCACAGCAGTTTCCTGCGGCGTCACTATGACGACCAGGTACTATTGTGGAAGTACTATCTGCAATGGAAAACGGAGCGAAAAGCGAGCCGAGCCGAGTCGAGTCGAGTCGAGCTGGTACTGGTAATGGAAAAGCGCCAAAAGTCTCACCTTTCAAATGTAGTCATTTTTTAGAGACATTTAAACAATAAATACTGTTTTGTGACTCTTTAATGTGTCTGACAGATCGCTGTAGACTCGAGGCTCAGTTAAAGCTGCTCGTGAACCAATCATCTCTACCTTCTAGTTAATTTATAGCATTAAAATAAATGAACATAAAAGGAATGTTGTTTTAAAGTGCTAAGACGTCAGTACACTTTGTTTTTCAAATTTAAATCCTCCAATGTCAAAATGGCGGATTATGATTAGTCAGATTGCCTGTCAATCAAACTCCCTGCAAAGGGTCAATTGAGAATGCCCGTGCGCACAATCCTGATCTAATCGACAACTTTGCAGTTGCACATAGGAAAGCCCGGAAAATGCCGCTATAATGTAAGAGAGCATCTTTTTTATGTATTTGGACCTAGGCCTAACAATGTGTTATGGTGCGCTGTCACCAGTGTTTTTTTTTTTGTGTTTTTTTGGGTGAGCTTAGGCTCCTCCTGATTTTGTTAGTCATCTCATCTCTTATATGCTGTGTATGATCATATCCTGCCCTATTCATGGTAGCCTACTCGCGGACATTGCGTCATCAATGTCATCAATTGCGTCATCAAGGGGCCCGCCTTGATAATCCTACTTAAGGGCCTGGTGTTGGCTCGTTACTCCACTGAATATAATTGTCTAAACTCCTTATCAAAATTACATATTTACATCAAATTTGACACATATATATGGGCACACTTTGAGTACTACTAATAAAAGTGGTGGAGATCAGGCAAGACTATAAGAAGACTCATGCAAAAAGGTGTTATAACTGTCAAAAAGCTTTGAAAACCATATATTTCCTATGTTAAATGGCCTGTATTGGCTGTAAATGGTCTTTTCCATCATATATGTCAGTGGTTAAATGCTTGCTAAATAAAACTTAATAACTTTTGAATGCTTTTGTTCTTAAAGGCCTTAAAGGCCTTAACTGCTTGAACCCCGATAAATGCTGCTTGCAGCTTTAATTATTATTAGGGGTTCAAGCACGAAGTGCTGAAACCCTATTGTAATTGTACTGATTTTTATTATTATTATTCTTCTGCCGTAAAACGCATCGTGCAGCCCAAACCGTAAGGGCTAGAGCCTTGAAACTTTGCCAGATGGTAGTACAAAAATCGAGGAGAGGTTATCAAATTATGACGCCGATTGGCCCATAGGTGGCGCTATAGCAACCAAAAGCGCGAAACTGATCATAACTCCTAGACGGTAAGTCATAGACTCAAGTGTCTTATATCATTGGAAAGCTGGACGCCTGACGAAAAAAACGTATATCTCCGATTTTATTTCCGCCATGATAGATTTTCCGCCATTTTGAATTTTGTCAAAAACCTACTTTTGCAAACTAGTCCCTGGTTTTTCGTCCGATCGGAACCAAACCAGAGCAGAATTGTTCTCTGGAGTCTGAATATCAATAATTATCGAAAAAAAGTCGAAATTCCGATTCCTGGTCGCTAGGGGGTGATAAATTAAGGTTGTGGGAGGAGCCTATTTTACTAAAATGGCTATAACTCGAGAAGTAAATGAGATATCTTCACCAAACTTGGCACACATGTTTAAGAGGTCAATCTGAGGTCACACTAAAAAAAATTGCGTCGATTGGCAACAAGGTGGCGCTATAAACAAAAAAAACATATAGACACCTGACCGTTTTTCCGAATGACTTGAAATTTGGTATGCAGTGTCTTGGCCCAAGGGGCCACCTATGTCTAAAAGGATATTGGCGTATCTCGAAAAACATGGCCGCCATTGGCCAATGAGGTTTGAGCACCGTTAACGAAGTCCGATCGGAGCGAAACTCGGTGGGCATGTTCGGCTCAAGCCCCTAGAGGTCTGTAAGAATTTTGAAAGAAATCGGCCACTAGTTGGCGCTAACGAGTTTTATGGCTCTGTAATCACGTGGTGTTACACTGATCATCACAAAATGCATATCATCTTATAGATCTGCTCATGCTGAACAACTTTGCCTCAAGAGCCATTGCTGTCAATCAAACACTTAATTAAATATTCATGAATATGTTAAAAACCTACTTTTGCGAACTAGTCCCTGGTTTTTCGCCCGATCGGAACCAGACCAGTCTAGGACAATTCTCTGGACTCTCTAGATCAATAATTATCGAAAAAAAGTTGAACTTTTGCATTTGGGTGGCTGTAATAGGGTAATTTAGAAAAGGGGCGTGGCAAAATACACTAAAATGTCTATAAATCATAAATGAAAACTCAGAACTTCACAAAAATTGGTGAGCATATGTGACATAACATCATTAACAAGCATGCCAAATTTTATGGAGATCGGACCAAAGGTGGCGCTATAACTGTTAAAAAGCTTTAAAACCATATATTTCCCATGGTAAACTGCCTGTATTGGCTGTAAATGGTCTTTTCCGTCTCTTATGTCAGTGGTTACATGCTTGCTAAATAAAACTTAATGTCTTTTCATGCTTGTGTGCTTAAAGGCCTTAAAGGCCTTAACTGCTTGAACCCCGATAAATGCTGCTTGTTATTATTATTATTCTTCTCCGCTAAAACGCATCGTGCAGCCCAAACCGTAAGGGCTAGAGCATTGAAACTTTGCCAGATGGTAGTACAAAAATCGAGGAGAGGTTCAGAGATTATGAACCCGATTGGCCCATAGGTGGCGCTATAGCAACCAAAAGCGCGAAACAGCTCATAACTCCTAGACCGTAAGTCGTAGACTCAAGTGTCTTATATCATTGGAAAGCTGGACGGCTGACGAACAAAACGTATATCTCCGATTTCATTTCCGCCATGAAAGATTTTCCGCCATTTTGAATTTTGTCAAAAACCTACTTTTGCGAACTAGTCTGTGGTTTTTCGCCCGATCGGAACCAAACCAGTGCAGAAATGTTCTCTGGAGTCTGAAGATCAATAATTATCGAAAAAAAGTTGAAATTTCGATTCAAGGTCGCTAAGGGGCGCCAAAATGTATGTTGTGGGAGGAGCCTATTTTACTAAAACGGCTATAACTCCAGAAGTAAATGAGGTATATTTACCAAACTCGGTTCACTTGTGTAAGAGGTCAATCTGAGGTCACAGTAAAAAAATCGCGGTGATTGGCCACATGGTGGCGCTATAATATGAAAAAAACATAAAACAGGCTATAACCACCTGACCGTTAGTCCGATTGACTTGAAAATTGGTATGCAGTGTCTTGGTCCAAGGTGCCATGTATGTCTATGAGGACATTGGTGTATCTCAAAAAACATGGCCGCCATCGGCCAATGAAGTTTGAGCACCTATTAGACAAGGTTAACGGAGGCCGATCGGAACAAAACTCGATGGGCATGTTCAACTCATGGCCCTAGAGGTCTGTAAGAATTTTGAAAGAAATCGGCCACTAGTTGGCGCTAACGAGTTTTATGGCTCTGTAATCACGTGGTGTTAAACTTATTGTCACATTATGCCTATCATTTGATAGATCTGCTCATGCTGAACAACTTTGCCTCAAGAACCACTACTGTCAATCAAACCATTCATTAAATATTAGCAAACATGTTAAAAACCTACTTTTGCGAACTAGTCCCTGGTTTTTGGCCCGATCGGAACCAGACCAGTCTAGGGCAATTCTCTGGACTCTCTAGATCAATAATTATCGAAAAAAAGTTGAACTTTTGCATTTGGATGGCTGTAATAGGGTCATTTAGAAAATGGGCGTGGCAAAATACACTAAAAAGCCTATAAATCCTAAATGAAAACTCAGAACTTCACAAAAATTGATGAGCATATGTGACATAACATGCTAAAGAAGCATGGAAATTTTTATGAAGATCGGACCATAGTTGGCACTATAACTGTTAAAAAGCTTTAAAACCATATATTTCCTATGGTAAATTGCCTGTATTGGCTGTAAATTGTGTTTTCCATCCTATGATCATATAATGTTTATAAAATAATGTTAAAAACCAGTGCAATACAATTCTCTGGACTCACTAGATCAATAATTGTCAGAAAAAGTTGAACTACTTCATTTGGATAGCTATAATAGGGTCATTTCAATATGTAGCCTTAAAATGAATACCATATTAAGCCAATAAGTGGTATTTTACTGCCCCCTGCTGTCATTTCATCATACTACTCCCTAATATTGTTATATAATTCATATTTAAACTTTTATAAAGTCTAAATATGAATTATATAACAATATTAGGGAATAGACTTTATAAAATCATTATTTTAACATTTAACATGAAAACGAAAGTAAAACGGCATTTAAGCCACGCCCCCGAATACAAATTCATTCATAACTCGAAAACGGAAAGTCGTTGCGCGCTCAAATTTTGATGGTAAGGTCCTCTCCGGGCTCTTGATCGAAACGTGTCGTCGCGGGCCTCGGGAGCGCGCCCCCCACGAATCGCAAATTCGTGGGACCCCCGATTTTGAACGGCCGAAACTCCCGACCCAGACCACCCCGAACCTTGTGTGAGAGCTCGTTGGAAAGGGCCCGTTCTAGGCTAGCTTCGATTCAAATGTGGTGTAATTTGCCCTGGGCATTACAGAGATAAAAGCCCCAATAGATATGCCTTTGAACGGTCATAATTCCGGGCTCCAATCGCCCAAAAACACCGCGATGGTCTCATTCAACAGGGCTCCTCAAGAACTATCTATGCTCTGAATTTCAGAATTTTTCGCCTTCTGGTTCCCGAGATATAAGTGAAAAACCAAATTCCCATTCATTCATTCAAACACTTCAACTGTAAGATGTAGGCTGTAATTCCACTGTTGTCAACTACATTTACATTTACATTTATTCATTTAGCTGACGCTTCTATCCAAAGCGACTTACAATTGCTATATATGTCAGAGGTCGCACGCCTCTGGAGCAACTAGGGGTTAAGTGTCTTGCTCAGGGACACATTGGTGTCTCACAGTGGATTCGAACCCGGGTCTCTCACACCAAAGGCATGTGTCTTATCCATTGCTCCACTACCAAACTCAACTAGAGGGAGCAGCAGTATTAGACATAGTATTAATCTTTTTATCAGCTTTCAGCTTTGGCCAACAAACAAATGGTTAAAGCAATTTTTTTAAAATTATTATTGGACTGATAATATAGATCACAATGAAATATATGAAATGGTTAGACCATTAAAATATTTTTTCACAATAACACATCCTAAAGACATTGAAAACATATTTGTATTTGTGTGTGTGTGTGTGTGTGTGTGTGTGTGTGTGTGTGTGTGTGTGTGTGTGTGTGTGTGTGTGTGTGTGTAAGCATGCATTATTGAGTTAACATGGAAAACACTTATATTACAATAACTATTATAACACAATCATATTTTGTCAGTGTTTATCACTTCATTTGCACTGACACTTCACATAATTGCTAGTAATGTGGTAAATCACGCTAGAAACATGGTAAATCATAGTAAATCATTGATGGTCTCATTCAACAGGGCTCCTCAAGCACTATCTATGCTCTGAGTTTCAGAATTTTTCGCCTTCTGGTTCCCGAGATATAAGTGAAAAACCAAGCACTTCAACTGTAAGATGGAAGCTGTAATACCACTGTCCACTAGAGGGAGCAGCAGTATTGCATATTATCTTTTCATTAGTTTTTAGTATTGGGAAACAAACAAATGCTTTAAAAAGCAATCTTTTTTTCTTTTTTTTCTTTTCTTTTTTATATTATTAGATCACAAAGGAATTCTAATACACCAATAAATATATTTTCTCAATAACATATTCCAAAACATTAAAAACATATTTGTATTTGTGTATGTTTATTTCTCTGTGTGTGTGTGTGTGTGTGTGTGTGTGTGTGTGTGTGTGTGTGTGTGTGTGTGTGTGTGTGTGTGTAAGCATGCATTATAGAGTTAACATGGAAAAACTGGTTTGCTTTAGTCCAGAAAACAGGTGAAAATCATGAAGTTTAAAGTGAAAGTGAGCCAATAATAGTCTTCTTCTGCCCTCTGCTGGCCATTCTACTAAAATCACTCTAAAAATCACTTATATAACAATAACTATTATAACACAATCAGATTTTGTCAGTGTTTATCACTTCATTTGCACTGACACTTCACATAATTGCTAGAAACATGGTAAATCATAGTAAATAATACTATAATGTGGTGTATCAAGGTAAACCATGCTAGAATCCTGGCAAATCATTCTATAACGTGGTAAATCATGGTAAACTATGCTAGAACAGGGTAAATCATGGTAAACCATGATAAACTATGGTAAATCATGTTAGAATGTGGTATATCATGGTAAATCATGCTAGAACAGGGTAAATCATGGTAAACTATGATAAATCATGATAAACTATGGTAAACCATGCTAGAATCACAGTAAACAATGGTAAATCATACTAGAATGTAGTATATCATGGTAAATCATGCTAGAATATGGTAAATCAAGGTAAACTAAGATAAAATCATGGTAAACTATGTCAATCATGCTAGAATCATAGTAAATAATACTAGAATGTGGTAAATTATTGTGGGAGGAGCCTATTTTACTAAAATGGCTATAACTCAAGAAGTAAATGAGATATCTTCACCAAACTCAGTACACATGTGTATGGGTTCAATTTGAGGTCACAGTAAACAATTTTATGGAGATCGGTCGATAGATGGCACTATAACTCCTATAAAAAGCTTTAAAACCATATATTTCCTATGGTACATTGCCTGTATTGGCTGTAAATGGTCCTTTCCATCTATTATGTCAGTGCTTACATGCTTGCTAAATAAAACTTAATAACTTTTGATGCTTTTCTACTTAAAGGCCTTAAATGCTTGAACCCCGATAAATGCTGCTTGCAGCTTTAATTATTATTATTATTTTCCCCTAAAACGCATCGTGCAGCCCAAACCGTAAGAGCTGGAACCTTGAAAGTTGGCCAAATGGTAGTCCTCAATTTGGGGAGAACGTATCAAAGTATGACCTCGATTGGCCCATAGGTGGCGCTATAGCGACCAAAAGCGCGAAACTGCTCATAACTCCTAGACCGTATGTCGTATACTCAAGTGTCTTATATCATTGGAAAGCTGGACGCCTGACGAACAAAACGTATATCTCCGATTTCATTTCCGCCATGATAGATTTTCCGCCATTTTGAATTTTGTCAAAAACCTACTTTTGCGAACTAGTCCCTGGTTTTTCGCCCGATCGGAACCAAACCAGTGCAGAAATGTTCTCTGGAGTCTGAATATCAATAATTATCGAAAAAAAGTTGACATTTCCATTCACGGTCGCTAAGGGGCGCCCAAATGTATGTTGTGGGAGGGGCCTATTTTACTAAAATGGCTATAACTCCAGAAGTAAATGAGGTATCTTCACCAAACTCGGTTCACTTGTGTAAGAGGTCAATCTGAGGTCACAGTAAAAAAATTGCGGTGATTGGCCACATGGTGGCGCTATAATATGAAAAAAACCTAAAACAGGCTATAACCACCTGACCGTTAGTCCGATTGACTTGAAAATTGGTATGCAGTGTCTTGGTCCAAGGTGCCATGTATGTCTATGAGGACATTGGTGTATCTCAAAAAACATGGCCGCCATCGGCCAATGAAGTTTGAGCACCTATTAGACAAGGTTAACGGAGGCCGATCGGAACGAAACTCGGTGGGCATGTTCTACTCATGGCCCTAGAGGTCTGTAAGAATTTTGAAAGAAATCGGCCACTAGTTGGCGCTAACGAGTTTTATGGCTCTGTAATCACGTGGTGTTACACTTATTGTCACAAAATGCATACCATTTGATAGATCTCCTCTTGTTGAACAACTTTGCCTCAAGAACCATTCCTGTCAATCAAACCGTTCATTAAATATTCGTAATTATGTTAAAAACCTACTTTTGCGAACTAGTCCCTGGTTTTTCGCCCGATCGGAACCAAACAAGTCTAGGACAATTCTATGGACTCTCTAGGTCAATAATTATCAAAAAAAAGTTGAACTTTTGCATTTTTCGTATGGCTATAACAGGGTCATTTAGAAAATGGGCGTGGTAAAATGCACTCAAAAGCCTATAAATCCTAAACGAAAACTCAGAACTTCACAAAAATTGATGAGCATATGTGTCATAACCTGCTAAAGAAGCATGGAAAATTTTATGGAGATCGGACCATAGTTGGCGCTATAACTGTTAAAATGCTTTAAAACCATATATTTCCTATGGTAAATTGCCTGTATTTGCTGTAAATAGTGTCTTCTATCTATTATCGTATAATGTTCATATCATAATGTTCAAAACCAGTGCAGCACAATTCTCTGAACTCTCTAGATCAATAATTATCAGAAAAAAAGTTTAACTTCTTCAAAAGGTGATTTTATATGAATATAATGACATATTAAGCCAATAAGTGGTATTTTACTGCCCCCTGCTGTCATTTCATCATACTACTCCCTAATATTGTTATAAAATTCATATTTAGACTTTATAAAATCATTATTTTAACATTTACAATCACATTTAGTCAAAACTCATCTATTGAGTATTACTATTGACAATTGTGTTACACTGAAATATGGAAATGGACGAAAGTAAATGAATGAAATGAAACGAAAGTATAACGGCATTTAAGCCACGCCCCCAAATACAAATTCATTCATAACTCGAAAACGGAAAGTCGTTGCGCGCTCAAATTTTGATGGTGAGGACCTCTCGGGGCTCTTGATCGAAACGTGTCGTCGCGGGCCTCGGGAGCGCGCCCCCCCGCGCATCGCAAGCCCGCGGACCCCCGACTTTGAACGACCGCAACTCCCGACCCAAACCACCCCGAACCTTGTGTGAGAGCTCGTTGGAAAGGGCGCGTCCTTGGCTAGCTTCGATTCAAATGTGGTGTTATTTGCCCTGGGCATTCCAGAGATAATAGCCCGAACAGATATGCCTTATAACAGTCATAACTCCCAGCCCCAATCGCCCAAAAACACCTTGATAGTCTCATTCAACAGGGCTCCTCAAGCACTATCTATGCTCTGAGTTTCAGAATTTTTCGCCTTTTGGTTCCTGAGATATAAGTAAAAAAACAAATTCCCATTCATTCATTCAAACACTTCAACTGTAAAAAAAGCTATAATACCACTGTTGTCCACTAGAGGGAGCAGCAGGATTACGCATGATCTTTTAATTCGCTTTCAGTATTGGGAAATAAACAAATGCTTTAAGAAGCAATCTTTTTTATTACGATGTTTTTTGTTTTATTATGATATTTGTATATATTTTATTTTTTTATTATGATTATGAACGGTTTGATTGACATAGTGATTCTTGAGGCAAAGTTGTTCAAGATGAGGAGATGAAGATATTTTCACAATATCACATCCTAAAAACCTTGAAAACATATTTGTCTTTGTGTGTGTGTGTGTGTGTGTGTGTGTGTGTGTGTGTGTGTGTGTGTGTGTGTGTGTGTGTGTGTGTGTGTGTGTGTGTGGATGTGTTTGTGTTTGTGTGTGTGTCTGTGTGTGTAAGCATGCTTAATGGAAAGAACATGGAGAAACTGCTTTGTTTTACTGGTGGATAAAAAAGTATTTCAAATGAAAGTGAGTCAATTAGTGGTCTTCTACTGCCCTCTGCAGGACATTCTACTTAATAAAATATTTTCATCTGTGCTTTTGCATTAGTTTTTGGACTATATAAAATTACTTGCATGAAAATCACCTATTATAACACAGTCATGTTTTGTCAAAGTTTATCACTTCATTTTTACTGAGCTCTCAGTTTGAACATTTCTGCCTCTCAGTGATTAATTTGAAATCTGAAAATGGTGTTATACAGAGGAGATTTGCAATTATCATTTTGTTACCTATCTTTTATTTTAAATATCTACATCTACAACAAAATGTGTGTGCATGTGTGTGTTCAAGCATGGTTAGTGTATTAAGTATTATTGTTTAAGTATTATTGTTTTCATTTACATTTTAACCACCAGAAGAACACTCATTGGTTCATTCTGCTCACTAAAATATTATTTTTCATTTTTTTTTCCATTTGAAATATTGTTTAAACTTAATAAAATCATTAAAATAACATTTCAAATCATATTTTGTCTGTTTATAAATCCCACAGACTCACATTGGCTGCAATACTAATGTTTTTGTAAAACACAGACCTGATAGTCTAATCTGTGTGTATTGTGCATATATTATTGATATTATTACTATTGCAAATCATGTTATTGTAACTCATATCTTAATAGAATATTATTTGTAATTTTAATTCTTTATTTCTTAATTGTTTTTTTATGATTACTACAGATATTATCACCAAAGATATCAACTACACCTTCACTTTTAGTATTGATACGCTGCACACACAGCACAATCACACACTCACTAATGCATTCAAATAAATGTAATCTTACTGTGCTACTTTATTTGTACATGATTAGAATGAACAGAAATCTAAGACTATTTTTCTTCTTTTGTTAAAGCCATTTCAGACTCCAAGTAAGCATTATATTACTAATCATCTATTTTAAAGGTGCCATACAATTGAAAACTGTATTTATCTTGGCATAGTTGAATGATAAGAGTTCTGGACATGGAACTGACATACCGTGAGCCTCAAACACCATTGTTTCCTCCTTCATGTGTAAATCTCCTGTTTGCAAAAGACCGCTGAAAAATGAGTGAATCCCACCATAACACCGACTGTGACGTTGGAGTCAGGATCATTAATATTTATACCCCCCAAATTTGGATTTTCCAGTCAATGTTCTAGGCCAGGCAGTGTTAATGTGGACCTGCACAGCCGAATCATCAGAAGATCTGCAGGTATTGTGAAGAAGCAAGCAAGGACAATAGTGAAAATGGCAGATCATGGATATAAATGTTATGTCTGAGGCTGTGCTGCGGATCTGAGAACTTTTCATTCCCTTCCCACAAAAGAGAACTGTCAACAGGCATGGTTGATGTTTACAACAGGATACCTCACCATTTTAATTCAAAGCTGTTAGTTTGCTCTTAACGGAGGCCGATCAGAACGAAACTAGGTGGGCATGTTCGACTCGTGGCCCTAGAGGTCTGTAAGAATTTTGAAAAATCAGCCACTAGTTGACGCTAACAGGTTTTACGGCTATGTAATCACGTGATGCATATCATTTGATAGATCTCCTCATACTGAACAACTTTGCCTCAAGAACTACTGCTGTCAATCAATTTGTTCATTAAATACTTGCGATTATGTTAAAAACCTACTTTTGCGAACTAGTCCTAGGTTTTTCGCCCGATCGGAAATATACCAGTGCAGTACAATTCTCTGGAAGCTCTAGATTATTAATTATATAAAAAACTTTAACTTTACCCATTGGGTAGCCATAACAGGATCATTTAGAAAATGTGTATGGCAAAAAACACTCAAAAGCCTGTAAATCCTAAACAAAAACTCAGACAACTCACTAAACTGCCTTATGTGCTTAAAGACCCTAAATGCTTGAACCCCGCTAAATGCTGCTTGCAGCTTTAATTTTTATTATTATTATTATTATTAGGGGTTCAAGCACGAAGTGCTGAAACCCTATTGTAATTGTCCTGATTTTTATTATTATTTTTCTTCTGCCGTAAAACGCATCGTGCAGCCTAAACCGTAAGTGCTGGAAATGTGAAACTTTGCCAAATGGTAGTACAAAAATCGAGGAGAGGTTCAGAGAGTATGACCCCGATTGGCCCATAGGTGGCGCTATAGCAACCAAAAGCGCGAAACTGCTCATAACTCCTAGACCATATGTCGTAGACTCAAGTGTCTTATATCATTGGAAAGCTGGAACACTGAAGAACAAAACGTATATCTCCGATTTCATTTCCGGTATGCAAATTTTTCCGCCATTTTGAATTTTGTCAAAAACCTACTTTTGCGAACTAGTCCTAGGTTTTTCGTTCGATCGGAACCAAACCAGTGCAGAAATGTTCTCTGGAGTCTGAATATCAATAATTATCGAAAAAAAGTTGAAATTTCGATTCTCGGTCGCTAGGGGGCGCAAAACTATTGTTGTGGGAGGAGCCTATTTTACTAAATGGGCTACAACTCAAGATGTAAATGAGGTATCTTCACCAAACTCGGTCCACATGTGTAGGAGTTCAATCTTGGGTCACAGTAAAAAAATCGCGACGATTGAACACTAGGTGGCGCTATAACATGAAAAAAACATGAAAAGGGCTATGACGACCTGACCGTTAGTCCGATTGACTTGAAAATTGGTATGCAGTGTCTTGGTCCAAGGTGCCATGTATGTCTATGAGGACATTGGCGTATCTCAAAAAACATGGCCGCCATCGGCCAATGAAATTTGAGCACCTATTAGACAAGGTTTACGGAGGCTGATCGGAACAAAACTCGGTAGGCATGTTCGACTCATGGCCCTAGAGGTCTGTAAGAATTTTGAAAGAAATCGGCCACTAGTTGGCGCTAACGAGTTTAATGGCTCTGTAATCACGTGGTGTTACACTTATTGTCACAAAATGCATACCATTTGATAGATCTCCTCTTGTTGAACAACTTTGCCTCAAGAACCATTGCTCTCAATCAAACCGTTCATTAAATATTCGTAATTATGTTAAAAACCTACTTTTGCGAACTAGTCCCTGGTTTTTCGCCCGATCAGAACCAAACCAGTCTAGGACAATTCTATGGACTCTCTAGGTCAATAATTATCAAAAAAAAGTTGAACTTTTGCATTTTTCGCATGGGTATATTGGGTCATAAAGAAAATGGGCGTGGCAAAATGCACTCAAAAGCCTATAAAACCTAAACGAAAACACAGAACTTCACAAAAATGTATGCGCATATTTGTCATAACATGCTAAAGAAGCCTGGAAATTTGTATGGAGATCGGACCAAAGGTGGCGCTATAACTGTTAAAACACTTTAAAACCATATATTTCCTATGGTAAATTGCCTGTATTGGCTGTGAATGGTCTTTTCCTATGAAAAATTCCATAGGAAATAATTTGATCAAAATGAAATAATTTTCATATAATAATGTTCATGACTCTTAATAAGCATGAAACATTTCAGACAGATCAGACAAAATTTGCCTCTATAACAGTCAAAAAGGTAAAAATTATATAACATGTCATTAAGCCAATAAGTGGTATTTTACTGCTTTTATTCATGCCTGGTGTAAAAATTATGACTAGTACTATTATACAAAAGTTGAGAGTACAGGACATTAGGAACTTTAGACACAGAGATATTTCTTATAAAATAAAGCAGAGAGACAATCCTTGAGAGACCAGTGCATTCTTAGTATATTAGCTCTTCTATAACAGTTTAAATTGAGTCGTGTCGATCTGTTCTGGACAAATTATATTTTTCAATCAGTTCTTTTTTTTTTTCTTTACTTGATGCACTCGATTACACCACTGGGCAATAACACACGATTCATCCAATCACTGATTGTGCTGCTGTGACTGACACCCCTGAGAGCCAACAGAAGCGGCATATTCATAAGGCCCGCCCACAGGTCGCGCAGGCGCTGCCGCTGTCAGCATAAACAGAGAATCAGATGAGAACAGATCAAATGAGACACGGAGCATTTCTCCAGAAACTCCTTGCACTAAATGATAATCATAATCTATCGAGAACTGTGATTGTGTGCACTTGTAAACTTTGGATGCTTCAGCCTGGAGTGTTGTCGTCAGAGAGAGGTGAAGTGGAAATCGGAGTAAAGATTTAGTGGATCCCAGAGCGGTAATCTTTATTGAATAGTCTTTTTTTTATTGAATATGTGATGCAATCTCGTTTTGGTGAGTGACATTTTTTTATCATATGTTATCTTATGAAAGATATGTCAATTTCAGAAATGATTTGATATGAGCTGAGTGTAGGCCGCACAGCGCGAGCTGAACTAATTAGCCGTAGGCTAAAGCTATCACGTATAACAATGATCATTGTGTCATGATGAGTTGAGACAATGGGTCTTATTCATGAAACACGAGCAGAACGAATTTTTGTGTAAATCGTGTGTAAAGTGGTTCTGACGTAAATTTTCGGATTCATTAAAATGTTCGTATTTTCCAAACGTTAGTTGGTACGAAAGAGATCTACACCTGCTCCCAGCCACGCGTAAATAGTGCGCTTAACATCCGAACGTTTTGCTCATTAATAAGGCTGCATTTTAATTCACCTTAATCGTGTACATATTTACACAGCATTTTGAAAAAATATTAGGTAACACTTTACAATACGGGTGCACTAATCTGCATTAATTCATATTTAACTAATGCACAGATAATCATGTGTTAATGTATGACTCATGAAGAACTAAACCATTAATTAATGATTACTGCATCAGCAACTAATAAAGATTCTAAATGATTAATAGATTAAGTAATATATGAATTGTTATTAATTAAATGTGTCAATGTATTAATTAATTAATAACTTATTTTATTAACTAAAAGTGTAAATGAATGCGTTAATTACCACAGTTGGTCAAAGCAATGTACTTCAACTTCCAGTTGTCTGCTTTAATTAATCATAACTAATGATTTGCAAATGCATCATTATGTTATGACTTTACTTGTTGAGGCACATGACTATTAACTAATTGTTAAGTAATATGCCATTTATGGGTTTTGACAGTTTGCACATGCAGTGAATGTAATGTCGGTGAACGTGTGTGAAGGATGGGGTGAGTTGGGCTGCACACAAATATCAGCACACCAGAATCTGAACTCCTGAAGCTGTTACACTGTGTTTACACTGGACGAGACCAGCTGTCTACACCTGGACATGACAGACCATCGCAAGTCCATTAGTCCTTCATAACAGAACTAGCACAAGAGCTCAGAGTACGTCAGTAATAGAGTGTGGCATCGGTTTACTGACTGGGTTTTGTCGTGTAGTGTCGCGACGCATCCAGTGTAGTATCACTGACTATAATGGACGTTCTATTGTCTTTGTCCAGTCTAGACACAGTGTTATGAACTAGCAGCGCTCAACCACATGTTCTCAGTGTATGTTAACCTGACATAGTCCTGTGCCATGAACAACAAAGTTCATCGGACTCAGTGAAATCTTGGTTGTACGTGGTTGGAAATTGAAATCCATGGCTTAGTGTGGATGTCAAAACCAAAATGGCATATTACTTAACAATTAGTTAATAGTCATGTGCCTCAACAAGTAAAGTCATAACATAATGATGCATTTGCAAATCATTAGTTAATGATTAATTAAAGCAGACAACTGGAAGTTGAAGTACATTGCCTTGACCAATTGTGGTAAGTAACGCATTGATTTAGACTTTTAGTTAATAAAATAAGTTATTAATGAATTAATACATTATGACACATTTAATTAATAACAATTCATATATTACTTTATATTAATCATTTAGAATCTTCATGATGCAGTAATCATTAATTAATGGTTTAGTTCTTCATGAGTCATACATTAACACATGATTATCTGTGCATTAGTTAAGCATGAATTAATGGTTATTAGTGCACCCGTATTGTAAAGTGTTACCAAATATTATATATAGTAATTACATACGGTTTTTCTTTTTACTTTTATTACGACAGCCAGTAATTACGAGAGCCATCTGCAAACGGAACAAAAGTCTGCAAGTTTTTTTTATTTAATTTTTTTATTCAAGCTGTTTATTCTTTTACAAGTCCGCAAGTCACAAATAATGCAGTCACGCTTCACGTCAAACCATTTTCTTTTCACTTCTAGGACTGTTCGATTAACAGATGAAACTCCATTAACTGCATCTATGCTGCCAAGCTTCCTTTTTTTTAGGCCTGATACGCCACTATGTACGCTTGAAAACAAAATGTGGCGTTTTGAATGAACTTCTGATAATAAACTTCAATTTCTGCATCTGAGAAATTTCTCTTCTTCATTCGTTTTTGAGAAGACAAGTTGAAATCCTTCGTTTGGTGTCATAATATGATGCCCATATAGCCTATAGTTTTCAGTCGGTTTTAATGGGCGGGATTTATGGTAATTTAGAGAATGAGCGTGCACACGCGTCCCATTTACAACTGATTGGAATTCATTACACACACACACACACACACACACACACACATTTCACTATCACATCTGACGTTTACGAAGTATTTCTGAATCAGGAGAAGAATTTTCGGGAATGTCGCCTTTACGCGCAAATCACTCACATATTTACTCGTATATTTACGATTTCATGAATGAGACCCATTGAGTGATTAATGAGTGTCTGTGTTAAGTAACTGTCGAAAAGTTCGATTAATGTGTCATTTGAACTGCGCATGTATATGATTTGTTACTGAAATGTTGAATCAGAAATGAATTATTGTACGTTTGCCTTGTGTTTTCCAAGGCTGCGTTTTCTTGTTCTCTGTTTTTTTTCCTATGTGAACGTGATCGGCAAGTGAGATCCTGTTTTGTGCCATAAATAATCCTGTGGAGGTGAATCGCCTGCCTATTGAATACAATTAAATATGCACAAATGGCTAGCTGACCAGTGCCCATGGACCGGTTTCCACTTTGAACCATAATTTGAAACCATCAACTGGTAGGATAATTACAATTTTCTTTTGTTTTTCGGACTCACAGGACTTTTAATTTGTGAAATAAATTTATTTATTGTTACATCTGAAATGGAGAGACTTCAACTGATCGAGAGAAGTCTGAACAACTCTTTAAACTGAATCATTTGATTCACGAACTCTGGTCAGCTACGTCGTTATTCATGTTGTTGAACATACTATTTTACTATACAAAGATAAGGTGGTTAATTGGAAGGAATGATGAATCACATTGTCTTTTGAGTCAAATCCGATATCGGATTACTAGTATTTCTTTCGTCAACAAAAATTATAACTAAATATTGTCGTCAACGAACCACGTGACGAAAACGAGACGCAACGTAAATGCTGGTCATGTGACAATAACTATAATTAAATGTATAATGCAATATTGTTGACGAATAAAAACGAGACTAAATGTGGTTTTACAAAATAAAAACTATGTTAAAATGTCTCTTCATTTTCGTTGACCAAAACGAGATGAAATGTTATGACGCTATTTCGTCTTGTTTAGTCACATTATTATTATTATTATTATTATTTTACAGTATTTCTGTTTCCCGTGTCTCACTTCAGGGGCTGCATCAGGGCGCACTGCGCAGACGACGTCACTTCCTCAAGCCCCACTCGCGGCATTATTTAGAAGATGCAGCTGCGGTGAGTTAGCGTAAACGACAACAAACAAAGTTAAGTCTGACGCCCGTTTCACACATAGGGCCCGATTTTAACGATCTGAAACGCAAGTATCAAGCGCGAAACGCAAGTAACTTTGTGGCCGGGTCTTGGGCGCTGTTGCTATTATACCGGCGGGATAAATTACTCTTGCGCTCAACGCAAATCTAAAATGTGTTGGTCTGCAGTAGCTTCATTACTCATAGGTGTGGTTTGGGCGTAACGTGAAATAAACCAATCAGAGCGTCATCTCACATTCCCTTTAAGAGCAGACGCGCTTATTCTATAGCGGATTCCTATTATAACGGTGGATTTGCCAGACGCGCGCCAGCAGCGATTCACAGCCGAGGAGACCGACGTTCTCGTCAGGGCCGTAAAACGCAGAGAAGTGACATTGGGGATGGAGAAACACACCCAAATTAACTTCGATTAAACAGGCGTATGATAATTTGGGTAAATGTGTAAACTAGAAGTATGCTTTTATAATTTATCTATCTATCTATCTATCTATCTATCTATCTATCTATCTCTATCTATCTATCGTAATGTATGATTTGCAAAAATGAAAACGGCTGCTTCTGTGTGAGAGAATCAAAGTGTATGTGCGTTGTGCACACGCTACATTGATTATGGCCAAGCATGCGCCCTTAAAATAGCATAAGAATAACATGTGCAACGCGCCACTGACTTTAAACTAGATTTTTTCAGTTAGTGGCGGAATTGTTTCCTAAACGTGCAAAATAGCATGAGGGAACGTTTGCGCCGGAACACGCCTCCTCTTTGCGCTGAACCGCCCCCGGGAGCGCAAGTGTATTTCTTAGTTAACCGACGTGCGTCTGTGGAGGGAAAAGTCCGCTGTGCGCGGGTGCAAAATAGGAATGATACATGCGTCGGTGTACAAAGTCAATTGCGCTGGGTGCAAGATAGGGCCCATACTCCGTGTGCAGTGCATATGCGGTGCAGGAGCAGCACTCGCTATAGTGCTTTCACATATGCTGCGTTTGCAGTGCGTAACTGATCCACGGCTGAACCACAAACACATACTCACTATTTTTATTTCAAATCCAGAAGTTATCAAATACTTTTATTTTAAAAAAGTTTTGTCAGCATTACGATTCTCTTTGTACACACATACTCTTTAATGGTCGTAATTCACTTTTAAGCACAATTTAAACAATGTATTCAATGCACTACTTCTATCTAGATTTATTAGCAAGTGGTAAAATATTTAGCCATATAGTTATATTAAAATGACAAATATTTTAAATTAAAACTTAAAATTGACAAAAACAACCAACTCTCATGCCTTTTCTTTTGCATTTAAATTAATACAGTAAATCCTGGATGTCAGAAAGAACTTGTTTTTCAACCTCCACGAATGAGACGAGTGTTACTTTTCTGTTCACTATTTTCGCTATTTTTCCATAGTGATACACTATATTCACTGGGTTAAATAGAATTGCATTTCTAAAAAGAGACTAAAATACAATTTTCATTGACTAAAACTAGACTAAGGGCGCTTTCACACTTGGTTCGATTGCCTGTTCCTAACCCGAGTTCGATTGCTCCCCCCCTGCCCCCGATGGACTTGTGTTCACATATTATTTGTATCCGAACCGCAGTATGCTTGTGTCATCAAGTTGCAGCTGGTGCGTAATCGTGTTGCTTGGTAACCGCTATGAATGAAAAGGCGTCAAAATGGATAGAATTGCTCGCTTCACATTTGTTCTTTTTTTTTTTTTAACCTTTGGTTTTGTTTGAAAAAAATCGTTCCAAAGACAGCGGGCTGTCCGCCGAAGACAATTTTTGCGGAGGCAGCCAGAAATCATCTCTCTGCTTGCAGTGCGTCAATCCCGCTTTTCATCAAGTTAAGTGTATACATGACGAGAATAATTCCTGTTAGTGATCCAGAGCGCGATCCATTTAGACGCCGACAAACTTTATTGCTGCGGATAAAACAATAAACCTCCGCAGAAGCATTCCAGAGGTACTCCGCGAGGAACAAAACATGTTCCAAACATAAAACAGGCTATAACCACCTGACCGTTAGTCCAATTGACTTGAAAATTGGTATGCAGTGTCTTGGTCCAAGGTGCCATGTATGTCTATGAGGACGTTGGCGTATCTCGAAAAACATGGCCGCCATCGACCAATGAAATTTGAGCACCTATTAGACAAGGTTAACGGAGGCCAATCGGAACGAAACTCGATGGGCATGTTCAACTCATGGCCCTAGAGGTCTGTAAGAGTTTTGAAAGAAATCGGCCACTAGTTGGCGCTAATGAGTTTTATGGCTCTGTAATCACGTGGTGTAAAACTTAACAACTTTTGATGCTTTTGTGCTTAAAGTCCTTAAAGGCCTTAACTGCTTGAACCCCGATAAATGCTGCTTGCAGCTTTAATTAGGGGTTCAAGCACGAAGTGCTGAAACCCTATTGTTATTGTACTGATTTTTATTATTATTATTATTATTATTATTATTATTATTATTATTATTCTTCCGCCGTAAAACGCATCGTGCAGCCCAAACCGTAAGTGCTAGAGACTTGAAACTTGGCCAGATGGTAGTACAAAAATCGAGGAGAGGTTATCAAATTATGACGCTGATTGGCCCATAGGTGGCGCTATAGCAACCAAAAGCGCAAAACTGGTCATAACTCCTAGACGATAAGTCGTAGACTCAAGTGTCTTATATCATTGGAAAGCTGGACGCCTGACGAACAAAACGTATATCTCCGATTTTATTTCCGTCATGATAGATTTTCCGCCATTTTGAATTTTGTCAAAAACCTACTTTTGCGAACTAGTCCCTGGTTTTTCGTCCGATCGGAACCAAACCAGTGCAGAAATGTTCTTTGGAGTCTGACGATCAATAATTATCAAAAAAAAGTCGAAATTTTGATTCATGGTCGCTAGGGGGCATAAAATTAACGTTGAGGGCGGAGCCTATTTTACTAAAACGGCTATAACTCAAAAAGTAAATGAGATAGCTTAACCAAACTTGGTACACATGTGTATGGGTTCAGTCTGGGGTCACAGTAAAAAAAATGCATCGATTGGCCACATGGTGGCGCTATAAACAAAAAAAAACTTATAAACACCTGACCGTTTTTCCGAATGACGTGAAATTTGGTATGCAGTGTCTTGGGCCAAGAGGCCATGTATGTCTAAAAGGATATTGGCATATCTCGAAAAACATGGCCGCCATTGGCAAATGAGGTTTGAGCACCTATTAAACAAGGTTAACGAAGTCCAATTGTTTTATGAGTTTTATGGCTCTGTAATCACGTGGTGTTGCACACATCCATACAATTTGCATATCATTTGATAGATCTGCTCATGCTGAACAACTTTGCCTTAAGAACCATTGCTGTCAATCAAACCGTTCATTAAATATTCGTTAATATGTCTAAAACCTACTTTTGCGAACTAGTCCTAGGTTTTTCGCCCGATCGGAACCAGACCAGTCTAGGACAATTCTATGGACTCTCTAGATCAATAATTATCAAAAAAAAGTTGAACTTTTGCATTTGGATGGCTGTAATAGGGTCATTTATAAAATGGGCGTGGCAAATACATTAAAAAGCCTATAAATCCTAAATGAAAACTCAGAACTTCACAAAAATTGGTGAGCATATGTGACATAACATCATTAAGAAGCGTGCCGGATTTTGTGGAGATCGGACGACAGGTGGCGCTATAACTGTTAAAAAGCTTTAAAACCATATATTTCCTATGGTACATTGCCTGTATTGGCTGTAAATGGTCTTTTCCATCTATGATGTCAGTGGTTACATGCTTGCTAAATACAACTTAATAACTTTTGATGCTTTTGTGCTTAAAGGCCTTAAAGGCCTTAACAGCTTGAACCCCGATAAATGCTGCTTGCAGCTTTAATTATTATTATTATTATTATTCTTCCGCCGTAAAACGCATCGTGCAGCCCAAACCGTAAGTGCTAGAGACTTGAAACTTGGCCAGATGGTAGTACAAAAATCGAGGAGAGGTTATCAAATTATGACGCTGATTGGCCCATAGGTGGCGCTATAGCAACCAAAAGCGCGAAACTGGTCATAACTCCTAGACGATAAGTCATAGACTCAAGTGTCTTATATCATTGGAAAGCTGGACGCCTGACGAACAAAACGTATATCTCCGATTTTATTTCCGTCATGATAGATTTTCCGCCATTTTGAATTTTGTCAAAAACCTACTTTTGCAAACTAGTCCCTGGTTTTTCGTCCGATCGGAACCAAACCAGAGCAGAATTGTTCTCTGGAGTCTGAAGATCAATAATTATCGAAAAAAAGTCGAAATTCCGATTCCTGGTCGCTAGGGGGTGATAAATTAAGGTTGTGGGAGGAGCCTATTTTACTAAAATGGCTATAACTCGAGAAGTAAATGAGATATCTTCACCAAACTTGGCACACATGTTTAAGAGGTCAATCTGAGGTCACAGTAAAAAAAATTGCGTCGATTGGCCACATGGTGGCGCTATAAACAAAAAAAAACATATAGACACCTGACCGTTTTTCCGAATGACTTGAAATTTGGTATGCAGTGTCTTGGCCCAACGGGCCACCTATGTCTAAAAGGATATTGGCGTATCTCGAAAAACATGGCCGCCATTGGCCAATGAGGTTTGAGCACCGTTAACGAAGTCCGATCGGAGCGAAACTCGGTGGGCATGTTTGGCTCAAGCCCCTAAAGGTCTGTAAGAATTTTGAAAGAAATCGGCCACTAGTTGGCGCTAACGAGTTTTATGGCTCTGTAATCACGTGGTGTTACACTTATCATCACAAACTGCATATCATCTGATAGATCTGCTCATGCTGAACAACTTTGCCTCAAGAACCATTGCTGTCAATCAAACAGTTAATTAAATATTCATGAATATGTTAAAAACCTACTTTTGCAAACTAGTCCCTGGTTTTTCGCCCGATCGGAACCAGACCAGTCTAGGACAATTCTCTGGACTCTCTAGATCAATAATTATCAAAAAAAAGTTAAACTTTTGCATTTGGGTGGCTGTAATAGGGTAATTAATAAAAGGGGCGTGGCAAAATACACTAAAATGCCTATAAATCATAAATGAAAACTCAGAACTTCACAAAAATTGGTGAGCATATGTGACATAACATCATTAACAAGCATGCCAAATTTTATGGAGATCGGACCAAAGGTGGCGCTATAACTGTTAAAAAGCTTTAAAACCATATATTTCCCATGGTAAACTGCCTGTATTGGCTGTAAATGGTCTTTTCCGTCTATTATGTCAGTTGTTAAATGCTTGCTAAATAAAACTTAATGTCTTTTGATGCTTGTGTGCTTAAAGGCCTTAAAGGCCTTAACTGCTTGAACCCCGATAAATGCTGCTTGCAGCTTTAATTATTAGGGGTTCAAGCACGAAGTGCTGAAACCCTATTGTAATTGTCCTGATTTTTATTATTATTTTTCTTCTGCCGTAAAACGCATCGTGCAGCCTAAACCGTAAGTGCTGGAAATGTGAAACTTTGCCAAATGGTAGTACAAAAATCGAGGAGAGGTTTAGAGAGTATGACCCCGATTGGCCCATAGGTGGCGCTATAGCAACCAAAAGCGCGAAACTGCTCATAACTCCTAGACCATATGTCGTAGACTCAAGTGTCTTATATCATTGGAAAGCTGGAACACTGAAGAACAAAACGTATATCTCCGATTTCATTTCCGGTATGCAAATTTTTCCGCCATTTTGAATTTTGTCAAAAACCTACTTTTGCGAACTAGTCCTAGGTTTTTCGTTCGATCGGAACTAAACCAGTGCAGAAATGTTCTCTGGAGTCTGAATATCAATAATTATCGAAAAAAGTTGAAATTTCGATTCTCGGTCGCTAGGGGGCGCAAAACTATTGTTGTGGGAGGAGCCTATTTTACTAAATGGGCTACAACTCAAGATGTAAATGAGGTATCTTCACCAAACTCGGTCCACATGTGTAGGAGTTCAATCTTGGGTCACAGTAAAAAAATCGCGACGATTGAACACTAGGTGGCGCTATAACATGAAAAAAACATGAAAAGGGCTATGACGACCTGACCGTTAGTCCGATTGACTTGAAAATTGGTATGCAGTGTCTTGGTCCAAGGTGCCATGTATGTCTATGAGGACATTGGCGTATCTCAAAAAACATGGCCGCCATCGGCCAATGAAATTTGAGCACCTATTAGACAAGGTTTACGGAGGCTGATCGGAACAAAACTCGGTAGGCATGTTCGACTCATGGCCCTAGAGGTCTGTAAGAATTTTGAAAGAAATCGGCCACTAGTTGGCGCTAACGAGTTTAATGGCTCTGTAATCACGTGGTGTTACACTTATTGTCACAAAATGCATACCATTTGATAGATCTCCTCTTGTTGAACAACTTTGCCTCAAGAACCATTGCTCTCAATCAAACCGTTCATTAAATATTCGTAATTATGTTAAAAACCTACTTTTGCGAACTAGTCCCTGGTTTTTCGCCCGATCAGAACCAAACCAGTCTAGGACAATTCTATGGACTCTCTAGGTCAATAATTATCAAAAAAAAGTTGAACTTTTGCATTTTTCGCATGGGTATATTGGGTCATAAAGAAAATGGGCGTGGCAAAATGCACTCAAAAGCCTATAAAACCTAAACGAAAACACAGAACTTCACAAAAATGTATGCGCATATTTGTCATAACATGCTAAAGAAGCCTGGAAATTTGTATGGAGATCGGACCAAAGGTGGCGCTATAACTGTTAAAACACTTTAAAACCATATATTTCCTATGGTAAATTGCCTGTATTGGCTGTGAATGGTCTTTTCCTATGAAAAATTCCATAGGAAATAATTTGATCAAAATGAAATAATTTTCATATAATAATGTTCATGACTCTTAATAAGCATGAAACATTTCAGACAGATCAGACAAAATTTGCCTCTATAACAGTCAAAAAGGTAAAAATTATATAACATGTCATTAAGCCAATAAGTGGTATTTTACTGCTTTTATTCATGCCTGGTGTAAAAATTATGACTAGTACTATTATACAAAAGTTGAGAGTACAGGACATTAGGAACTTTAGACACAGAGATATTTCTTATAAAATAAAGCAGAGAGACAATCCTTGAGAGACCAGTGCATTCTTAGTATATTAGCTCTTCTATAACAGTTTAAATTGAGTCGTGTCGATCTGTTCTGGACAAATTATATTTTTCAATCAGTTCTTTTTTTTTTTCTTTACTTGATGCACTCGATTACACCACTGGGCAATAACACACGATTCATCCAATCACTGATTGTGCTGCTGTGACTGACACCCCTGAGAGCCAACAGAAGCGGCATATTCATAAGGCCCGCCCACAGGTCGCGCAGGCGCTGCCGCTGTCAGCATAAACAGAGAATCAGATGAGAACAGATCAAATGAGACACGGAGCATTTCTCCAGAAACTCCTTGCACTAAATGATAATCATAATCTATCGAGAACTGTGATTGTGTGCACTTGTAAACTTTGGATGCTTCAGCCTGGAGTGTTGTCGTCAGAGAGAGGTGAAGTGGAAATCGGAGTAAAGATTTAGTGGATCCCAGAGCGGTAATCTTTATTGAATAGTCTTTTTTTTATTGAATATGTGATGCAATCTCGTTTTGGTGAGTGACATTTTTTTATCATATGTTATCTTATGAAAGATATGTCAATTTCAGAAATGATTTGATATGAGCTGAGTGTAGGCCGCACAGCGCGAGCTGAACTAATTAGCCGTAGGCTAAAGCTATCACGTATAACAATGATCTTTTGTGTCATGAGTTGAGACAATGGGTCTTATTCATGAAACACGAGCAGAACGAATTTTTGTGTAAATCGTGTGTAAAGTGGTTCTGACGTAAATTTTCGGATTCATTAAAATGTTCGTATTTTCCAAACGTTAGTTGGTACGAAAGAAATCCACACCTGCTCCAGCCACGCGTAAATAGTGCGTTTAACATCCGAACGTTTTGCTCATTAATAAGGCTGCATTTTAATTCACCTTAATCGTGTACATATTTACACAGCATTTTGAAAAAATATTAGGTAACACTTTACAATACGGGTGCACTAATCTGCATTAATTCATATTTAACTAATGCACAGATAATCATGTGTTAATGTATGACTCATGAAGAACTAAACCATTAATTAATGATTACTGCATCAGCAACTAATAAAGATTCTAAATGATTAATAGATTAAGTAATATATGAATTGTTATTAATTAAATGTGTCAATGTATTAATTAATTAATAACTTATTTTATTAACTAAAAGTGTAAATGAATGCGTTAATTACCACAGTTGGTCAAAGCAATGTACTTCAACTTCCAGTTGTCTGCTTTAATTAATCATTAACTAATGATTTGCAAATGCATCATTATGTTATGACTTTACTTGTTGAGGCACATGACTATTAACTAATTGTTAAGTAATATGCCATTTATGGGTTTTGACAGTTTGCACATGCAGTGAATGTAATGTCGGTGAACGTGTTTGAAGGATGGGGTGAGTTGGGCTGCACACAAATATCAGCACACCAGAATCTGAACTCCTGAAGCTGTTATACTGTGTTTACACTGGACGAGACCAGCTGTCTACACCTGGACATGACAGACCATCGCAAGTCCATTAGTCCTTCGTAACAGAACTAGCACAAGAGCTCTGAGTACGTCAGTAATAGAGTGTGGCATCGGTTTACTGACTGGGTTTTGTCGTGTAGTGTCGCGACGCATCCAGTGTAGTATCACTGACTATAATGGACGTTCTATTGTCTTTGTCCAGTCTAGACACAGTGTTATGAACTAGCAGCGCTCAACCACATGTTCTCAGTGTATGTTAACCTGACATAGTCCTGTGCCATGAACAACAAAGTTCATCGGACTCAGTGAAATCTTGGTTGTACATGGTTGGAAATTGAAATCCATGGCTTAGTGTGGATGTCAAAACCAAAATGGCATATTACTTAACAATTAGTTAATAGTCATGTGCCTCAACAAGTAAAGTCATAACATAATGATGCATTTGCAAATCATTAGTTAATGATTAATTAAAGCAGACAACTGGAAGTTGAAGTACATTGCCTTGACCAATTGTGGTAAGTAACGCATTGATTTAGACTTTTAGTTAATAAAATAAGTTATTAATGAATTAATACATTATGACACATTTAATTAATAACAATTCATATATTACTTTATATTAATCATTTAGAATCTTCATGATGCAGTAATCATTAATTAATGGTTTAGTTCTTCATGAGTCATACATTAACACATGATTATCTGTGCATTAGTTAAGCATGAATTAATGGTTATTAGTGCACCCGTATTGTAAAGTGTTACCAAATATTATATATAGTAATTACATACGGTTTTTCTTTTTACTTTTATTACGACAGCCAGTAATTACGAGAGCCATCTGCAAACGGAACAAAAGTCTGCAAGTTTTTTTTATTTAATTTTTTTATTCAAGCTGTTTATTCTTTTACAAGTCCGCAAGTCACAAATAATGCAGTCACGCTTCACGTCAAACCATTTTCTTTTCACTTCTAGGACTGTTCGATTAACAGATGAAACTCCATTAACTGCATCTATGCTGCCAAGCTTCCTTTTTTTTAGGCCTGATACGCCACTATGTACGCTTGAAAACAAAATGTGGCGTTTTGAATGAACTTCTGATAATAAACTTCAATTTCTGCATCTGAGAAATTTCTCTTCTTCATTCGTTTTTGAGAAGACAAGTTGAAATCCTTCGTTTGGTGTCATAATATGATGCCCATATAGCCTATAGTTTTCAGTCGGTTTTAATGGGCGGGATTTATGGTAATTTAGAGAATGAGCGTGCACACGCGTCCCATTTACAACTGATTGGAATTCATTAACACACACACACACACACACACACACACACACACACACACACACACACACACACACACACACACACACACACACACATTTCACTATCACATCTGACGTTTACGAAGTATTTCTGAATCAGGAGAAGAATTTTCGGGAATGTCGCCTTTACGCGCAAATCACTCACATATTTACTCGTATATTTACGATTTCATGAATGAGACCCATTGAGTGATTAATGAGTGTCTGTGTTAAGTAACTGTCGAAAAGTTCGATTAATGTGTCATTTGAACTGCGCATGTATATGATTTGTTACTGAAATGTTGAATCAGAAATGAATTATTGTACGTTTGCCTTGTGTTTTCCAAGGCTGCGTTTTCTTGTTCTGTTTTTTTTCCTATGTGAACGTGATCGGCAAGTGAGATCCTGTTTTGTGCCATAAATAATCCTGTGGAGGTGAATCGCCTGCCTATTGAATACAATTAAATATGCACAAATGGCTAGCTGACCAGTGCCCATGGACCGGTTTCCACTTTGAACCATAATTTGAAACCATCAACTGGTAGGATAATTACAATTTTCTTTTGTTTTTCGGACTCACAGGACTTTTAATTTGTGAAATAAATTTATTTATTTTTACATCTGAAATGGAGAGACTTCAACTGATCGAGAGAAGTCTGAACAACTCTTTAAACTGAATCATTTGATTCACGAACTCTGGTCAGCTACGTCGTTATTCATGTTGTTGAACATACTATTTTACTATACAAAGATAAGGTGGTTAATTGGAAGGAATGATGAATCACATTGTCTTTTGAGTCAAATCCGATATCTGATTACTAGTATTTCTTTCGTCAACAAAAATTATAACTAAATATTGTCGTCAACGAACCACGTGACGAAAACGAGACGCAACGTAAATGCTGGTCATGTGACAATAACTATAATTAAATGTATAATGCAATATTGTTGACGAATAAAAACGAGACTAAATGTGGTTTTACAAAATAAAAACTATGTTAAAATGTCTCTTCATTTTCGTTGACCAAAACGAGATGAAATGTTATGACGCTATTTCGTCTTGTTTAGTCACATTATTATTATTATTATTATTATTATTTTGCAGTATTTCTGTTTCCCGTGTCTCACTTCAGGGGCTGCATCAGGGCGCACTGCGCAGACGACGTCACTTCCTCAAGCCCCACTCGCGGCATTATTTAGAAGATGCAGCTGCGGTGAGTTAGCGTAAACGACAACAAACAAAGTTAAGTCTGACGCCCGTTTCACACATAGGGCCCGATTTTAACGATCTGAAACGCAAGTATCAAGCGCGAAACGCAAGTAACTTTGTGGCCGGGTCTTGGGCGCTGTTGCTATTATACCGGCGGGATAAATTACTCTTGCGCTCAACGCAAATCTAAAATGTGTTGGTCTGCAGTAGCTTCATTACTCATAGGTGTGGTTTGGGCGTAACGTGAAATAAACCAATCAGAGCGTCATCTCACATTCCCTTTAAGAGCAGACGCGCTTATTCTATAGCGGATTCCTATTATAACGGTGGATTTGCCAGACGCGCGCCAGCAGCGGTTCACAGCCGAGGAGACCGACGTTCTCATCAGGGCCGTAAAACACAGAGAAGTGACATTGGGGATGGAGAAACACACCCAAATTAACTTCGATTAAACAGGCGTATGATAATTTGGGTAAATGTGTAAACTAGAAGTATGCTTTTATAATCTATCTATCTATCTATCTATCTATCTATCTATCTATCTATCTATCTATCTATCTATCTATCTATCTATCTATCTATCTATCTATCTATCTATCGTAATGTATGATTTGCAAAAATGAAAACGGCTGCTTCTGTGTGAGAGAATCAAAGTGTATGCGCGTTGTGCACACGCTACATTGATTATGGCCAAGCATGCGCCCTTAAAATAGCATAAGAATAACATGTGCAACGCGCCACTGACTTTAAACTAGATTTTTTCAGTTAGTGGCGGAATTGTTTTCTAAACGTGCAAAATAGCATGAGGGAACGTTTGCGCCGGAACACGCCTCCTCTTTGCGCTGAACCGCCCCCGGGAGCGCAAGTGTATTTCTTAGTTAACCGACGTGCGTCTGTGGAGGGAAAAGTCCGCTGTGCGCGGGTGCAAAATAGGAATGATACATGCGTCGGTGTACAAAGTCAATTGCGCTGGGTGCAAGATAGGGCCCATACTCCGTGTGCAGTGCATATGCGGTGCAGGAGCAGCACTCGCTATAGTGCTTTCACATATGCTGCGTTTGCAGTGCGTAACTGATCCACGGCTGAACCACAAACACATACTCACTATTTTTATTTCAAATCCAGAAGTTATCAAATACTTTTATTTAAAAAAAGTTTTGTCAGCATTACGATTCTCTTTGTACACACATACTCTTTAATGGTCGTAATTCACTTTTAAGCACAATTTAAACAATGTATTCAATGCACTACTTCTATCTAGATTTATTAGCAAGTGGTAAAATATTTAGCCATATAGTTATATTAAAATGACAAATATTTTAAATTAAAACTTAAAATTGACAAAAACAACCAACTCTCATGCCTTTTCTTTTGCATTTAAATTAATACAGTAAATCTTGGATGTCAGAAAGAACTTGTTTTTCAACCTCCACGAATGAGACGAGTGTTACTTTTCTGTTCACTATTTTCGCTATTTTTCCATAGTGATACACTATATTCACTGGGTTAAATAGAATTGCATTTCTAAAAAGAGACTAAAATACAATTTTCATTGACTAAAACTAGACTAAGGGCGCTTTCACACTTGGTTCGATTGCCTGTTCCTAACCCGAGTTCGATTGCTCCCCCCCTGCCCCCGATGGACTTGTGTTCACATATTATTTGTATCCGAACCGCAGTATGCTTGTGTCATCAAGTTGCAGCTGGTGCGTAATCGTGTTGCTTGGTAACCGCTATGAATGAAAAGGCGTCAAAATGGATAGAATTGCTCGCTTCACATTTGTTCTTTTTTTTTTTTTAACCTTTGGTTTTGTTTGAAAAAAATCGTTCCAAAGACAGCGGGCTGTCCGCCGAAGACAATTTTTGCGGAGGCAGCCAGAAATCATCTCTCTGCTTGCAGTGCGTCAATCCCGCTTTTCATCAAGTTAAGTGTATACATGACGAGAATAATTCCTGTTAGTGATCCAGAGCGCGATCCATTTAGACGCCGACAAACTTTATTGCTGCGGATAAAACAATAAACCTCCGAAGAAGCATTCCAGAGGTACTCCGCGAGGAACAAAACATGTTCCAAACATAAAACAGGCTATAACCACCTGACCGTTAGTCCAATTGACTTGAAAATTGGTATGCAGTGTCTTGGTCCAAGGTGCCATGTATGTCTATGAGGACATTGGTGTATCTCAAAAAACATGGCCGCCATCGGCCAATGAAGTTTGAGCACCTATTAGACAAGGTTAACGGTGGCTGATTGAAACAAAACTCAGTGGGCATGTTCGACTCATGGCCCTAGAGGTCTGTAAGAATTTTGAAAGAAATCGACCACTAGTTGGCGCTAACAAGGTTTACGCCCTCTGTAATCACGTGGTGTTGCACACATCAACACGATATGCATATCATTTGATAGATCTGCTCATGCTGAACAACTTTGCCTCAAGAGCCACTGCTGTCAATCAAACCGTTCATTAAATATTCGCAAACATGTTAAAAACCTACTTTTGCGAACTAGTCCCTGGTTTTTCGCCCGATCAGAACCAGACCAGTCTAGGGCAATTCTCTGGACTCTCTAGATCAATAATTATCGAAAAAAAGTTGAACTTTTGCATTTGAATGGCTGTAATAGGGTCATTTAGAAAATGGGCGTGGCAAAATACACTAAAAAGCCTATAAATCCTTAATAAAAACTCAGAACTTCACAAAAATTGATGAGCATATGTGACATAACATGCTAAAGAAGCATGGAAATTTTTATGGGGATCGGACCATAGGTGGCGCTATAACTGTTAAAAAGCTTTAAAACCATATATTTCCCATGGTAAACTACGTGTATTGGCTGTAAATGGTCTTTTCCGTCTATTATGTCATGCTTGCTAAATAAAACGTAATAACTTTTGATGCTTTTGTGCTTAAAGGCCTTAATTGCTTGAACCCCGCTAAATGCTGCTTGCAGCTTTAATTATTATTATTATTATTCTTCTGCCGTAAAACGCATTGTGCAGCCAAAACCATAAGGGCTAGAGCATTGAAACTTTGCCAGATGGTAGTACAAAAATCGAGGAGAGGTTTAGAGATTATGACCCCGATTGGCCCATAGGTGGCGCTATAGCAACCAAAAGCGCGAAACAGCTCATAACTCCTAGACCGTTTGTCGTAGACTCAAGTGTCTTATATCATTGGAAAGCTGGACGCCTGACGAACAAAACGTATATCTCCGATTTCATTTCCGCCATGATAGATTTTCCGCCATTTTGAATTTTGTCAAAAATCTACTTTTGCGAACTAGTCTGTGGTTTTTTGCCCTATCGGAACCAAACCAGTGCAGAAATGTTCTCTGGAGTCTGAAGATCAATAATTGTCAAAAAAAAGTCGAAATTTTTATTCATGGTCGCTAGGGGGCATAAAATGAACATTGTGGGAGGAGCCTATTTTACTAAAATGGCTATAACTCAAAAAGTAAATGAGATAGCTTAACCAAACTTGATACACATGTGTATGGGTTCAGTCTGGGGTCACAGTAAAAAAATTGCGTCGATTGGCCTCATGGTGGCGCTATAAAACAATAAAAACGTATAGACACCTGACCGTTTTTCCGAATGACTTGAAATTTGGTATGCAGTGTCTTGGCCCAAGGGGCCATGTATGTCTAAAAGGATATTGGCGTATCTCGAAAAACATGGCCGCCATTGGCCAATGAGGTTTGAGCACCTATTAACGAAGTCCGATCGGAACGAAACTCGGTGGGCATGTTCGGCTCAAGCCCCTAGAGGTCTGTAAGAATTTTGAAAGAAATCGGCCACTAGTTGGCGCTAACGAGTTTTAAGGCTCTGTAATCACGTGGTGTTACACTTATTGTCACAAAATGCATATAATCTGATAGATCTGCTCATGCTGAACAACTTTGCCTCAAGAACCATTGCTGTCAATCAAACAGTTCATTAAATATTCATGAATATGTTAAAAACCTACTTTTGCGAACTAGTCCTAGGTTTTTTGCCCGATCGGAACCAGACCAGTCTAGGACAATTCTCTGGACTCTCTAGATCAATAATTATCAAAAAAAAGTTGAACTTTTGCATTTGGGTGGCTGTAATAGGGTCATTTATAAAATGGGTGTGCCAAAATACACTAAAAAGCCTATAAATCATATATAAAAACTCAGAACTTCACAAAAATTGGTGAGCATATGTGACATAACATCATTAATAACCATGCAAAATTTTATGGAGATCGGACCATAGGTAGCGCTACAACTGTTAAAAAACTGTAAAACCATATATTTCCTATGGTAAATTGCCTGTATTGGCTGTAAATGGTCTTTTCCATCTATGATCATATAATTTTCATATAATAATGTTCAAAACTAGTGCAGTACAATTCTCTGGACTCTCTAGATCAGTAATTATCACAAAAAGTTGAACTTCTTCATTTGGATGGCTATAATAGGGTCACTTCAAAATGTGGCCTTGACCAAGTGTCCCCGAAAGCTTATATCTTTTAAGATGCTCAGATCTTCTTAAAAACAAGTCAGAACATGTGAAATATCACTCTTGAATAAGCATCAAAAATTTCAGACAGATCGGAGAAAATTTGCCTCTATAACAGTTAAAAAGGTGAAAATGATATGAATTTAATGACATATTAAGCCAATAAGTGGTATTTTACTGCCCCCTGCTGTTAAAAAAATACATTTACAATCAAATGTAGTCAGAATTCATCTATTGAAGTATTACTACTGACAATTGTGTCACATTGAGAGATGTGAATCCTGAAGGTGACTTGCAGTAAGCAGTTTGATCACATCCTATGGTTCAAATGTCATCTGATTAATAGTTTACAAAGACTTTGTGAAATGTTTATAGACCATTCAAATATATTTTCATAATGACATATCCCAATAGCATTGAAAAACAACAACAACATTTGTCTTTGTGTGTGTGTGTGTGTGTGTGTGTGTGTGTGTGTGTGTGTGTGTGTGTGTGTGTGTGTGAGAGAGAGAGAGAGAGAGAGAGAGAGCATACATTATGGAGTTAACATGGAAATACTGGTTTGCTTTAGTGCAGAAAACTGGTGAAAACCATGAGGTTTAAAGTGAAAGTGAGCCAATAAGTGGTCTTCTACTGCCCTCTGCTGGCCATTCTACTTATTAACGAAGTCTTTTCACATGTGCTTTTCACATGTGCTCAAATTCATATTTAGACTCTAAAAATCACTAATGTAACAATAACAATTATAACACAATAAGATTTTGTCAGTGTTTATCACTTCATTTGAACTGACACTTCACATAATTGCTAGTAATGTGGTAAATCATGGTAAATCACACTACAAACAATGGTAAATCATACTAGAATGTAGTATTTCATGGTAAATCATGGTAAACTATGGTAAATCATGCTACAATCATAGTAAATAATACTAGAATGTGGTAAATTGTTGTGGGAGGAGCCTATTTTACTAAAATGGCTATAACTCAAGAAGTAAATGAGATATCTTCACCAAACTTAGTACGCATGTGTATGGGTTCAATTTGAGGTCACAGTAAACAATGTTATGGAGATCGGACCATAGGTGGCGCTATAACTGTTAAAAAGCTTTAAAACCATATATTTCCCATGGTAAACTGCCTGTATTGGCTGTAAATGGTCTTTTCCATCTATTATGTCAGTGGTTACATGCTTGCTTAATAACTCTTAATAACTTTTGATGCTTTTGTGCTTAAATGCCTTAAAGGCCTTAACTGCTTGAACCCCGATAAATGCTGCTTGCAGCTTTAATTATTAGGGGTTCAAGCATGAAATGCTGAAACCCTATTGTAATTGTAAGGATTCGTAAAACGCATCGTGCAGGACAAACCGTAAGGCCTAGAGACGTGAAACCTGGCCAGATGGTAGGCCTCAATTTGGGGACAACCTATCAGAGTATGACCCCAATTGGCCCATAGGTGGCGCTACAGCAACCAAAAGTACTAAATCGCTCATAACTCTTAGACCGTTTGTCCCAGGATCAAGTGTCTTATATCGTTGGAATCCTTGGCTCAAGGCGGACAAAATGGCTATCTCCGATTTGGATGTAGGCAGGGACAATTTTCTGCTATGTCGGATTTTGTCCAAAACCTACTTTTGCGAACTAGTCCCTGGTTTTTGGCCCGATCGGAACCAAACCAGTCTAGGACAATTCTCTGGACTCTCTAGATCAATAATTATCGAAAAAAAGTTGAACTTTTGCATTTGGGTGGCTGTAACAGGGTCGTTTAGAAAAGGGGCGTGGCAAAATACACTAAAAAGCCTATAAATCCCAAATGAAAACTCAGAACTTCACAAAAATTGATGAGCATATGTGTCAGAACATGGTGAGGAAGCATGCAGAGTTTCATGGAGATCGGACCCTAGGTGGCGCTATAACTGGCAAAAAGCCTTCATTCTTATTAGGGGTTCAAGCATGAAATGCTGAAACCCTATTGTAATTGTAAGGATTCGTAAAACGCATCGTGCAGGACAAACCGTAAGGCCTAGAGACGTGAAACCTGGCCAGATGGTAGGCCTCAATTTGGGGACAACCTATCAGAGTATGACCCCAATTGGCCCATAGGTGGCGCTACAGCAACCAAAAGTACTAAATCGCTCATAACTCTTAGACCGTTTGTCCCAGGATCAAGTGTCTTATATCGTTGGAATCCTTGGCTCAAGGCGGACAAAATGGCTATCTCCGATTTGCACGCCCTTCAGGCGCCAATTTCGAGTAAATTGCATTTTTTTGAAAAACCTATTTTTGCGAACTTCTCCTTGGTTTTTCGACCAATTGGAACCAAACCACTGCAAGAATATTCTCTGGAGTCTGACAATCAATAATCATCCAAAAAATTCTAAATTTCAATTAACGGTCGATAAGGGGAACCAAAATCTTTGATAGCACCAGGGCCACTTTTACTAAAACGGTTATAAATTGTGAACGGAAAGAGATTTTTTTGCTAAACTTGGGACACATCTTCCTGAGCTCAATCTGAGATCACTTGAAAAAAATCGCAACAATTGGCCAGTAGGTGGCACAATAAAACGGTTATAACTTGTGAACGGAAAGAGATATTTTCACAAAACTTGGGACACATGTTCATGAGCTCATTCTGAGGTCACGTGAAAAAAAATCATGAGAATTGGCCACTTGGTGGCGCTATAAAATGGTTATAACTTGTGAACGGAATGAGATATTTTCACTAAACTTGGGACACATGTTCATAAGCTCAATCTGAGTTGACATGAAAAAAATCGTGACAATTGGACACTTGGTGGCGCTATAACAGTGAAAAAATTCATGAAAATAGCTATAAGTGCACCCAAATGTTAGTCTACTGAAAAGTGGCACGCAGTGTCTTTGTCCAGGGTGCCATGATAGTCTATGAGAACATTGGTGTATCTCAAAAAACTCAGTATACGTAATTGGCACAAAGCCTTGAAGGAGCCTTAAAAGTTTCAAGGAAGCCCATGTTTTTTTCACAGGAGTGACCTCCTAAGAATCCTTGCCGAGTCCAACAATACCAAACATGCCAGGTTTCGCCTTATGGTTTTTGTAAGTGTCATTTAGAGCTTTAAAAAATTTTGGTTATCTTCAAAGCCGTTAGTCTGATCTAGACAACAACAAAAAAACAAAGGAAATTTGAAAACATAGGTAAATAGCTAAACAATAACGCCAAAATGTTAAAATTATGATAGGAACTGACAAAAAAAAGAAATTAAATCCAATCAATTTCACCCATGGATCATTTTGATGCTCTCACATGTTTGAAATGAACAATGATGGATTGTGATGAAATTTGTTTTGAATTGGGACTGGCGAATCCCCGTCCATACTGTCAATGACCATTCGCAAAGACCCGCCCACTTTAGTTACTGTTGCTATGTCTGACAAGCGACGCCACTCTCACACCACACCAAGTTCTCACGCAGTGAAAAATACATTGCGGATCAGAGAGGAGACTGCGCGCTGACAGACAAGTACTTTTGATATGAAACAAATGGCGCTTTTCCACTACACAGTGTAACACAGTGTACTTTTTCCACTGTGTAAAAGTTGTACCTGTACCTGCTTCCAGGTACTTTTTTTCGTACCACCTCCGGCGAGGTTCTAAGCGAGCTGGGGCGAGCTGAGGCAATACTAAAATGTGACGTGAAAACACGGCAGACTGCTGACTGGTCAGAGAGAATCGTCACTATTAACTGCGTCATCATTGCACGCGCCAGACGGAGTATCCTGAATAAAAAACAGCAAAAACAAAAACATCCAAAAACAGCATACACTTGATTTCCTCCATTGTCCTGTGTGTGTGGCAGCGGATGTATCTCGCGTAGAAGATTAAGTCACAGCAGTTTCCTGCGGCGTCGCTATGACGACCAGGTACTATTGTGGAGGTACTATCTGCAATGGAAAACGGAGCGAAAAGCGAGCCGAGCCGAGCCGAGCCGAGTCGAGTCGAGTCGAGTCGAGTCGAGTCGACTCGAGTTGAGCTGGTACTGGTAATGGAAAAGCGGCAAAAGTCTCACCTTTCAAATGTAGTCACTTTTTAGAGACATTTAAACAATAAATACTGTTTTGTGACTCTTTAATGTGTCTGACAGATCGCTGTAGACTCGAGGCTCAGTTAAAGCTGCTCGTGAACCAATCATCTCTTCCTTCTAGTTAATTTATAGCATTAAAATAAACATGAATGAACATAAAAGGAATGTTGTTTTAAAGTGCTAAGACGTCAGTACACTTTGTTTTTCAAATTTAAATCCTCCAATGTTAATCTACTAACTCTCCTGACTGCTTTGTGGGACAAAATGGCGGATTATGATTAGTCAGATCGCCTGTCAATCAAACTCCCTGCAAATGGTCAATTGAGAATGCCCGTGCGCACAATCCTGATCTAATCGACAACTTTGCAGTTGCACATAGGAAAGCCCGGAAAATCCCGCTATAATGTAAGAGAGCATCTTTTTTATGTATTTGGACCAAGGCCTAACAATGTGTTATGGTGCGCTATCACCAGTGTTTTTTTTGTTTTTTTGTTTTTTTGGTGAGCGTAGGCTCCTCCTGATTTTGTTAGTCATCTCATCTCTTATATGCTGTGTATGATCATATCCTGCCCTATTTATGGTAGCCTACTCGCTGACATTGCGTCATCAATGTCATCAATTGCGTCATCAAGGGGCCCGCCTTGATAATCCTACTTAAAGGAGCTGTATGTAAGAAATGTATTTCAATTAATCATAAAATGGCCCTGATATATCACTAGACATTAAGAAATCATGTTCATTTCAAATACTTATATCACTGACAACAGTAGTCCGGGCAGAATATTGTCATTTTAAAATTGAAGTTGCAGCCCTCAACTGATGTTGATGTTGTCATGTTGTGTTTTGGTCTGAAGCGCCACCCTCCACCTATCTACCAATCACGAAGTCAGTAGTGTTTCGGCCTCAGGGTTGCCAGTTCTGCTCTAGTTACCACAGCTACGTAGCAGCCTACGTTCCTGCTGGATCCTGCAGCCTATCTGGCAACCTCGAGTCAGGGGGAGGGGGAGGGGATACACCGCTCTACAGTAATTTGAAAGTGATTGCAGTACCAGTTTTGGCCACAATCTTAGGAGCCGTATGCCGTGTGTTGGCTCGTTATGCCACTGAATATAATTGTCTAAACTCCTTATCAAAATTACATATTTACAACAAATTTGACACATATATATGGGCACACTTTGAGTACTACTAATAAAAGTGGTGGAGATCAGGCAAGACTGTAAGAAGACTCAGGCAAAAAGGTGCAATACCTGTCAAAAAGCTTTGAAAACCATATATTTCCTATGTTAAATGGCCTGTATTGGCTGTAAATGGTCTTTTCCATCATATATGTCAGTGGTTAAATGCTTGCTAAATAAAACTTAATAACTTTTGATGCTTTTGTTCTTAAAGGCCTTAAAGGCCTTAACTGCTTGAACCCCGATAAATGCTGCTTGCAGCTTTAATTAGGGGTTCAAGCATGAAATGCTGAAACCCTATTGTAATTGTACAGATTTTTAGGGGTTCAAGCACGAAGTGCTGAAACCCTATTGTAATTGTACTGATTTTTATTAGGGGTTCAAGCACGAAGTGCTGAAACCCTATTGTAATTGTACTGATTTTTATTAGGGGTTCAAGCACGAAGTGCTGAAACCCTATTGTAATTGTCCTGATTTTTAGGGGTTCAAGCACGAAGTGCTGAAACCCTATTGTAATTGTGCTGATTTTTATTATTATTTTTCTTCTGCCGTAAAACGCATCGTGCAGACCAAACCGTAAGAGCTGGAACCTTGAAACTTTGCCAGATGGTAGTACAAAAATCGAGGAGAGGTTATCAAATTATGACCCCGATTGGCCCATAGGTGGCGCTATAGCAACCAAAAGCGCGAAACTGCTCAGAACTCCTAGACCGTATGTCGTAGACTCAAGTGTCTTATATCATTGGAAAGCTGGACGCCTGGCGAACAAAACGTATATCTCCGATTTCATTTCCGCCATGATAGATTTTCCGCCATTTTGAATTTTGTCAAAAACCTACTTTTGCGAACTAGTCCCTGGTTTTTCGCCCGATCGGAACCAAACCAGTGCAGAAATGTTCTCTAGAAACTGAAGATCAATAATTATCGAAAAAAAGTCGAAATTTCGATTCACGGACGCTAAGGGGCGCCAAAACGTACGTTGTGGGAGGGGCCTATTTTACTAAAATGGCTATAACTCCAGAAGTAAATGAGGTATCTTCACCAAACTCGGTACACATATGTATGAGCTCAATATGAGGTAACAGTAAAAAAATCGCGGCGATTGGCCACATGGTGGCGCTATAATATGAAAAAAACATAAAACAGGCTTTAACCACCTGACCGTTAGTCCAATTGACTTGAAAATTGGTATGCAGTGTCTTGGTCCAAGGTGTCATGTATGTGTACGAGGACATTGGCGTATCTAAAAAAACATGGCCGCCATCGGCCAATGAAGTTTGAGCACCTATTAGACAAGGTTAACGGAGGCCGATCGGAACGAAACTCGGTGGGCATGTTCTACTCATGGCCCTAGAGGTCTGTAAGAATTTTAAAAGAAATCGGCCACTAGTTGGCGCTAACGAGTTTTATGGCTCTGTAATCACGTGGTGTTACACTTATTGTCACAAAATGCATACCATTTGATAGATCTCCTCTTGTTGAACAACTTTGTCTCAAGAACCATTGCTGTCAATCAAACCGTTCATTAAATATTCGTAATTATGTTAAAAACCTACTTTTGCGAACTAGTCCTAGGTTTTTCGCCCGATCGGAACCAAACCAGTCTAGGACAATTCTATGGACTCTCTAGGTCAATAATTATCAAAAAAAAGTTGAACTTTTGCATTTTTCGCATGGCTAACAGGGTCATTTAGAAAATGGGCGTGGTAAAATGCACTCAAAAGCCTATAAATCCTAAACGAAAACTCAGAACTTCACGAAAATTGATGAGCATATGTGTCATAACCTGCTTAAGAAGCATGGAAAATTTTATGGAGAGCGGACCATAGTTGGCGCTATAACTGTTAAAACGCTTTAAAACCATATATTTCCTATGGTAAATTGCCTGTATTTGCTGTAAATGGTGTCTTCTATCATATAATGTTCATATCATAATGTTCAAAACCAGTGCAGCACAATTCTCTGAACTCTCTAGATCAATAATTATCAGAAAAAAAGTTTAACTTCTTCAAAAGGTGATTTTATATGAATATAATGACATATTAAGCCAATAAGTGGTATTTTACTGCCCCCTGCTGTCATTTCATCATACTACTCCCTAATATTGTTATAAAATTCATATTTAGACTTTATAAAATCATTATTTTAACATTTACAATCACATTTTGTCAAAACTCATCTATTGAGTATTACTATTGACAATTGTGTTACACTGAGATATGGAAATGGACGAAAGTAAATGAATGAAATGAAACGAAAGTATAACGGCATTTAAGCCACGCCCCCAAATACTAATTCATTCATAACTCGAAAACGGAAAGTCGTTGCGCGCTCAAATTTTGATGGTGAGGACCTCTCGGGGCTCTTGATCGAAACGTGTCGTCGCGGGCCTCGGGAGCGCGCCCCCCCGCGCATCGCAAGCCCGCGGACCCCCGACTTTGAACGACCGCAACTCCCGACCCAAACCACCCCGAACCTTGTGTGAGAGGTCGTTGGAAAGGGCGCGTCCTTGGCTAGCTTCGATTCAAATGTGGTGTTATTTGCCCTGGGCATTCCAGAGATAATAGCCCGAACAGATATGCCTTATAACAGTCATAACTCCCAGCCCCAATCGCCCAAAAACACCTTGATGGTCTCATTCAACAGGGCTCCTCAAGCACTATCTATGCTCTGAGTTTCAGAATTTTTCGCCTTTTGGTTCCTGAGATATAAGTAAAAAAACAAATTCCCATTCATTCATTCAAACACTTCAACTGTAAAATGTAAGCTATAATACCACTGTTGTCCACTAGAGGGAGCAGCAGGATTACGCATGATCTTTTAATTCGCTTTCAGTATTGGGAAATAAACAAATGCTTTAAGAAGCAATCTTTTTTATTACGATGTTTTTTGTTTTATTATGATATTTGTATATATTTTATTTTTTTATTATGATTATGAACGGTTTGATTGACATTAGTGATTCTTGAGGCAAAGTTGTTCAAGATGAGGAGATGAAGATATTTTCACAATATCACATCATAAAAACATTGAAAACATATTTGTCTTTGTGTGTGTGTGTGTGTGTGTGTGTGTGTGTGTGTGTGTGTGTGTGTGTGTGTGTGTGTGTGTGTGTGTGTGTGTGTGTGTGTGTGTGTGTGTGTGTGTGTGTGTGTGTGTGTGTGTGTATGGATGTGTTTGTGTTTGTGTGTGTGTCTTGTGTGTGTAAGCATGCTTAATGGAAAGAACATGGAGAAACTGCTTTGTTTTACTGGTGGATAAAAAAGTCTTTCAAATGAAAGTGAGTCAATTAGTGGTCTTCTACTGCCCTCTGCAGGACATTCTACTTAATAAAATATTTTCATCTGTGCTTTTGCATTAGTTTTTGGACTATATAAAATTACTTGCATGAAAATCACCTATTATAACACAGTCATGTTTTGTCAAAGTTTATCACTTCATTTTTACTGAGCTCTCAGTTTGAACAATTCTGCCTCTCAGTGATTAATTTGAAATCTGAAAATGGTGTTATACAGAGGAGATTTGCAATTATCATTTTGTTACCTATCTTTTATTTTAAATATCTACATCTACAAAAAAATGTGTGTGCATGTGTGTGTTCAAGCATGGTTAGTGTATTAAGTATTATTGTTTAAGTATTATTGTTTTCATTTACATTTTAACCACCAGAAGAAGAACACTCATTGGTTCATTCTGCTCACTAAAATATTATTTTTCATTTTTTTTTCCATTTGATATATTGTTTAAACTTAATAAAATCATTCAAATAACATTTCAAATCATATTTTGTCTGTTTATAAATCCCACAGACTCACATTGGCTGCAATACTAATGTTTTTGTAAAACACAGACCTGATAGTCTAATCTGTGTGTATTGTGCATATATTATTGATATTATTACTATTGCAAATCATGTTATTGTAACTCATATCTTAATAGAATATTATTTGTAATTTTAATTCTTTATTTCTTAATTGTTTTTTTATGATTACTACAGATATTATCACCAAAGATATCAACTACACCTTCACTTTTAGTATTGATACGCTGCACACACAGCACAATCACACACTCACTAATGCATTCAAATAAATGTAATCTTACTGTGCTACTTTATCTGTACATGATTAGAATGAACAGAAATCTAAGAATATTTTTCTTCTTTTGTTAAAGCCATTTCAGACTCCAAGTAAGCATTATATTACTAATCATCTATTTTAAAGGTGCCATACAATTGAAAACTGTATTTATCTTGGCATAGTTGAATGATAAGAGTTCTGGACATGGAACTGACATACCGTGAGCCTCAAACACCATTGTTTCCTCCTTCATGTGTAAATCTCCTGTTTGCAAAAGACCGCTGAAAAATGAGTGAATCCCACCATAACACCGACTGTGACGTTGGAGTCAGGATCATTAATATTTATACCCCCCAAATTTGCATTTTCCAGTCCATGTTCTAGGCCAGGCAGTGTTAATGTGGACCTGCACAGCCGAATCATCAGAAGATCTGCAGGTATTGTGAAGAAGCAAGCAAGGACAATAGTGAAAATGGCAGATCATGGATATAAATGTTATGTCTGAGGCTGTGCTGCGGATTTGAGAACTTTTCATTCCCTTCCCACAAAAGAGAACTGTCAACAGGCATGGTTGATGTTTACAACAGGATACCTCACCATTTTAATTCAAAGCTGTTAGTTTGCTCTTAACAGAGGCCGATCAGAACGAAACTAGGTGGGCATGTTCGACTCGTGGCCCTAGAGGTCTGTAAGAATTTTGAAAAATCAGCCACTAGTTGACGCTAACAGGTTTTACGGCTATGTAATCACGTGATGCATATCATTTGATAGATCTCCTCATACTGAACAACTTTGCCTCAAGAACTACTGCTGTCAATCAATTTGTTCATTAAATACTTGCGATTATGTTAAAAAAAACTACTTTTGCGAACTAGTCCTAGGTTTTTCGCCCGATCGGAAATATACCAGTGCAGTAAAATTCTCTGGAAGCTCTAGATTATTAATTATATAAAAAACTTTAACTTTACCCATTGGGTAGCCATAACAGGATCATTTAGAAAATGTGTATGGCAAAAAACACTGAAAAGCCTGTAAATCCTAAACAAAAACTCAGACAACTCACTAAACTGCCTTATGTGCTTAAAGACCCTAAATGCTTGAACCCCGCTAAATGCTGCTTGCAGCTTTAATTATTATTATTTTTCTTCTGCCGTAAAACGCATCGTACAGCCCAAACCGTAAGGGCTAGAGCATTGAAACTTTGCCAGATGGTAGTACAAAAATCGAGGAGAGGTTCAGAGATTATGAACCCGATTGGCCCATAGGTGGCGCTATAGCGACCAAAAGCGTGAAACAGCTCATAACTCCTAGACCGTAAGTCGTAGACTCAAGTGTCTTATATCATTGGAAAGCTGGACGTCTGACGAACAAAACGTATATCTCCGATTTCATTTCCGCCATGATAGATTTTCCGCCATTTTGAATTTTGTCAAAAACCTACTTTTGCGAACTAGTCTGTGGTTTTTCGCCCGATCGGAACCAAACCAGTGCAGAAATGTTCTCTGGAGTCTGAATATCAATTATTATCGAAAAAAAGTTGAAATTTCGATTCAAGGTCGCTAAGGGGCGCCAAAATGTATGTTGTGGGAGGAGCCTATTTTACTAAAACGGCTATAACTCCAGAAGTAAATGAGGTATATTCACCAAACTCGGTACACTTGTGTAAGAGG
Source organism: Leuciscus leuciscus (assembly GCF_965113295.1). Lineage (NCBI taxonomy): Eukaryota > Metazoa > Chordata > Actinopteri > Cypriniformes > Leuciscidae > Leuciscus > Leuciscus leuciscus. The sequence goes on along the minus strand of NC_138741.1, from coordinate 28,679,866 downwards.
TCAATCTGAGGTCACAGTAAAAAAATCGCGGTGATTGGCCACATGGTGGCGCTATAATATGAAAAAAACATAAAACAGGCTATAACCACCTGACCGTTAGTCCGATTGACTTGAAAATTGGTATGCAGTGTCTTGGTCCAAGGTGCCATGTATGTCTATGAGGACATTGGTGTATCTCAAAAAACATGGCCGCCATCGGCCAATGAAGTTTGAGCACCTATTAGACAAGGTTAACGGAGGCCGATCGGAACAAAACTCGATGGGCATGTTCAACTCATGGCCCTAGAGGTCTGTAAGAATTTTGAAAGAAATCGGCCACTAGTTGGCGCTAACGAGTTTTATGGCTCTGTAATCACGTGGTGTTAAACTTATTGTCACATTATGCATATCATTTGATAGATCTGCTCATGCTGAACAACTTTGCCTCAAGAACCACTACTGTCAATCAAAACGTTCATTAAATATTTGTAATTATGTTAAAAACCTACTTTTGCGAACTAGTCCTAGGTTTTTCGCCCGATCAGAACCAAATGAGTTTAGGACAATTCTATGGACTCTTTAGATCAATAATTATCAAAAAAAAGTTGAACTTTTGCATTTTTCGCATGGGTATATTGGGTCATAAAGAAAATGGGCGTGGCAAAATGCACTAAAAAGCCTATAAATCCTAAACGAAAACTCAGAACTTCACAAAAATTGATGAGCATATGTGACATAACATCATTAACAAGCATGCAACATTTTATGGAGATCGGACCATAGGTGGCGCTATAACTTTTAAAAGGCTTTAAAACCATATATTTCCTATGGTAAATTGCCTGTATTGGCTGTAAATAGTGTTTTCCATCTATGAACATATAATGTTCATATAATAATGTTCAAAACCAGTGCAGTGCAATTCTCTGGACTCTCTAGATAAATAATTATCAGAAAAAGTATAACTTCTTCATTTGGATGGCTAATAGGGTCACTTCAATATGTAGCCTTAAAATGAATACCATGACATATTAAGCCAATAAGTGGTATTTTACTGCCCCCTGCTGTCATTTCATCATACTACTCCGTAATATTGTTATATAATTCATTTTTAGACTTTATAAAATCATTATTTTAACATTTAACATGAAAACGAAAGTAAAACGGCATTTAGGCCACGCCCCCCAGTACAAATTCACTCATAACTCGAAAACGGAAAGTCGTTGCACGCTCAAATTTTTATGGTAAGGTCCTCTCCGGGCTCTTGATCGAAACGTGTCGTCGCGGGCCTCGGGAGCGCGCCCCCCCCCCGCGGATCGCTACAGGGTTGCCAACTCTCACGCATCTCGCGTGACAGTCACGCATTCAGCCTCAATCTCACGCTCTCACGCTCAACAAAGAAATCTCACGCAAAAATAGACATTCTTCTGTGCTGTATTTTTTTTCACTCATGTGCACTAAATTTCAGAATTACTATAAACAATTCAGGCTCTTAACTACTGGATGGACCACTAGTTATGGCGCAAATGATTTAAAAATCTCCCACAATCTAGAGCGAGCACGCATGCGAGACAGAGACTGTGCTCCAAACCAACCGATAGCGCGCGCGCGCACGCACGGCAGAGAGGGAAAGTCTTACCCCCCCCCGTTTGAAAATGAGATATTTACAACAAATTGGACAGACATGCATGGGCACACTTTGAGGACACTTAATAAAAGTGGTGGAGATCAGGCAAGACGTGGTGCTATAACTGTCAAAAAAAACTTTCCTCAGTTCATACAGAACGTATGCTCATTTTCCTGCAGCTCATACAGAACGCTGCCGCTAGGATTCTGAGCAGAAACAGAAAATATGAACATATCACACCAGTCCTCAGGTCTCTACACTGGCTCCCAGTTAGATTTAGGATTGATTTTAAAGTATTATTACTGGTATATAAATCATTCAATGGCCTAGGACCTCAATACATTGCAGATATGCTCACTGAATATAAACCCAACAGATCACTCAGATCATTAGGATCATATCAGCTAGAAATACCAAGGGTTCACTCTAAGCATGGCGAGTCTGCTTTTAGCTATTATGCCAGCCACAGCTGGAACCAGCTTCCAGAAGAGATCAGATGTGCTCCTACAGTGGTCACATTCAAATCCAGACTCAAAACACTTCTGTTTAGCTGTGCATTTACTGAATGAGCACTGTGCCGCTGTTCGTCCGACTGTTTGTACTGTACTGTATTTTATTTTTCTAAACTGTTTTAATTATTCTTATTTCTTTTAATTATTTTAATTTCTCCTATGTCAGCAGGGCATTTAGCCCGTAACTGTAAATGCCCACTCAGAAGGTGATAATGTGAAAGTGACGTGTATTAATGTGGGTTTGAAAGTAGAACAGTATTTAAATGACGATATTAAAGTTTTCGTCTGAGAAAGAATGTGAACGCAGTGCTAAAGAAAGTGAAAAGAACGTGTGAGTAAATGAGGGAGAAAAGAAAGTTAAAGGAAAGTTGATAGATGGAAGTCGTAAGAAGATTGAAGGTTAAAAGAAGGTTGAAAGATTTAAGTCTTAAGGGAATCCTTTGAAGGAAAGATCTATAATAATATTTTTTTTTTATTATTTTTTAAAAGTACTGTATTTTATTTTATTTTTCTAAACTGTTTTAATTATTCTTATTTCTTTTCATTATTTTAATTTCTTCTATGTAAAGCACTTTGAATTGCCATTGTGTATGAAATGTGCTATATAAATAAACTTGCCTTGCCTTGCCTTGCCTTTCCTCAGTAAATTGCCTGTATTGGCTGTAAATGGTATTTTCCATCAATGATCTAAGTTTATTAGTTTATTTGGATCCCCATTAGCCACTACCTAGGCAGTGGCTACTCTTCCTGGGGTCCCAACAAGTAAAACATACAGAACTACATTTAATCAACAACAGTAAAAAGTCAAGTCAATGAAACATACTAACCCAAATATCAAAATCAACAATTTAATATATATTTTGCCATTAAATGCTCCTTTAAATATTTTTTTTAAACTATTTTTTCTTGTAAAAATGTGATATCAATGGTAAATGATTCCATATTTTCATTCCTCTATACATTACAGTCCGTTGTTTTCCAGTGGTTTTCGAAACAGGAAATAAAAAACATTCCTTTTATTCATGCCTGGTGTAAAAAATTATGACTAGTACTATTATACAAAAGTTGAGAATACAGCGCATTAGGAACTCTAGACACAGAAATATTTATTATAAAATAAAGCAGAGAGACAATCCTTCACCAGTTCATTCTTAGTATATTAGCTCTTCTATAACAGTTTAAATTCAGTCTTGTCGCTCTGTTCTGGACAAATTTAATTTTTCAATTACAATATTAAAAAAAAAAAATCTTTACTTGATGCACTGGTTGCCACACCACTGGCACTGGGCAATAACACGCGATTCATCCAATCACTGATTGATTGTGCTGCAGTGACTGACACCCCTGAGAACCAACAGTAGCGGCATATTCATAAGGCCCGCCCACTGTTCGCGCTGGCGCTGTCAGCATGATGAGAGAACAGATCAGATGAGACCGCAGCACGGAACATTTCTCCAGAAACTCCTTGTATTAAATGATCATCATAATCTATCGGTAACTGTGATTGTGTGCACTTGGAAACTTTGGATGCATCAACCTAGAGTGTTGTCGTCAGAGAAAGGTGAAGTGGAAATCGGGAGTAAAGATTTAGTGGATCCCAGTGTGATAATCTTTATTGAATAATCTTCTTTAATTGAATATGTGATGCAATCTCGTTTTGGTGAGTGACATTTTTTTATCATATGTTATCTTATGACAGATATGTCAATTTCAGAAATTATTTGATATGAGCTTAGTTGTGTAACGTTAGGCCGCAGTCACAGCGCGAGCTGAGCTAGTTAGCCGTGAGCTAAAGCTACCGCGTGTAACAATCATCTTTGTATCATCATGAGTTGAGACAAAGAGTGATTAATGAGTGTCGATGTGTTAAATAACTGTCGTAAAGTTGGATTAATGTGTCATTTGAGCTGCGCGTGTCATTTGTTACTGAAATGTTGATCAGAAATTAATTATTGTACGTTTGCCTTGTGTTTTCCAAGGCTGCGTTTTCTTGTTCTCTGTTTTTTTTTTTTTTTTTTTATGTTAACGTGATCGGCAAGTGTATCCTGTTTTGTGCCATAAATAATCCCGTGAAGGTGAATCGTCCGCCTAGTGCGGGGGTCGGCAACCCGCGGCTTTAGAGCCGCATGCGGCTCTTAAGCGCCGCCCTAGTGGCTCCCTGGAGCTTTTTCAAAAATATGAAAATGGAAAAAATATTTTTTGTTTTAATATAATTTCTGTAGGAGGAAAAACATGACAAACATTCTTAACCCTTTCGCACGTACGATCGCATCGGTGTGATCAGAACAGTCAGTGCATGAAGTGATCAACTGCTAAATTCAAATGTGCTCTCGCGCGTTGGCTGGCGCTGAGCCAGAGACAGGCGCGTTCAGAGCTGTCATATATCACAACTTTTCAGTGTTTTCAACCACATAATGTTTACATATAAGTACTAAAAAAACAATACATTTAGAGTTTGTAAAATACACACTTATGTTAAAGGAAGAGGCAATAATCCTTTCCATTATAATTAGTCACGTTTTATTCATATCAGATATACATTGTGTAAGTAACTTTAAAGTTTACTCTATTCTTCTCCCAGTTCACCAGCCACTTACTTTGATGTATTTCGGGAGAAGTGGATGAATTCACGTGTTGTAAATCCAACAGATCCGATTCTCTGAACTGCGTCTGCGGCACAAACTAAGATGGCAGCGCATACAGCTCAACTAACGCGATCGTTATAAAGGTGTTTAAACAACAAAACACTTCCACTTGCATATATTTGACAATCGGAATATCAGATATTTCATGCCATATCTAACAAATTTGTGAATATTTTGAATAAAAAAGGAAAAATGACATAAAAGCAGATCATCATTCATTCAGCTCTGTTGTTGCTGCGGTGTGACACGCAATGACGCGTCACCTTGGAAACCATAAAGTGACACATTCTAAATAACGGTCGCCTTGAAAAACTCACGCTGGGGGGGTCAGTCAGAATATTTTAAACTTACGTGTGAAAGGGTTAAAGTTTTTCAACGTTGTAAAAATAATACACAAATAAATAAAACGTAATACATTAAAATTATAATGAAGTTAAACTTAAAGCACCATCGTAGAGTAGTCACGTGGTGCGTCATTCTCTCCAGGATGCTGCAGGGAAAATAAACATTTAATCATGAATGCTCATTATGTATTTGTAGCCCAGGCTACTTATCATTTTGATACTAGGGGGCTAATAAAGCTAATATAGACACTTACAGCATGTGTTGCCTTCATTATAAGGCTTATATAAGGCTTTAATTTTTTGCGGCTCCAGACAGATTTTTTTTTTTTTTTTTTTTGGTCCAATATGGCTCTTTAAAAATTTTGGGTTGCCGACCCCTGGCTTAGTGTATGCAATTACATGCACAAATGCTGACCAGTGCCCATGGACCTGTTTCCCCTTTGAACTGTAATTTGAAACCATCAACTGGTAGGATAATTACAGGTTTCTTTAGTTTTTTTGGACCCAAAGGACTTTGATTGAATTTTTTTTTTTTTTTTTTTTTTACTTCTAAAATGGAGAGACTTTGTTTTTTTGTACTTGAACTGATCGAGAGAAGTTTGAACAACTCTTTAAACTGAATCATTTGATTCACGAACTCTGATCAGCTGACTTGTTTGATTCATGAACTTTGTTCAACTTAAAGGAATAGTTCACTTTAAAATGAAAATTCTGTTATCATATACTCACCCTCATGTTGTTTCAAACCTGTATGAATTTCTTTCTTCTGCTGAACAGAAAGGAAGATATTTAGGAGAATATCAGTAACCAGACAGTTTCTGTACACTTCTTTTTGTACATTTGGGTTATAGAATATAGGGCTGTCTTGTAAAGGAATTTCCCATGCGGTAATTTTGAGTAGCTCAATAGCGCAACATGCAGTATTATCACCATTTATATATTTGGACTTATTTATATTTATGTGTTGCTATATAAATAAGTGTTACGATGTGTATAGCATGCACACAAATCAAGGACATTTTCTGTAACGAATGTAGCCGAAACTAAACAGCGTCTCTGCGCATGGAAAGGCTGTCACTCAGTGCACAGTCACATTGTTACAGCAACGGATTGTCTTTGAGTCATTAAACCGTAATGTAGAAACTTGTTCAAAAACACTGATTTGTTAAAAAGATAGATGTGATGAAACTAGGTGTTAATTATTTTTAACTTTAAGCTCCACTTTAAGGCTCAGCTGACCAGCAATGCGTCGCATGGGTAACGCTGAAGCTTCATAGCTTAATAGAGACCAGTGGTATTGATTCAATGCATGACTCGCCGATTTATTTTCCAGCTGCTTCCTCACACTGTGAAATGCCATTTATGGTAAATACCCTTAAACAGTAAAAGGACGATACAATATGTCCCTTTCCTTGGACACAACAACCTTTTAAACATATATATGGCTTGACCTCAAAGACAGACGGCTTTTAATGGACTTTTCCATCTATGATGTCAGTGGTTAAAATCTTACTAAATAAAGCTTAATGTCTTTTGATGCTTATGTGCTTAATGGCCTTAAATGCTTGAACCCCGCTAAATGCTGCTTGCAGCTTTAATTATTAGGGGTTCAAGCACGAAGTGCTGAAACCCTATTGTAATTGTGCTGATTTTTATTATTATTTTTCTTCTGCCGTAAAACGCATCGTGCAGCCCAAACCGTAAGAGCTGGAACCTTGAAACTTTGCCAGATGGTAGTACAAAAATCGAGGAGAGGTTATCAAATTATGACCCCGATTGGCCCATAGGTGGCGCTATAGCAACCAAAAGCGCGAAACTGCTCAGAACTCCTAGACCGTATGTCGTAGACTCAAGTGTCTTATATCATTGGAAAGCTGGACGCCTGACGAACAAAACGTATATCTCCGATTTCATTTCCGCCATGATAGATTTTCCGCCATTTTGAATTTTGTCAAAAACCTACTTTTGCGATCTAGTCCCTGGTTTTTCGCCCGATCGGAACCAAACCAGTGCAGAAATGTTCTCTAGAAACTGAAGATCAATAATTATCGAAAAAAAGTCGAAATTTCGATTCACGGACGCTAAGGGGCGCCAAAACGTACGTTGTGGGAGGGGCCTATTTTACTAAAATGGCTATAACTCCAGAAGTAAATGAGGTATCTTCACCAAACTCGGTACACATATGTATGAGCTCAATATGAGGTAACAGTAAAAAAATCGCGGCGATTGGCCACATGGTGGCGCTATAATATGAAAAAAACATAAAACAGGCTTTAACCACCTGACCGTTAGTCCGATTGACTTGAAAATTGGTATGCAGTGTCTTGGTCCAAGGTGTCATGTATGTCTATGAGGACATTGGCGTATCTAAAAAAACATGGCCGCCATCGGCCAATGAAGTTTGAGCACCTATTAGACAAGGTTAACGGAGGCCGATCGGAACGAAACTCGGTGGGCATGTTCGACTCATGGCCCTAGAGGTCTGTAAGAATTTTAAAAGAAATCGGCCACTAGTTGGCGCTAACGAGTTTTATGGCTCTGTAATCACGTGGTGTTACACTTATTGTCACAAAATGCATACCATTTGATAGATCTCCTCTTGTTGAACAACTTTGCCTCAAGAACCATTGCTGTCAATCAAACCGTTCATTAAATATTCGTAATTATGTTAAAAACCTACTTTTGCGAACTAGTCCTAGGTTTTTCGCCCGATCGGAACCAAACCAGTCTAGGACAATTCTATGGACTCTCTAGGTCAATAATTATCAAAAAAAAGTTGAACTTTTGCATTTTTCGCATGGCTAACAGGGTCATTTAGAAAATGGGCGTGGTAAAATGCACTCAAAAGCCTATAAATCCTAAACGAAAACTCAGAACTTCACGAAAATTGATGAGCATATGTGTCATAACCTGCTTAAGAAGCATGGAAAATTTTATGGAGAGCGGACCATAGTTGGCGCTATAACTGTTAAAACGCTTTAAAACCATATATTTCCTATGGTAAATTGCCTGTATTTGCTGTAAATGGTGTCTTCTATCATATAATGTTCATATCATAATGTTCAAAACCAGTGCAGCACAATTCTCTGAACTCTCTAGATCAATAATTATCAGAAAAAAAGTTTAACTTCTTCAAAAGGTGATTTTATATGAATATAATGACATATTAAGCCAATAAGTGGTATTTTACTGCCCCCTGCTGTCATTTCATCATACTACTCCCTAATATTGTTATAAAATTCATATTTAGACTTTATAAAATCATTATTTTAACATTTACAATCACATTTTGTCAAAACTCATCTATTGAGTATTACTATTGACAATTGTGTTACACTGAGATATGGAAATGGACGAAAGTAAATGAATGAAATGAAACGAAAGTATAACGGCATTTAAGCCACGCCCCCAAATACAAATTCATTCATAACTCGAAAACGGAAAGTCGTTGCGCGCTCAAATTTTGATGGTGAGGACCTCTCGGGGCTCTTGATCGAAACGTGTCGTCGCGGGCCTCGGGAGCGCGCCCCCCCGCGCATCGCAAGCCCGCGGACCCCCGACTTTGAACGACCGCAACTCCCGACCCAAACCACCCCGAACCTTGTGTGAGAGCTCGTTGGAAAGGGCGCGTCCTTGGCTAGCTTCGATTCAAATGTGGTGTTATTTGCCCTGGGCATTCCAGAGATAATAGCCCGAACAGATATGCCTTATAACAGTCATAACTCCCAGCCCCAATCGCCCAAAAACACCTTGATGGTCTCATTCAACAGGGCTCCTCAAGCACTATCTATGCTCTGAGTTTCAGAATTTTTCGCCTTTTGGTTCCTGAGATATAAGTAAAAAAACTAATTCCCATTCATTCATTCAAACACTTCAACTGTAAAAAAAGCTATAATACCACTGTTGTCCACTAGAGGGAGCAGCAGGATTACGCATGATCTTTTAATTCGCTTTCAGTATTGGGAAATAAACAAATGCTTTAAGAAGCAATCTTTTTTATTACGATGTTTTTTGTTTTATTATGATATTTGTATATATTTTATTTTTTTATTATGATTATGAACGGTTTGATTGACATTAGTGATTCTTGAGGCAAAGTTGTTCAAGATGAGGAGATGAAGATATTTTCACAATATCACATCATAAAAACATTGAAAACATATTTGTCTTTGTGTGTGTGTGTGTGTGTGTGTGTGTGGATGGATGTGTTTGTGTTTGTGTGTGTGTCTGTGTGTGTAAGCATGCTTAATGGAAAGAACATGGAGAAACTGCTTTGTTTTACTGGTGGATAAAAAAGTCTTTCAAATGAAAGTGAGTCAATTAGTGGTCTTCTACTGCCCTCTGCAGGACATTCTACTTAATAAAATATTTTCATCTGTGCTTTTGCATTAGTTTTTGGACTATATAAAATTACTTGCATGAAAATCACCTATTATAACACAGTCATGTTTTGTCAAAGTTTATCACTTCATTTTTACTGAGCTCTCAGTTTGAACAATTCTGCCTCTCAGTGATTAATTTGAAATCTGAAAATGGTGTTATACAGAGGAGATTTGCAATTATCATTTTGTTACCTATCTTTTATTTTAAATATCTACATCTACAAAAAAATGTGTGTGCATGTGTGTGTTCAAGCATGGTTAGTGTATTAAGTATTATTGTTTAAGTATTATTGTTTTCATTTACATTTTAACCACCAGAAGAAGAACACTCATTGGTTCATTCTGCTCACTAAAATATTATTTTTCATTTTTTTTCCATTTGAAATATTGTTTAAACTTAATAAAATCATTAAAATAACATTTCAAATCATATTTTGTCTGTTTATAAATCCCACAGACTCACACTGGCTGCAATACTAATGTTTTTGTAAAACACAGACCTGATAGTCTAATCTGTGTGTATTGTGCATATATTATTGATATTATTACTATTGCAAATCATGTTATTGTAACTCATATCTTAATAGAATATTATTTGTAATTTTAATTCCTTATTTCTTAATTGTTTTTTTATGATTACTACAGATATTATCACCAAAGATATCAACTACACCTTCACTTTTAGTATTGACACGCTGCACACACAGCACAATCACACACTCACTAATGCATTCAAATAAATGTAATCTTACTGTGCTACTTTATTTGTACATGATTAGAATGAACAGAGATCTAAGAATATTTTTCTTCTTTTGTTAAAGCCATTTCAGACTCCAAGTAAGCATTATATTACTAATCATCTATTTTAAAGGTGCCATACAATTGAAAACTGTATTTATCTTGGCATAGTTGAATGATAAGAGTTCTGGACATGGAACTGACATACCGTGAGCCTCAAACACCATTGTTTCCTCCTTCATGTGTAAATCTCCTGTTTGCAAAAGACCGCTGAAAAATGAGTGAATCCCACCATAACACCGACTGTGACGTTGGAGTCAGGATCATTAATATTTATACCCCCCAAATTTGCATTTTCCAGTCCATGTTCTAGGCCAGGCAGTGTTAATGTGGACCTGCACAGCCGAATCATCAGAAGATCTGCAGGTATTGTGAAGAAGCAAGCAAGGACAATAGTGAAAATGGCAGATCATGGATATAAATGTTATGTCTGAGGCTGTGCTGCGGATTTGAGAACTTTTCATTCCCTTCCCACAAAAGAGAACTGTCAACAGGCATGGTTGATGTTTACAACAGGATACCTCACCATTTTAATTCAAAGCTGTTAGTTTGCTCTTAACGGAGGCCGATCAGAACGAAACTCGGTGGGCATGTTCGACTCGTGGCCCTAGAGGTCTGTAAGAATTTTGAAAAATCAGCCACTAGTTGACGCTAACAGGTTTTACGGCTATGTAATCACGTGATGCATATCATTTGATAGATCTCCTCATACAGAACAACTTTGCCTCAAGAACTACTGCTGTCAATCAATTTGTTCATTAAATACTTGCGATTATGTTAAAAACCTACTTTTGCGAACTAGTCCTAGGTTTTTCGCCCGATCGGAAATATACCAGTGCAGTACAATTCTCTGGAAGCTCTAGATTATTAATTATATAAAAAACTTTAACTTTACCCATTGGGTAGCCATAACAGGATCATTTAGAAAATGGGTATGGCAAAAAACACTCAAAAGCCTGTAAATCCTAAACAAAAACTCAGACAACTCACTAAACTGCCTTATGTGCTTAAAGACCCTAAATGCTTGAACCCCGCTAAATGCTGCTTGCAGCTTTAATTAGGGGTTCAAGCACGAAGTGCTGAAACCCTATTGTAATTGTGCTGATTTTTATTATTATTTTTCTTCTGCCGTAAAACGCATCGTGCAGCCCAAACCGTAAGAGCTGGAACCTTGAAACTTTGCCAGATGGTAGTACAAAAATCGAGGAGAGGTTATCAAATTATGACCCCGATTGGCCCATAGGTGGCGCTATTGCAACCAAAAGCGCGAAACTGCTCAGAACTCCTAGACCGTATGTCGTAGACTCAAGTGTCTTATATCATTGGAAAGCTGGACGCCTGACGAATAAAACGTATATCTCCGATTTCATTTCCGCCATGATAGATTTTCCGCCATTTTGAATTTTGTCAAAAACCTACTTTTGCGAACTAGTCCCTGGTTTTTCGCCCGATCGGAACCAAACCAGTGCAGAAATGTTCTCTAGAAACTGAAGATCAATAATTATCGAAAAAAAGTCGAAATTTAGATTCACGGACGCTAAGGGGCGCCAAAACGTACGTTGTGGGAGGGGCCTATTTTACTAAAATGGCTATAACTCCAGAAGTAAATGAGGTATCTTCACCAAACTCGGTACACATATGTATGAGCTCAATATGAGGTAACAATAAAAAAATCGCGGCGATTGGCCACATGGTGGCGCTATAATATGAAAAAAACATAAAACAGGCTTTAACCACCTGACCGTTAGTCCGATTGACTTGAAAATTGGTATGCAGTGTCTTGGTCCAAGGTGTCATGTATGTGTATGAGGACATTGGCGTATCTAAAAAAACATGGCCGCCATCGGCCAATGAAGTTTGAGCACCTATTAGACAAGGTTAACGGAGGCCGATCGGAACGAAACTCGGTGGGCATGTTCTACTCATGGCCCTAGAGGTCTGTAAGAATTTTAAAAGAAATCGGCCACTAGTTGGCGCTAACAAGTTTTATGGCTCTGTAATCACGTGGTGTTACACTTATTGTCACAAAATGCATACCATTTGATAGATCTCCTCTTGTTGAACAACTTTGCCTCAAGAACCATTGCTGTCAATCAAACCGTTCATTAAATATTCGTAATTATGTTAAAAACCTACTTTTGCGAACTAGTCCTAGGTTTTTCGCCCGATCGGAACCAAACCAGTCTAGGACAATTCTATGGACTCTCTAGGTCAATAATTATCAAAAAAAAGTTGAACTTTAGCATTTTTCGCATGGCTAACAGGGTCATTTAGAAAATGGGCGTGGTAAAATGCACTCAAAAGCCTATAAATCCTAAACGAAAACTCAGAACTTCACGAAAATTGATGAGCATATGTGTCATAACCTGCTTAAGAAGCATGGAAAATTTTATGGAGAGCGGACCATAGTTGGCGCTATAACTGTTAAAATGCTTTAAAACCATATATTTCCTATGGTAAATTGCCTGTATTTGCTGTAAATGGTGTCTTCTATCATATAATGTTCATATCATAATGTTCAAAACCAGTGCAGCACAATTCTCTGAACTCTCTAGATCAATAATTATCAGAAAAAAAGTTTAACTTCTTCAAAAGGTGATTTTATATGAATATAATGACATATTAAGCCAATAAGTGGTATTTTATTGCCCCCTGCTGTCATTTCATCATACTACTCCCTAATATTGTTATAAAATTCATATTTAGACTTTATAAAATCATTATTTTAACATTTACAATCACATTTTTTCAAAACTCATCTATTGAGTATTACTATTGACAATTGTGTTGCACTGAGATATGGAAATGGACGAAAGTAAATGAATGAAATGAAACGAAAGTATAACGGCATTTAAGCCACGCCCCCAAATACAAATTCATTCATAACTCGAAAACGGAAAGTCGTTGCGCGCTCAAATTTTGATGGTGAGGACCTCTCGGGGCTCTTGATCGAAACGTGTCGTCGCGGTTCTCGGGAGCGCGCCCCCCCGCGCATCGCAAGCCCGCGGTTCCCCGACTTTGAACGACCGCAACTCCCGACCCAAACCACCCCGAACCTTGTGTGAGAGCTCGTTGGAAAGGGCGCGTCCTTGGCTAGCTTCGATTCAAATGTGGTGTTATTTGCCCTGGGCATTCCAGAGATAATAGCCCGAACAGATATGCCTTATACACTCAAAAAAATGGTTTTGGGGCACTGTTCGTTCTACCCAAATGTTTTTTGTTAAAATAACCCACATATATTTATTTTCCCATCAAAACACTATTGTATTGCGTTTAAGTAACTTAAGTTGTGTAATGGTCCACTATACTTAATTATCAAGCGTTAAACTAACGCAAGTGGTTTGATTGCGCGATTCAAAAAACCGGATGTGACGATTTCCAACGTATTGGATGAAGACGGCGCGCGCGCGAACGAACGAGGTGACAACGAGGTGCATGCATGGTGTCAGAGCTAGAAGTACCAGCCAGGTAAGAAAAGTTAATTATAAAGTTATTCCGAATGCAAAGTGTTTAATTTCTTTTAGTGTTTCGTTAAGTCTGTTCTGGGATGCTTTTAATATGGTTTAACTATCAAATATTGTGTTGAATGTGTTGATTACGGTATTAATTGATGATTGCATTCGATTAAAAAGATGCGAGTTTAATTCTGGTTGTGGTAAACGCATGATTCTCTGTCGTGTAATACTTGATGTGTGCTCGTGGAACAAATTATTTGACAATAATTCAAAATGGTTTTCAGTCGAAGTAATGAAATGACTAACGAGGGACATTCTAAAACGTTTAATGTGGCTAACAGTGATATAATACAAATCTAATAATAGGCTATATATATATATATATATATATATATGTATGATAAACCTTACAATGTGCAGATAAACAGATGAACCCAGCATATGAATGCAACGCGTTTAGTTCATATTCTGGGTTAATCTGTTTATAACGTCAGCCTGTGGTTTATTAATAAGGTATGTAACGTTACAGAATTTGATATTTTAATATTAATTTCTCAGTGTTAAGTATTTAGCCAGCTTAAGCATTTATAACCTGTGAGTAAATTTGCTTTCCTGTACATAGTATGCTTTATTAGTATGGTGTAGTATGGTTAGTATTAGTACATTAAAGACATTAAGCGTTTTAGAATGTCTAATAACAAACCATCCAGTGTTTTAATCCCAGTAAAACTGGCTGAAGCTCTGAAGCAAGCACAAATAAGGCCACATTCGCCTGCCGTAGACAGATATATTTTGGCATGTTTTCTGATGTTTTTTTTTATGACAGTATGTTTTTCATTATGGTTTTTCCAGTTCATCACTGCCTAAATTTGGTGAAATGAAGGAATGCCACAACTTTATTGATTGTGAAAACAAGGTTTTGGCTAAGGTAAGTGAAGCTCCTTTTTAGGATTTATAAAAAGTAGTAATATTTTTGCAAACTTTGTTACAACCCACACACAATGATAGTATTTAAAGTTTTACGAATTACGCTAAAGCACTTATTATTGCACTGATTGAGTAGCTGTGAGCAGACAGTGTAAATCAATGCACTGTAGAAAACAGTGATCATAAATGAGAAAAAACAAAGTTGGAATGTTATTTAAATTAAATCAATTATTAAATTAAATTAAGGAAAACAAATATAAAATCAGTTCCATATCAGATTCCAGATGATCAATGGCTTATGCCGTGGCCACACTAGACTTTGAGCATGCAAAATTTCTTCGGGCACTGCAACGATCGTGATATGAAGTCACACCCTTTTTTTTATAAACATGAATTCAACATATAACAAGTAGTAATGTAAAATGTAGAAAATATACAATCTACTCGACTTGACTGCAAAAATATAGTTTGTTTTTTATTCAGCCAAAAGGTCACGCCACGACGTATATAAATAGAAGTCAATGGGACGTAAAGTGTAGTGACTGACCCTTTAGGACAGTGGTTCTTAATCCTGGTCCTGGGGACCCCCTGCTCTGCACATTTTGTGTCTCCTTCATTTAACACACCTGATTTAGATCATCAGCTCCAAGAACTGAACTGGATGTGTCAGGTAAAGGAAACATACAAAATGTGCAGAGCGGGGGGTCCTCAAGATGAGGATTAAGAACCACTGGTTTAGGGCCTTCATGCATCCTCGTGAACAAGATGGAGGGAAGTTAGTGAGGGAAGGGCATAAAAAATGTACTTAAACGCAGCCCATGATGATGCTGTTCATCACTCAAACTAAAATAATTGAATTTTAATTGATAATGGCACCGCATTGTGCAGCCTATGATTGTAAACATCTAGCTATAAATTGCGTCGTCTTCTCGTCTCTCTAAATGGGTTGCACAAGGGAATCGTTAAGCGCGCTGCAGGGGGCGATAATACACTCTCGCGTTTCGGGAGTCGGGATAGACGGAATTGTCACTTGCATATTTGGGCCAGCATTGCATCATGAGTAACTAAAGTTGACCATTTGCAAGTCTTTTTAAGTCTTATCAGTTTAAACATTCACGTGATTTTAAACTATTCGGTACTTGCACGCTGTCTGACTCTGAGAGATGTTTTTTCTCTGCACACATACATAGAGTAAAGCCGCCTCACAAACAGCTCGCGGGTAACAAAAGTTATTTTTCGTGGATTATATCGCTTTAACAGTCACAAACATGCGAAAATCATGTAAATTTCGGTCTTGGTGAGTATCCTCTAAACACAGTCGGTTATGTCTTAAATAAGCATAAATCGCACGTGACTGTATAATGAAAACAGGATCCGTGCACTAGCTCTTAAAGGGACAGCAGCCATATGTGTCTGTCATTAATTTGGTTTTCAAAACAACAAAACATTGCTTTCATTTTAAGGAATCAGGATTAATAGCCTATGTATTTAATTTAGTCAGGACTAAAATACTACCCAGTGTTATTTTACTTTTGATTAATTTATTCAGTCTCTGTAGTATTTCTGTGTTTAGACCTAAGCAAAAACTTTTCTCTTTATTTCTCTTTATTGGTATCGTTATTCTATTGTATTTATTTGTGCTACTTTTTTCAATTTAATTCAAAGATTGAAATCAAGCTTCCTTGTGTTGTGTAAATTCTTAAGAACAAAATTACCCCATTGTAAAAATGCAATGAGTGAGCATATTTAGGCAAGATAAATGTAATTTAAAAAGAAAAAGCCTAAACTCCCCCCTCAAATAAAAAATTCCCCCCTATAAGAATCACCTAAGGGGGGATTTCCCCCCATTTTCCAAAATGAAATTCAGGCCCTGTTGAAAAAACATGAGGGTGAGTATATGATGACAGAATTTTCATTTTAAAGTGAACTATCCCTTTAAGGAAATAATCAGGCAAAGTAATAATAGATGAATGTTGTTATTTGCATCTTTAGACTGATGGCATTGAAGTGAGGAGAGCATGCATAATCCAATCTCTCTGTGCATACCTGAACGAAGACCCTAGCAGTCTGCTTTGGGAGTATATGGTGAGTATGTGCTTTTTAAAATGTTGCTGTATTTTCAAGAATGCTTAAAGTTTTGTTAAAGTTAATACACAGGAATTTAAGAGTACTTTATTTTTTTTAATATCCCCTCTAGGATACAGACGTTGCCAGCACTGAGGAGGCGATCCAGAAGACTGTGATGGGAATTGATGTCATAAGACATGAAGGTGGAGACATGGAAGACAGCCCAGCAGATCTTGGAGTGGTATTAGAGGGTCAAAAGGTTCTTCAGGACATTACCAGTGTCCCATATGCAGCAGCCATGTTGCTGGGACTGATTTATGGACTGAACCTGAGCTACCCTCCTGAACTAAGGTACACATTCGAAGTCCTTCAAAAAATAATTCTGGAGCTAGATGGCAACAAGTTGTCCAATAAAATCCAAAGACTGAAGACCAAGCTCTTCTCTGATGTGTTTGAGAAAGGACTCTAAGGACTGTTCCTGGAATGCCAGAATGTTACTGTTAAAAAAAGGGCAATATGTAGATTTTCTATTGCAGGTTACACTTCTTGTATTTTTCAATGTTCAAAATTGTTGAACTTAGTTGCAAGCTGCCTATTTGGTGCTCGGTGCATCTGTTATTTTCTGTGAAAGATGTCTAGTACATGTTATATAAATTTTTATAGTTTTAATTTACACTGAATTTGCAGAAGTCTTTTGACTTTTTTTGAACAATGTGTAAAAGTAATTTTTGCTGATGTTAATACATTTGCACAAGTTTAAAGAGTTGAATGTATGGGTGAGCAAGCTGTTAAAAACTGTTTATTGCAACTGTTGAACAAATACAGTCTGATAATTTGTTACACATCTTGTCTTTTTGTGACTCTACAAGACAATCACACACAAACAAATGCTGCTTTGAAAGGAGTAACTTTAAATAGATACTACTGAGTTAAAGTAACAAGAACTAATTGGATGGAACCACTGTCCATAATTTAAATGAGTTATTTGAAACAAATCTCCTTGTGTTTGTTGAATGTAACCTATTTGGACAGTTTTAAATAAACTACTGCATGTTCACTTAACTTAACTGATTTAAGTTACAGGGAAGCAATTCTATTGATTTAGTTCGACATTACTATTTCACATAGATTCTTCCCCATTCAGTTGTGTTGTCCCAACAAAAGGAGTTTACATAGATTCAAAAAATTCCATTAATGTTAATAAAAAGCAATTTGCTTGTGTGGAACCACTGTCCATAATTAAATTAAGTAAGTTTAAAGAATCATTTTTTTGAGTGTAACAGTCATAACTCCCAGCCCCAATCGCCCAAAAACACCTTGATGGTCTCATTCAACAGGGCTCCTCAAGCACTATCTATGCTCTGAGTTTCAGAATTTTTCGCCTTTTGGTTCCTGAGATATAAGTAAAAAAACAAATTCCCATTCATTCATTCAAACACTTCAACTGTAAAAAAAGCTATAATACCACTGTTGTCCACTAGAGGGAGCAGCAGGATTACGCATGATCTTTTAATTCGCTTTCAGTATTGGGAAATAATCAAATGCTTTAAGAAGCAATCTTTTTTATTACGATGTTTTTTGTTTTATTATGATATTTGTATATATTTTATTTTTTTATTATGATTATGAACGGTTTGATTGACATTAGTGATTCTTGAGGCAAAGTTGTTCAAGATGAGGAGATGAAGATATTTTCACAATATCACATCATAAAAACATTGAAAACATATTTGTCTTTGTGTGTGTGTGTGTGTGGATGGATGTGTTTGTGTTTGTGTGTGTGTCTGTGTGTGTAAGCATGCTTAATGGAAATAACATGGAGAAACTGCTTTGTTTTACTGGTGGATAAAAAAGTCTTTCAAATGAAAGTGAGTCAATTAGTGGTCTTCTACTGCCCTCTGCAGGACATTCTACTTAATAAAATATTTTCATCTGTGCTTTTGCATTAGTTTTTGGACTATATAAAATTACTTGCATGAAAATCACCTATTATAACACAGTCATGTTTTGTCAAAGTTTATCACTTCATTTTTACTGAGCTCTCAGTTTGAACATTTCTGCCTCTCAGTGATTAATTTGAAATCTGAAAATGGTGTTATACAGAGGAGATTTGCAATTATCATTTTGTTACCTATCTTTTATTTTAAATATCTACATCTACAACAAAATGTGTGTGCATGTGTGTGTTCAAGCATGGTTAGTGTATTAAGTATTATTGTTTAAGTATTATTGTTTTCATTTACATTTTAACCACCAGAAGAACACTCATTGGTTCATTCTGCTCACTAAAATATTATTTTTCATTTTTTTTTCCATTTGAAATATTGTTTAAACTTAATAAAATCATTAAAATAACATTTCAAATCATATTTTGTCTGTTTATAAATCCCACAGACTCACATTGGCTGCAATACTAATGTTTTTGTAAAACACAGACCTGATAGTCTAATCTGTGTGTATTGTGCATATATTATTGATATTATTACTATTGCAAATCATGTTATTGTAACTCATATCTTAATAGAATATTATTTGTCATTTTAATTCTTTA
Organism: Leuciscus leuciscus; assembly: GCF_965113295.1. Taxonomy (NCBI): domain Eukaryota; kingdom Metazoa; phylum Chordata; class Actinopteri; order Cypriniformes; family Leuciscidae; genus Leuciscus; species Leuciscus leuciscus. The sequence continues at coordinate 28,660,582 of NC_138741.1, read as the reverse complement.
TTTCTTAATTGTTTTTTTTATGATTACTACAGATATTATCACCAAAGATATCAACTACACCTTCACTTTTAGTATTGATACGCTGCACACACAGCACAATCACACACTCACTAATGCATTCAAATAAATGTAATCTTACTGTGCTACTTTATTTGTACATGATTAGAATGAACAGAAATCTAAGACTATTTTTCTTCTTTTGTTAAAGCCATTTCAGACTCCAAGTAAGCATTATATTACTAATCATCTATTTTAAAGGTGCCATACAATTGAAAACTATATTTATCTTGGCATAGTTGAATGATAAGAGTTCTGGACATGGAACTGACATACCGTGAGCCTCAAACACCATTGTTTCCTCCTTCATGTGTAAATCTCCTGTTTGCAAAAGACCGCTGAAAAATGAGTGAATCCCACCATAACACCGACTGTGACGTTGGAGTCAGGATCATTAATATTTATACCCCCCAAATTTGGATTTTCCAGTCAATGTTCTAGGCCAGGCAGTGTTAATGTGGACCTGCACAGCCGAATCATCAGAAGATCTGCAGGTATTGTGAAGAAGCAAGCAAGGACAATAGTGAAAATGGCAGATCATGGATATAAATGTTATGTCTGAGGCTGTGCTGCGGATTTGAGAACTTTTCATTCCCTTCCCACAAAAGAGAACTGTCAACAGGCATGGTTGATGTTTACAACAGGATACCTCACCATTTTAATTCAAAGCTGTTAGTTTGCTCTTAACGGAGGCCGATCAGAACGAAACTAGGTGGGCATGTTCGACTCGTGGCCCTAGAGGTCTGTAAGAATTTTGAAAAATCAGCCACTAGTTGACGCTAACAGGTTTTACGGCTATGTAATCACGTGATGCATATCATTTGATAGATCTCCTCATACTGAACAACTTTGCCTCAAGAACTACTGCTGTCAATCAATTTGTTCATTAAATACTTGCGATTATGTTAAAAACCTACTTTTGCGAACTAGTCCTAGGTTTTTCGCCCGATCGGAAATATACCAGTGCAGTACAATTCTCTGGAAGCTCTAGATTATTAATTATATAAAAAACTTTAACTTTACCCATTGGGTAGCCATAACAGGATCATTTAGAAAATGTGTATGGCAAAAAACACTCAAAAGCCTGTAAATCCTAAACAAAAACTCAGACAACTCACTAAACTGCCTTATGTGCTTAAAGACCCTAAATGCTTGAACCCCGCTAAATGCTGCTTGCAGCTTTAATTATTAGGGGTTCAAGCACGAAGTGCTGAAACCCTATTGTAATTGTGCTGATTTTTATTATTATTTTTCTTCTGCCGTAAAACGCATCGTGCAGCCCAAACCGTAAGAGCTGGAACCTTGAAACTTTGCCAGATGGTAGTACAAAAATCGAGGAGAGGTTATCAAATTATGACCCCGATTGGCCCATAGGTGGCGCTATAGCAACCAAAAGCGCGAAACTGCTCAGAACTCCTAGACCGTATGTCGTAGACTCAAGTGTCTTATATCATTGGAAAGCTGGACGCCTGACGAACAAAACGTATATCTCCGATTTCATTTCCGCCATGATAGATTTTCCGCCATTTTGAATTTTGTCAAAAACCTACTTTTGCGAACTAGTCCCTGGTTTTTCGCCCGATCGGAACCAAACCAGTGCAGAAATGTTCTCTAGAAACTGAAGATCAATAATTATCGAAAAAAAGTCGAAATTTCGATTCACGGACGCTAAGGGGCGCCAAAACGTACGTTGTGGGAGGGGCCTATTTTACTAAAATGGCTATAACTCCAGAAGTAATTGAGGTATCTTCACCAAACTCGGTACACATATGTATGAGCTCAATATGAGGTAACAGTAAAAAAAATCGCGGCGATTGGCCACATGGTGGCGCTATAATATGAAAAAAACATAAAACAGGCTTTAACCACCTGACCGTTAGTCCGATTGACTTGAAAATTGGTATGCAGTGTCTTGGTCCAAGGTGTCATGTATGTGTATGAGGACATTGGCGTATCTAAAAAAACATGGCCGCCATCGGCCAATGAAGTTTGAGCACCTATTAGACAAGGTTAACGGAGGCCGATCGGAACGAAACTCGGTGGGCATGTTCTACTCATGGCCCTAGAGGTCTGTAAGAATTTTAAAAGAAATCGGCCACTAGTTGGCGCTAACGAGTTTTATGGCTCTGTAATCACGTGGTGTTACACTTATTGTCACAAAATGCATACCATTTGATAGATCTCCTCTTGTTGAACAACTTTGCCTCAAGAACCATTGCTGTCAATCAAACCGTTCATTAAATATTCGTAATTATGTTAAAAACCTACTTTTGCGAACTAGTCCTAGGTTTTTCGCCCGATCGGAACCAAACCAGTCTAGGACAATTCTATGGACTCTCTAGGTCAATAATTATCAAAAAAAAGTTGAACTTTTGCATTTTTCGCATGGCTAACAGGGTCATTTAGAAAATGGGCGTGGTAAAATGCACTCAAAAGCCTATAAATCCTAAACGAAAACTCAGAACTTCACGAAAATTGATGAGCATATGTGTCATAACCTGCTTAAGAAGCATGGAAAATTTTATGGAGAGCGGACCATAGTTGGCGCTATAACTGTTAAAACGCTTTAAAACCATATATTTCCTATGGTAAATTGCCTGTATTTGCTGTAAATGGTGTCTTCTATCATATAATGTTCATATCATAATGTTCAAAACCAGTGCAGCACAATTCTCTGAACTCTCTAGATCAATAATTATCAGAAAAAAAGTTTAACTTCTTCAAAAGGTGATTTTATATGAATATAATGACATATTAAGCCAATAAGTGGTATTTTACTGCCCCCTGCTGTCATTTCATCATACTACTCCCTAATATTGTTATAAAATTCATATTTAGACTTTATAAAATCATTATTTTAACATTTACAATCACATTTTGTCAAAACTCATCTATTGAGTATTACTATTGACAATTGTGTTACACTGAGATATGGAAATGGACGAAAGTAAATGAATGAAATGAAACGAAAGTATAACGGCATTTAAGCCACGCCCCCAAATACAAATTCATTCATAACTCGAAAACGGAAAGTCGTTGCTCGCTCAAATTTTGATGGTGAGGACCTCTCGGGGCTCTTGATCGAAACGTGTCGTCGCGGGCCTCGGGAGCGCGCCCCCCCGCGCATCGCAAGCCCGCGGGCCCCCGACTTTGAACGACCGCAACTCCCGACCCAAACCACCCCGAACCTTGTGTGAGAGCTCGTTGGAAAGGGCGCGTCCTTGGCTAGCTTCAATTCAAATGTGGTGTTATTTGCCCTGGGCATTCCAGAGATAATAGCCCGAACAGATATGCCTTATAACAGTCATAACTGCCAGCCCCAATCGCCCAAAAACACCTTGATGGTCTCATTCAACAGGGCTCCTCAAGCACTATCTATGCTCTGAGTTTCAGAATTTTTCGCCTTTTGGTTCCTGAGATATAAGTAAAAAAACTAATTCCCATTCATTCATTCAAACACTTCAACTGTAAAAAAAGCTATAATACCACTGTTGTCCACTAGAGGGAGCAGCAGGATTACGCATGATCTTTTAATTCGCTTTCAGTATTGGGAAATAAACAAATGCTTTAAGAAGCAATCTTTTTTATTACGATGTTTTTTGTTTTATTATGATATTTGTATATATTTTATTTTTTTATTATGATTATGAACGGTTTGATTGACATTAGTGATTCTTGAGGCAAAGTTGTTCAAGATGAGGAGATGAAGATATTTTCACAATATCACATCATAAAAACATTGAAAACATATTTGTCTTTGTGTGTGTGTGTGTGTGTGTGTGTGTGTGTGTGTGTGTGTGTGTGTGTGTGTGTGTGTGGATGGATGTGTTTGTGTTTGTGTGTGTGTGTGTGTGTCTGTGTGTGGTGTTATACTGAGGAGATTTGCAATTATCATTTTGTTACCTATCTTTTATTTTAAATATCTACATCTACAAAAAAATGTGTGTGCATGTGTGTGTTCAAGCATGGTTAGTGTATTAAGTATTATTGTTTAAGTATTATTGTTTTCATTTACATTTTAACCACCAGAAGAAGAACACTCATTGGTTCATTCTGCTCACTAAAATATTATTTTTCATTTTTTTTCCATTTGAAATATTGTTTAAACTTAATAAAATCATTAAAATAACATTTCAAATCATATTTTGTCTGTTTATAAATCCCACAGACTCACATTGGCTGCAATACTAATGTTTTTGTAAAACACAGACCTGATAGTCTAATCTGTGTGTATTGTGCATATATTATTGATATTATTACTATTGCAAATCATGTTATTGTAACTCATATCTTAATAGAATATTATTTGTAATTTTAATTCTTTATTTCTTAATTGTTTTTTTATGATTACTACAGATATTATCACCAAAGATATCAACTACACCTTCACTTTTAGTATTGACACGCTGCACACACAGCACAATCACACACTCACTAATGCATTCAAATAAATGTAATCTTACTGTGCTACTTTATTTGTACATGATTAGAATGAACAGAAATCTAAGAATATTTTTCTTCTTTTGTTAAAGCCATTTCAGACTCCAAGTAAGCATTATATTACTAATCATCTATTTTAAAGGTGCCATACAATTGAAAACTGTATTTATCTTGGCATAGTTGAATGATAAGAGTTCTGGACATGGAACTGACATACCGTGAGCCTCAAACACCATTGTTTCCTCCTTCATGTGTAAATCTCCTGTTTGCAAAAGACCGCTGAAAAATGAGTGAATCCCACCATAACACCGACTGTGACGTTGGAGTCAGGATCATTAATATTTATACCCCCCAAATTTGCATTTTCCAGTCCATGTTCTAGGCCAGGCAGTGTTAATGTGGACCTGCACAGCCGAATCATCAGAAGATCTGCAGGTATTGTGAAGAAGCAAGCAAGGACAATAGTGAAAATGGCAGATCATGGATATAAATGTTATGTCTGAGGCTGTGCTGCGGATTTGAGAACTTTTCATTCCCTTCCCACAAAAGAGAACTGTCAACAGGCATGGCTGATGTTTACAACAGGATACCTCACCATTTTAATTCAAAGCTGTTAGTTTGCTCTTAACGGAGGCCGATCAGAACGAAACTCGGTGGGCATGTTCGACTCGTGGCCCTAGAGGTCTGTAAGAATTTTGAAAAATCACTGCTGCATATCATTTGATAGATCTCCTCATACTGGACAACTTTGCCTCAAGAACTACTGCTGTCAATCAATTTGTTCATTAAATACTTGCGATTATGTTAAAAAAACTACTTTTGCGAACTAGTCCTAGGTTTTTCGCCCGATCGGAAATATACCAGTGCAGTACAATTCTCTGGAAGCTCTAGATTATTAATTATATAAAAAACTGTAACTTTACCCATTGGGTAGCCATAACAGGATCATTTAGAAAATGTGTATGGCAAAAAACACTCAAAAGCCTGTAAATCCTAAACAAAAACTCAGACAACTCACTAAACTGCCTTATGTGCTTAAAGACCCTAAATGCTTGAACCCCGCTAAATGCTGCTTGCAGCTTTAATTATTATTATTATTATTATTCCGCCGTAAAACGCATCGTGCAGCCCAAACCGTAAGGGCTAGAGCATTGAAACTTTGCCAGATGGTAGTACAAAAATCGAGGAAAGGTTATCAAATTATGACCCCGATTGGCCCATAGGTGGCGCTATAGCAACCAAAAGCGCGAAACAGCTCATAACTCCTAGATTGTAAATCGTAGACTCAAGTGTCTTATATCATTGGAAAGCTGGACGCCTGATGAACAAAACGTATATCTCCGATTTCATTTCCGTCATGATAGATTTTCCGCCATTTTGAATTTTGTCAAAAACCTACTTTTGCGAACTAGTCCTAGGTTTTTTGTCCGATCGGAACCAAACCAGTGCAGAAATGTTCTTTGGAGTCTGAAGATCAATAATTATCAAAAAAAAGTCGAAATTTTGATTCATGGTCGCTAGGGGGCATAAAATTAACGTTGAGGGCGGAGCCTATTTTACTAAAACGGCTATAACTCAAAAAGTAAATGAGATAGCTTAACCAAACTTGGTACACATGTGTATGGGTTCAGTCTGGGGTCACAGTAAAAAAATTGCATCGATTGGCCACATGGTGGCGCTATAAACAAAAAAAAACGTATAAACACCTGACCGTTTTTCCGAATGACTTGAAATTTGGTATGCAGTGTCTTGGGCCAAGAGGCCATGTATGTCTAAAAGGATATTGGCATATCTCGAAAAACATGGCCGCCATTGGCAAATGAGGTTTGAGCACCTATTAAACAAGGTTAACGAAGTCCAATTGTTTTATGAGTTTTATGGCTCTGTAATCACGTGGTGTTGCACACATCCATACAATTTGCATATCATTTGATAGATCTGCTCATGCTGAACAACTTTGCCTCAAGAACCATTGCTGTCAATCAAACTGTTCATTAAATATTCATGAATATGTTAAAAACCTACTTTTGCGAACTAGTCCCTGGTTTTTCGCCCGATCGGAACCAGACCAGTCTAGGACAATTCTCTGGACTCTCTAGATCAATAATTATCAAAAAAAAGTTGAACTTTTGCATTTGCCTGGCTGTAATAGGGTCATTTATAAAATGGGCGTGGCAAAAGACATTAAAAAGCCTATAAATCCTAAATGAAAACTCAGAACTTCACAAAAATTGGTGAGCATATGTGACATAACATCATTAACAAGCATGCCCAATTTTATGGAGATCGGACCATAGGTGGCGCTATAACTGTCAAAAACCTTTAAAACCATATATTTCCTATGGTAAATTGCCTGAATTGGCTGTAAATGGTCTTTTCCATCTATGATCATATAATTTTCATATAATAATGTTCAAAATTAGTGCAGTACAATTCTCTGGACTCTCTAGATCAGTAATTATCAGAAAAAGTTGAACTACTTCATTTGGATGGCTATAATAGGGTCACTTCAAAATGTGGCCTTGACCAAGTGTCCCCGAAAGATTATATCTTTTAAGATGCTCAGATCTTCTAAAAAACAAGTCAGAACATGTGAAATATCACTCTGAACAAGCATGAAAAATTGCAGACAGATCGGACAAAATTTGACTCTATAACAGTTTAAAAAGGTGAAAATAATATGAATACAATGGCATATTAAGCCAATAAGTGGTATTTTACTGCCCCCTGCTGTTTAAAATAGTTATTTTGTCATATTGTTTCTATAATTCATATTTAGACTTTATAAAATCATTATTTTAACATTTACAATTACATTTAGTCAAAATCCATCTGTTAAAGTATTAGTGTGTGTGTGTGTGTGTGTGTGTGTGTGTGTGTGTGTGTGTGTGTGTGTGTGTGTGTGTGTGTGTGTAAGCATGCATTATAGAGTTAACATGGAAAGACTGGTTTGCTTTAGTGCAGAAAACTAGTGAAAATCATGAAGATTAAACTGAAACTGAGCCAATAATGGTCTTCTAGTGCCCTCTGCTGGCCATTCTACTTATTAATGAAGTCTTTTGACATGTGCTTTTGAATTCATAATTAGACATTGTAAATCATAGTAAATAATACTAGAATGTGGTGTATCAAGGTAAATCATGCTAGAACATGGTAAATCATGGTAAACCTTGCTAGAACAGGGTAAATCATGGTAAACCATGGTAAATCATGATAAACTTTGGTAAATAATGCTAGAATGTGGCATATCATGGTAAACCATGCTAGAACATGGTAAATCAAGGTAAACTAAGATAAATTCATGGTAAACTATGCCAGAACAGGGTAAATCATGGTAAACCATGGTAAATCATGATAAACTATGGTAAATCATGCTAGAATGTGGAAAATCATGGTAAATCATGCTAGAACATGGTAAATCAAGGTAAACTAAGATGAATTCATGGTAAACTATGCTAGAACAGGGTAAATCATGGTAAACCATGGTAAATCATGATAAACTATGGTAAATCATGCTAGAATGTGGTATATCATGATAAATCATGCTAGAACATGGTAAATCAAGGTAAACTAAGATGAATTCATGGTAAACTATGCTAGAACAGGGTAAATCATGGTAAACCATGGTAAATCATGATAAACTATGGTAAATCATGCTAGAATGTGGTATATCATGGTAAATCATGCTAAAACATGGTAAATCAAAGTAAATTAAGATAAAATCATGGTAAAACTATGCTAGAACATGGTAAATAATGGTAAACCATGGTAAATCATGATAAACTATGGTCAATCATGCTAGAATGTGGTATATCATGGTAAATCATGCTAGAACATGGTCTTTTCCATCTATTATGTCAGTGGTTACATGCTTGCTAAATAAAACTTTATAACTTTTGATGCTTAAAAACCTTAAAGACCTTAATAGCTTGAACCCCGATAAATGCTGCTTGCAGCTTTAATTATTAGGGGTTCAAGCATGAAATGCTGAAACCCTATTGTAATTGTAAGGATTCGTAAAACGCATCGTGCAGGACAAACCGTAAGGCCTAGAGACGTGAAACCTGGCCAGATGGTAGGCCTCAATTTGGGGACAACCTATCAGAGTATGACCCCAATTGGCCCATAGGTGGCGCTACAGCAACCAAAAGTACTAAATCGCTCATAACTCTTAGACCGTTTGTCCCAGGATCAAGTGTCTTATATCGTTGGAATCCTTGGCTCAAGCCGGACAAAATGGCTATCTCCGATTTGGATGTAAGCAGGGAAAATTTTCTGCTATGTCGGATTTTGTCCAAAACCTACTTTTGCGAACTAGTCCCTGGTTTTTGGCCCGATCGGAACCAAACCAGTCTAGGACAATTCTCTGGACTCTCTAGATCAATAATTATCGAAAAAAAGTTGAACTTTTGCATTTGGGTGGCTGTAACAGGGTCATTTAGAAAAGGGGCGTGGCAAAATACACTAAAAAGCCTATAAATCCCAAATGAAAACTCAGAACTTCACAAAAATTGATGAGCGTATGTGTCAGAACATGGTGAGGAAGCATGCAGAGTTTCATGGAGATCGGACCATAGGTGGCGCTATAACTGGCAAAAAGCCTTCATTCTTATTAGGGGTTCAAGCATGAAATGCTGAAACCCTATTGTAATTGTAAGGATTCGTAAAACGCATCGTGCAGGACAAACCGTAAGGCCTAGAGACGTGAAACCTGGCCAGATGGTAGGCCTCAATTTGGGGACAACCTATCAGAGTATGACCCCAATTGGCCCATAGGTGGCGCTACAGCAACCAAAAGTACTAAATCGCTCATAACTCTTAGACCGTTTGTCCCAGGATCAAGTGTCTTATATCGTTGGAATCCTTGGCTCAAGCCGGACAAAATGGCTATCTCCGATTTGCTCGCCCTTCAGGCGCCAATTTCGAGTAAATTGCATTTTTTTGAAAAACCTATTTTTGCGAACTTCTCCTAGGTTTTTGGCCCGATCGGAACCAAACCACTGCAGGAATATTCTCTGGAGTCTGACAATCAATAATCATCCAAATAATTCAAAATTTTAATTAACGGTCGATAAGGGGAACCAAAATATTTGACGGCACCAGGGCCACTTTTACTAAAACGGTTATAAATTGTGAACGGAAAGAGATATTTTCGCAAAACTTGGGACACATGTTCATGAGCTCAATCTGAGGTCATGTGAAAAAAAATCATGACAATTGTCCACTTGGTGGCACTATAAAATGGTTATAACTTGTGAGCGGAAAGAGATATTTTCGCTAAACTTGGGACACATGTTCATAAGCTCAATCTGAGTTGACATGAAAAAAATTGTGACAATTGGCCAATTGTTGGCGCTATAACAGTGAAAAAATTCATGAAAATAGCTATAAGCGCACCCAACTGTTAGTCTACTGAAAATTGGCACGCAGTGTCTTTGTCCAGGGTGCCATGATAGTCTATGAGAACATTGGTGTATCTCAAAAAACTCAGTATACGTCATTGACACAATGCCAGTGTTTTTTCACAGGAGTGACCTCCTAAGACTCCTGAATCCTTGCCGAGTCCAACAATACCAAACATGCCAGGTTTCGCCTTATGGTTTTTGTAAGTGTCATTTAGAGCTTTAAAAAATTGTGTTTATCTTCAAAGCCGTTAGTCCGATCGAGACAACAACAAAAAAACAATGAAAATTTGAAAACATAGGTAAATAGCTAAACAATAACACCAAAATGTTAAAATTATGATAGGAACTGACAAAAAAATGAATTAAATCCAATCAATTTCACCCATGGATCATTTTGATGCTCTCACATGTTTGAAACGAACAATGATGGATTGTGATGGAATTTGTTTTGAATTGGGACTGGCGAATCCCCGTCCATACTGTCAATGACCATTCGCAAAGACCCGCCCACTTTAGTTACTGTTGCTATGTCTGACAAGCGACGCCACTCTCACACCACACCAAGTTCTCACGCAGTGAAAAATACATTGCGGATCAGAGAGAAGACTGCGCGTCTGACAGATAAGTACTTTTGATATGAAACAAATGGCGCTTTTCCACTACACAGTGTAACACAGTGTACTTTTTCCACTGTATAAAAGTTGTACCTGTACCTGCTTCCAGGTACTTTTTTTCGTACCACCTCCGGCGAGGTTCTAAGCGAGCTGAGGCGATACTAAAATGTGACGTGAAAACACGGCAGACTGCTGACTGGTCAGAGAGAATCGTCACTATTCACTGCGTCATCATTGCACGCGCCAGACGGAGTATCCTGAATAAAAAACAGCAAAAACAAAAACATCCAAAAACAGCATACACTTGATTTCCTCCTTTGTCCTGTGTGTGTGGCAGCGGATGTATCTCGAGTAGAAGATTAAGTCACAGCAGTTTCCTGCGGCGTCGCTATGACGACCAGATACTATTGTGGAGGTACTATCTGCAATGGAAAACGGAGCGAAAAGCGAGTCGAGTCGAGTTGAGCTGGTACTGGTAATGGAAAAGCGGCAAAAGTCTCACCTTTCAAATGTAGTCACTTTTTAGAGACATTTAAACAATAAATACTGTTTTGTGACTTCACAGTATTAAATTAAAATAATACAACAAAGTTTGTTTCAAGAGGAATTTATTGATTGATCAAATTAAATTAAATATCCCCAAAATATCCAGATCTGACAGATCGCTGTAGACTAGCATTAAAATAAACATGAATGAACATAAAAGGAATGTTGTTTTAAAGTGCTAAGACGTCAGTACACTTTGTTTTTCAAATTTAAATCCTCCAATGTTAATCTACTAACTCTCCTGACTGCTTTGTGGGACAAACTGGCGGATTATGATTAGTCAGATCGCCTGTCAATCAAACTCCCTGCAAATGGTCAATTGAGAATGCCCGTGCGCACAATCCTGATCTAATCACCAACTTTGCAGTTGCACATAGGAAAGCCCGGAAAATCCCGCTATAATGTAAGAGAGCATCTTTTTTATGTATTTGGACCTAGGCCTAACAATGTGTTATGGTGCGCTGTCACCAGTGTTTTTTTGTTTGTTTGTTTTTTGGTGAGCGTAGGCTCCTCCTGATTTTGTTAGTCATCTCATCTCTTATATGCTGTGTATGATCATATCCTGCCCTATTCATGGTAGCTTACTCGCGGACATTGCGTCATCAATGTCATCAATTGCGTCATCAAGGGGCCCGCCTTGATAATCCTACTTAAGGGCCCGGTGTTGGCTTGTTACGCCACTGAATATAATTGTCTAAACTCCTTATCAAAATAACATATTTACAACAAATTTGACACATATATATGGGCACACTTTGAGTACTACTAATAAAAGTGGTGGAGATCAGGCAAGACTGTAAGAAGACTCAGGCAAAAAGGTGCTATAACTGTCAAAAAGCTTTGAAAACCATATATTTCCTATGGTAAACTGCCTGTATTGGCTGTAAATGGTCTTTTCCATCATATATGTCAGTGGTTAAATGCTTGCTAAATAAAACTTAATAACTTTTGATGCTTTTGTTCTTAAAGGCCTTAAAGGCCTTAACAGCTTGAACCCCGATAAATGCTGCTTGCAGCTTTAATTATTATTATTATTATTCTTCCGCCGTAAAACGCATCGTGCAGCCCAAACCGTAAGTGCTAGAGACTTGAAACTTGGCCAGATGGTAGTACAAAAATCGAGGAGAGGTTATCAAATTATGACCCCAATTGGCCCATAGGTGGCGCTATAGCGACCAAAAGCGCAAAACTGCTCATAACTCCTAGACCGTAAGTCGTAGACTCAAGTGTCTTATATCTTTGGAAAGCTGGACTCCTGAAGGTCAAAACGTATATCTCCGATTTCATTTCCGGTATGCAAATTTTCCGCCATTTTGAATGATGTAAAAAAACTACTTTTGCGAACTAGTCCCTGGTTTTTTGTCCGATCGGAACCAAACCAGTGCAGAATTGTTCTCTGGATTCTGAAGATCAATAATTATCGAAAAAAATTCGAAATTCCAATTCCTGGTCGCTAGGGGGTGATAAATTATGGTTGTGGGAGGAGCCTATTTTTCTAAAATGGCTATAACTCGAGAAGTAAATGAGATATCTTCACCAAACTTGGCACACGTGTTTAAGAGGTCAATCTGAGGTCACAGTAAAAAAAATTGCGTCGATTGGCCACATGGTGGCGCTATAAACAAAAAAAAAACATATAGACACCTGACCGTTTTTCCGAATGACTTGAAATTTGGTATGCAGTGTCTTGGCCCAAGGGGCCATGTATGTCTAAAAGGATATTGGCGTATCTCAAAAAACATGGCCGCCATTGGCCAATGAGGTTTGAGCACCGTTAACGAAGTCCGATCGGAGCGAAACTCGGTGGGCATGTTCGGCTCAAGACCCTAGAGGTCTGTAAGAATTTTGAAAGAAATCGGCCACTAGTTGGCGCTAACGAGTTTTAAGGCTCTGTAATCACGTGGTGTTACACTTATCATCACACAATGCATATCATCTGATATATCTGCTCATGCTGAACAACTTTGCCTCAAGAACCATTGCTGTCAATCAAACCGTTCATTAAATATTCATGAATATGTTAAAAACCTACTTTTGCGAACTAGTCCCTGGTTTTTCGCCCGATCGGAACCAGACCAGTCTAGGACAATTCTCTGGACTCTCTAGATCAATAATTATTGAAAAAAAGTTGAACTTTTGCATTTGGGTGGCTGTAATAGGGTAATTTATAAAAGGGGCATGGCAAAATACACTAAAATGCCTATAAATCATAAATTAAAACTCAGAACTTCACAAAAATTGGTGAGCATATGTGACATAACATCATTAACAAGCATGCCAAATTTTATGGAGATCGGACCAAAGGTGGCGCTATAACTGTTAAAAAGCTTTAAAACCATATATTTCCCATGCAGTTGCCTGTATTGGCTGTAAATGGTCTTTTCCGTCTATTATGTCAGTTGTTAAATGCTTGCTAAATAAAACTTAATGTCTTTTGATGCTTGTGTGCTTAAAGGCCTTAAAGGCGTTAACTGCTTGAACCCCGATAAATGCTGCTTGCAGCTTTAATTAGGGGTTCAAGCACGAAGTGCTGAAACCCTATTGTAATTGTACTGATTTTTATTATTATTATTATTATTATTCTTCCGCCGTAAAACGCATCGTGCAGCCCAAACCGTAAGTGCTAGAGACTTGAAACTTGGCCAGGTGGTAGTACAAAAATCGAGGAGAGGTTATCAAATTATGACCCCAATTGGCCCATAGGTGGCGCTATAGCGACCAAAAGCGCGAAACTGCTCATAACTCCTAGACCGTAAGTCGTAGACTCAAGTGTCTTATATCATTCGAAAGCTGGACTCCTGAAGGTCAAAACGTATATCTCCGATTTCATTTCCGGTATGCAAATTTTCCGCCATTTTGAATTTGGTCAAAAACCTACTTTTGCAAACTAGTCCCTGGTTTTTTGTCCGATCGGAACCAAACCAGTGCAGAATTGTTCTCTGGAGTCTGAAGATCAATAATTATCGAAAAAAAGTCGAAATTCCAATTCCTGGTCGCTAGGGGGTGATAAATTAAGGTTGTGGGAGGAGCCTATTTTACTAAAATGGCTATAACTCGAGAAGTACATGAGATATCTTCACCAAACTTGGCACACGTGTTTAAGAGGTCAATCTGAGGTCACAGTAAAAACATTGCGTCAATTGGCCACATGGTGGCGCTATAAACCAAAAAAAACATATAGACACCTGACCGTTTTTCCGAATGACTTGAAATTTGGTATGCAGTGTCTTGGCCCAAGGGGCCATGTATGTCTAAAAGGATATTGGCGTATCTCAAAAAACATGGCCGCCATTGGCCAATGAGGTTTGAGCACCGTTAACGAAGTCCGATCGGAGCGAAACTCGGTGGGCAGGTTCGGCTCAAGCCCCTAGAGGTCTGTAAGAATTTTGAAAGAAATCGGCCACTAGTTGGCGCTAACGAGTTTTATGGCTCTGTAATCACGTGGTGTTACACTTATCATCACAAAATGCATATCATCTGATAGATCTGCTCATGCTGAACAACTTTGCCTCAAGAACCATTGCTGTCAATCAAACCGTTCATTAAATATTCACGAACATGTTAAAAACATACTTTTGCGAACTAGTCCCTGGTTTTTCGCCCGATCGGAACCAGACCAGTCTAGGACAATTCTCTGGACTCTCTAGATCAATAATTATCGAAAAAAAGTTGAACTTTTGCATTTGGGTGGCTGTAATAGGGTAATTTATAAAAAGGGGCGTGGCAAAATACACTAAAATGCCTATAAATCATAAATGAAAACTCAGAACTTCACAAAAATTGGTGAGCATATGTGACATAACATCATTAATAAGCATGCCAAATTTTATGGAGATCGGACCAAAGGTGGCGCTATAACTGTTAAAAAGCTTTAAAACCATATATTTCCCATGGTAAACTGCCTGTATTGGCTGTAAATGGTCTTTTCCGTCTATTATGTCAGTTGTTAAATGCTTGCTAAATAAAACTTAATGTCTTTTGATGCTTGTGTGCTTAAAGGCCTTAAAGGCCTTAACTGCTTGAACCCCGATAAATGCTGCTTGCAGCTTTAATTATTATTATTATTATTATTCCGCCGTAAAACGCATCGTGCAGCCCAAACCGTAAGTGCTAGAGACTTGAAACTTTGCCAGATGGTAGTACAAAAATCGAGGAGAGGTTATCAAAATATGAGCCAGATTGGCCAATAGGTGGCGCTACAGCGAAAAAAACAAAAAAAAAGCATATTTTTGCTTAAATCTCATTAACCGTTTGTCACAGACTCAAGTGTCTTATATCATTGGAATCCTTGGGTCAAGCCGAACAAAAATGGCCTCAAGGATTTCATTTCCGGTATGCAAATTTTTCCGCCATATTGGATTTTGTCCAAAACCTACTTTTGCGAACTAGTCCCTGGTTTTTTGCCCGATCGGAACCAAACCAGTGCAGAAATGTTCACAGGGGTCTGAATATCAATAATTATCGAAAAAAAGTTGAAATTTCGATCCACGGTTGGTAAGGGGTGTCAAAACGTTCGAAGGAGGCGGAGCTTATTTTACTAAAATGGCTATAACTCATGAACGAAATGAGATATTTTCACCAAACTCGGTACACATGTGTATGGGTTCAGTCTGGGTTCACAGTAAAAAAATCGCGACGATTGAGCACTAGGTGGCGCTATAACATGAAAAAAACATGAAAAGGGCTATAACCACCTGACCGTTAGTCCGATTGACTTGAAAATTGGTATGCAGTGTCTTGGTCCAAGGTGCCATGTATGTCTATAAGGACATTGGTGTATCTCAAAAAACATGGCCGCCATCGGCCAATGAAGTTTGAGCAACTATTAGACAAGGTTAACAAAGGCCGATCGGAACGAAACTCGATGGGCATGTTCGACTCATGGCCCTAGAGGTCTGTAAGAATTTTGAAAGAAATCGGCCACTAGTTGGCGCTAACAAGTTTTATGGCTCTGTAATCACGTAGTGTTACACTTATCGTCACAAAATGCATATCATTTGATAGATCTGCTCATGCTGAACAACTTTGCCTCAAGAACCATTGCTGTCAATCCAATAGTTCATTAAATATTCATGAATATGTAAAAAACCTACTTTTGCGAACTAGTCCTAGGTTTTTTGCCCGATCGGAACCAGACCAGTCTAGGACAATTCTCTGGACTCTCTAGATCAATAATTATCAAAAAAAAGTTGAACTTTTGCATTTGGGTGGCTGTAATAGGGTCATTTATAAAATGGGTGTGGCAAAATACACTAAAAAGCCTATAAATCATATATAAAAACTCAGAACTTCACAAAAATTGGTGAGCATATGTGACATAACATCATTAATAACCATGCAAAATTTTATGGAGATCGGACCATAGGTAGCGCTACAACTGTTAAAAAACTGTAAAACCATATATTTCCTATGGTAAATTGCCTGTATTGGCTGTAAATGGTCTTTTCCATCTATGATCATATAATTTTCATATAATAATGTTCAAAACTAGTGCAGTACAATTCTCTGGACTCTCTAGATCAGTAATTATCACAAAAAGTTGAACTTCTTCATTTGGATGGCTATAATAGGGTCACTTCAAAATGTGGCCTTGACCAAGTGTCCCCGAAAGCTTATATCTTTTAAGATGCTCAGATCTTCTTAAAAACAAGTCAGAACATGTGAAATATCACTCTGAATAAGCATCAAAAATTTCAGACAGATCGGAGAAAATTTGCCTCTATAACAGTTAAAAAGGTGAAAATGATATGAATTTAATGACATATTAAGCCAATAAGTGGTATTTTACTGCCCCCTGCTGTTAAAAAAATACATTTACAATCAAATGTAGTCAGAATTCATCTATTGAAGTATTACTACTGACAATTGTGTCACATTGAGAGATGTGAATCCTGAAGGTGACTTGCAGTAAACAGTTTGATCACATCCTATGGTTCAAATGTCATCTGATTAATAGTTTACAAAGACTTTGTGAAATGTTTATAGACCATTCAAATATATTTTCATAATGACATATCCCAATAGCATTGAAAACAACAACAACATTTGTCTTGTGTGTGTGTGTGTGTGTGTGTGTGTGTGTGTGTGTGTGTGTGTGTGTGTGTGTGTGTGTGTGTGTGTGTGTGAGAGAGAGAGAGAGAGAGAGCATACATTATGGAGTTAACATGGAAAAACTGGTTTGCTTTAGTGCAGAAAACTGGTGAAAACCATGAGGTTTAAAGTGAAAGTGAGCCAATAAGTGGTCTTCTACTGCCCTCTGCTGGCCATTCTACTTATTAACGAAGTCTTTTCACATGTGCTTTTCACATGTGCTCAAATTCATATTTAGACTCTAAAAATCACTAATGTAACAATAACAATTATAACACAATAAGATTTTGTCAGTGTTTATCACTTCATTTGAACTGACACTTCACATAATTGCTAGTTATGTGGTAAATCATGGTAAATCACACTACAAACAATGGTAAATCATACTAGAATGTAGTATTTCATGGTAAATCATGGTAAACTATGGTAAATCATGCTACAATCATAGTAAATAATACTAGAATGTGGTAAATTGTTGTGGGAGGAGCCTATTTTACTAAAATGGCTATAACTCAAGAAGTAAATGAGATATCTTCACCAAACTTAGTACGCATGTGTATGGGTTCAATTTGAGGTCACAGTAAACAATGTTATGGAGATCGGACCAAAGGTGGCGCTATAACTGTTAAAAAGCTTTAAAACCATATATTTCCCATGGTAAACTGCCTGTATTGGCTGTAAATGGTCTTTTCCATCTATTATGTCAGTTGTTAAATGCTTGCTAAATAAAACTTAATGTCTTTTGATGCTTGTGTGCTTAAAGGCCTTAAAGGCCTTAACTGCTTGAACCCCGATAAATGCTGCTTGCAGCTTTAATTAGGGGTTCAAGCACGAAGTGCTGAAACCCTATTGTTATTGTACTGATTTTTAGGGGTTCAAGCATGAAATGCTGAAACCCTATTGTTATTGTAAGGATTTTTATTATTATTATTATTTTCCCCTAAAACGCATCGTGCAGACCAAACCGTAAGAGCTGGAACCTTGAAAGTTGGCCAAATGGTAGTCCTCAATTTGGGGAGAACCTATCAAAGTATGGCCCCAATTGGCCCATAGGTGGCGCTATAATGACCCCATTTACTAAATTGGTCATAACTCATACATAGTTTGTCCTAGAGGCTCAAATTTAGCATCACTGTGATCCCTGGCTCCAGACGAACAACATGGCTATCTCCAAATCCCGATTTGAGCAAAAAAAAAATTTATATGGCCACTTTTGTCCAAAGCCTACTTTGGCAAACTAGTCCCTGGTTTTTGGTCCAATCAGAACAAGACCAGTCTAGGACAATTCTCTGGACTCTCTAGATAAATAATTATCGAAAAAAAGTTGAACTTTTGCATTTGCCTGGCTGTAACAGGGTCATTTAGGAAAGGGGAGGGACAAAAAACACTCAAAAGCCTATACAACCTAAGGGAAAACACCAAACTTCACAAAAATCGATGAGCATATGTGTCCTAACATGGTGAAGAAGCATGCCAAGTTTCGTGAAGATCGGACAATAGGTGGCGCTATAACTGGCAAAAACGTCTCTTCTTATTAGGGGTTCAAGCATGAAATGCTGAAACCCTATTGTTATTGTAAGGATTTTTATTAGGGGTTCAAGCACGAAGTGCTGAAACCCTATTGTAATTGTCCTGATTTTTATTATTATTTTTCTTCTGCCGTAAAACGCATCGTGCAGCCCAAACCGTAAGAGCTGGAACTTTGAAACTTTGCCATATGGTAGTACAAAAATCGAGGAGAGGTTATCAAATTATGACCTCGAATGGCCCATAGGTGGCGCTATAGCAACCAAAAGCGCGAAACTGCTCATAACTCCTAGACCGTATGTCGTAGACTCAAGTGTCTTATATCATTGGAAAGCTGGATGCGTGGCGAACAAAACGTATATCTCCGATTTCATTTCCGCCATGATAGATTTTCCGCCATTTTGAATTTTGTCAAAAACCTACTTTTGCGAACTAGTCCCTGGTTTTTTGCCCGATCGGAACCAAACCAGTGCAGAAATGTTCTCTGGAGTCTGAATATCAATAATTATCGAAAAAAAGTTGAAATTTCCATTCACGGTCGCTAAGGGGTGCCCAAATGTATGTTGTGGGAGGAGCCTATTTTACTAAAACGGCTATAACTCCAGAAGTAAATGAGGTATCTTCACCAAACTCGGTACAAATGTGTAAGAGGTCAATTTGAGGTCACAGTAAAAAAACCGCGGCGAATGGCCACATGGTGGCGCTATAACATGAAAAAAACATAAAACGGCCCATAACCACCTGACCGTTAGTCCGATTGACTTGAAAATTGGTATGCAGTGTCTTGGTCCAAGGTGCCATGTATGTCTATGAGGACATTGGTGTATCTCAAAAAACATGGCCGCCATCGGCCAATGAAGTTTGAGCACCTATAAGACAAGGTTAACGGACGTCGATCGGAACGAAACTCGATGGGCATGTTCGACTCATGGCCCTAGAGGTCTGTACGAATTTTGAAAGAAATCGGCCACTAGTTGGCGCTAACGAGTTTTTTGGCTCTGTAATCACGTGGTGTTACACTTATCGTCATAAAATGCATATCATTTGATAGATCTGCTCATGCTCAACAACTTTGCCTCAAGAACCATTGCTGTCAATCAAAGCGTTCATTAAATATTTGTAATTATGTTAAAAACCTACTTTTGCGAACTAGTCCTAGGTTTTTTGCCCGATCAGAACCAAACGAGTCTAGGACAATTCTATGGACTCTTTAGATCAATAATTATCAAAAAAAAGTTGAACTTTTGCATTTTTCGCATGGGTATATTGGGTCATAAAGAAAATGGGCGTGGCAAAATGCACTCAAAAGCCTATAAATCCTAAAGGAAAACTCAGAACTTCACGAAAATTGGTGAGCATATGTGCCATAACATTCTAAACAAGCATGCAAAATTTCATGTAGATTGGACGATAGGTGGCGCTATAACTGTTAAAAAGCTTTAAAACCATATATTTCCTATGGTAAATTGCCTGTATTGGCTGTAAATTGTGTTTTCCATATAATCATATAATGTTTATAAAATAATGTTAAAAAACAGTGCAATACAATTCTCTGGACTCACTAGATCAATAATTGTCAGAAAAAGTTGAACTACTTCATTTGGATAGCTATAATAGGGTCACTTCAATATGTAGCCTTAAAATGAATACCATATTAAGCCAATAAGTGGTATTTTACTGCCCCCTGCTGTCATTTCATCATACTACTCCCTAATATTGTTATAAAATTCATATTTAGACTTTATAAAATCATTATTTTAACATTTACAATCACATTTTGTCAAAACTCATCTATTGAGTATTACTATTGACAATTGTGTTACACTGAGATATGGAAATGGACGAAAGTAAATGAATGAAATGAAACGAAAGTATAACGGCATTTAAGCCACGCCCCCAAATACAAATTCATTCATAACTCGAAAACGGAAAGTCGTTGCGCGCTCAAATTTTGATGGTGAGGACCTCTCGGGGCTCTTGATCGAAACGTGTCGTCGCGGGCCTCGGGAACGCGCCCCCCCGCGCATCGCAAGCCCGCGGACCCCCGACTTTGAACGACCGCAACTCCCGACCCAAACAACCCCGAACCTTGTGTGAGAGCTCGTTGGAAAGGGCGCGTCCTTGGCTAGCTTCGATTCAAATGTGGTGTTATTTGCCCTGGGCATTCCAGAGATAATAGCCCGAACAGATATGCCTTATAACAGTCATAACTCCCAGCCCCAATCGCCCAAAAACACCTTGATGGTCTCATTCAACAGGGCTCCTCAAGCACTATCTATGCTCTGAGTTTCAGAATTTTTCGCCTTTTGGTTCCTGAGATATAAGTAAAAAAACAAATTCCCATTCATTCATTCAAACACTTCAACTGTAAAAAAAGCTATAATACCACTGTTGTCCACTAGAGGGAGCAGCAGGATTACGCATGATCTTTTAATTCGCTTTCAGTATTGGGAAATAAACAAATGCTTTAAGAAGCAATCTTTTTTATTACGATGTTTTTTGTTTTATTATGATATTTGTATATATTTTATTTTTTTATTATGATTATGAACGGTTTGATTGACATTAGTGATTCTTGAGGCAAAGTTGTTCAAGATGAGGAGATGAAGATATTTTCACAATATCACATCCTAAAAACATTGAAAACATATTTGTCTTTGTGTGTGTGTGTGTGTGTGTGTGTGTGTGTGTGTGTGTGTGTGTGTGTGTGTGTGTGTGGATGGATGTGTTTGTGTTTGTTTGTTTGTGTGTGTGTCTGTGTGTGTAAGCATGCTTAATGGAAAGAACATGGAGAAACTGCTTTGTTTTACTGGTGGATAAAAAAGTCTTTCAAATGAAAGTGAGTCAATTAGTGGTCTTCTACTGCCCTCTGCAGGACATTCTACTTAATAAAATATTTTCATCTGTGCTTTTGCATTAGTTTTTGGACTATATAAAATTACTTGCATGAAAATCACCTATTATAACACAGTCATGTTTTGTCAAAGTTTATCACTTCATTTTTACTGAGCTCTCAGTTTGAACAATTCTGCCTCTCAGTGATTAATTTGAAATCTGAAAATGG
Source organism: Leuciscus leuciscus (assembly GCF_965113295.1). Classification (NCBI taxonomy): domain Eukaryota; kingdom Metazoa; phylum Chordata; class Actinopteri; order Cypriniformes; family Leuciscidae; genus Leuciscus; species Leuciscus leuciscus. The sequence continues at coordinate 28,638,839 of NC_138741.1, read as the reverse complement.
TGTTATACAGAGGAGATTTGCAATTATCATTTTGTTACCTATCTTTTATTTTAAATATCTACATCTACAAAAAAATGTGTGTGCATGTGTGTGTTCAAGCATGGTTAGTGTATTAAGTATTATTGTTTAAGTATTATTGTTTTCATTTACATTTTAACCACCAGAAGAAGAACACTCATTGGTTCATTCTGCTCACTAAAATATTATTTTTCATTTTTTTTTCCATTTGAAATATTGTTTAAACTTAATAAAGTCATTAAAATAACATTTCAAATCATATTTTGTCTGTTTATAAATCCCACAGACTCACATTGGCTGCAATACTAATGTTTTTGTAAAACACAGACCTGATAGTCTAATCTGTGTGTATTGTGCATATATTATTGATATTATTACTATTGCAAATCATGTTATTGTAACTCATATCTTAATAGAATATTATTTGTAATTTTAATTCTTTATTTCTTAATAGTTTTTTTATGATTACTACAGATATTATCACCAAAGATATCAACTACACCTTCACTTTTAGTATTGACACGCTGCACACACAGCACAATCACACACTCACTAATGCATTCAAATAAATGTAATCTTACTGTGCTACTTTATTTGTACATGATTAGAATGAACAGAAATCTAAGAATATTTTTCTTCTTTTGTTAAAGCCATTTCAGACTCCAAGTAAGCATTATATTACTAATCATCTATTTTAAAGGTGCCATACAATTGAAAACTGTATTTATCTTGGCATAGTTGAATGATAAGAGTTCTGGACATGGAACTGACATACCGTGAGCCTCAAACACCATTGTTTCCTCCTTCATGTGTAAATCTCCTGTTTGCAAAAGACCGCTGAAAAATGAGTGAATCCCACCATAACACCGACTGTGACGTTGGAGTCAGGATCATTAATATTTATACCCCCCAAATTTGCATTTTCCAGTCCATGTTCTAGGCCAGGCAGTGTTAATGTGGACCTGCACAGCCGAATCATCAGAAGATCTGCAGGTATTGTGAAGAAGCAAGCAAGGACAATAGTGAAAATGGCAGATCATGGATATAAATGCTATGTCTGAGGCTGTGCTGCGGATTTGAGAACTTTTCATTCCCTTCCCACAAAAGAGAACTGTCAACAGGCATGGTTGATGTTTACAACAGGATACCTCACCATTTTAATTCAAAGCTGTTAGTTTGCTCTTAACGGAGGCCGATCAGAACGAAACTAGGTGGGCATGTTCGACTCGTGGCCCTAGAGGTCTGTAAGAATTTTGAAAAATCAGCCACTAGTTGACGCTAACAGGTTTTACGGCTATGTAATCACGTGATGCATATCATTTGATAGATCTCCTCATACTGAACAACTTTGCCTCAAGAACTACTGCTGTCAATCAATTTGTTCATTAAATACTTGCGATTATGTTAAAAAAACTACTTTTGCGAACTAGTCCTAGGTTTTTCGCCCGATCGGAAATATACCAGTGCAGTACAATTCTCTGGAAGCTCTAGATTATTAATTATATAAAAAACTTTAACTTTACCCATTGGGTAGCCATAACAGGATCATTTAGAAAATGGGTATGGCAAAAAACACTCAAAAGCCTGTAAATCCTAAACAAAAACTCAGACAACTCACTAAACTGCCTTATGTGCTTAAAGACCCTAAATGCTTGAACCCCGCTAAATGCTGCTTGCAGCTTTAATTATTAGGGGTTCAAGCACGAAGTGCTGAAACCCTATTGTAATTGTACTGATTTTTATTATTATTATTATTATTATTATTATTATTATTATTATTATTCTTCCGCCGTAAAACGCATCGTGCAGCCCAAACCGTAAGTGCTAGAGACATGAAACTTGGCCAGATGGTAGTACAAAAATCGAGGAGAGGTTATCAAATTATGACGCTGATTGGCCCATAGGTGGCGCTATAGCAACCAAAAGCGCGAAACTGGTCATAACTCCTAGACGGTAAGTCATAGACTCAAGTGTCTTATATCATTGGAAAGCTGGACGCCTGACGAACAAAACGTATATCTCCGATTTTATTTCCGTCATGATAGATTTTCCGCCATTTTGAATTTTGTCAAAAACCTACTTTTGCAAACTAGTCCCTGGTTTTTCGTCCGATCGGAACCAAACCAGAGCAGAATTGTTCTCTGGAGTCTGACGATCAATAATTATCGAAAAAAAGTCGAAATTCCGATTCCTGGTCGCTAGGGGGTGATAAATTAAGGTTGTGGGAGGAGCCTATTTTACTAAAATGGCTATAACTCGAGAAGTAAATGAGATATCTTCACCAAACTTGGCACACATGTTTAAGAGGTCAATCTGAGGTCACAGTAAAAAAAAGTGCGTCGATTGGCCACATGGTGGCGCTATAAACAAAAAAAAAACATATAGACACCTGACCGTTTTTCCGAATGACTTGAAATTTGGTATGCAGTGTCTTGGCCCAAGGGGCCACCTATGTCTAAAAGGATATTGGCGTATCTCGAAAAACATGGCCGCCATTGGCCAATGAGGTTTGAGCACCGTTAACGAAGTCCGATCGGAGCGAAACTCGGTGGGCATGTTCGGCTCAAGCCCCTAGAGGTCTGTAAGAATTTTGAAAGAAATCGGCCACTAGTTGGCGCTAACGAGTTTTATGGCTCTGTAATCACGTGGTGTTACACTGATCATCACAAAATCCATATCATCTTATAGATCTTTTATTGAAATTGCCTCAAGAACCATTGCTGTCAATCAAACACTTAATTAAATATTCATGAATATGTTAAAAACCTACTTTTGCGAACTAGTCCTTGGTTTTTCGCCCGATCGGAACCAGACCAGTCTAGGACAATTCTCTGGACTCTCTAGATCAATAATTATTGAAAAAAAGTTTAACTTTTGCATTTGGGTGGCTGTAATAGGGTAATTTATAAAAGGGGCGTGGCAAAATACACTAAAATGCCTATAAATCATAAATGAAAACTCAAAACTTCACAAAAATTGGTGAGCATATGTGACATAACATCATTAACAAGCATGCCAAATTTTATGGAGATCGGACCAAAGGTGGCGCTATAACTGTTAAAAAGCTTTAAAACCATATATTTCCCATGGTAAACTGCCTGTATTGGCTGTAAATGGTCTTTTCAGTCTATTATGTCAGTTGTTAAATGCTTTCTAAATAAAACTTAATGTCTTTTGATACTTGTGTGCTTAAAGGCCTTAAAGGCGTTAACTGCTTGAACCCCGATAAATGCTGCTTGCAGCTTTAATTATTATTATTATTATTATTCCGCCGTAAAACGCATCGTGCAGCCCAAACCGTAAGAGCTGGAACTTTGAAACTTTGCCATATGGTAGTACAAAAATCGAGGAGAGGTTATCAAATTATGACCTCGAATGGCCCATAGGTGGCGCTATAGCGACCAAAAGCGCGAAACTGCTCATAACTCCTAGACCATATGTCGTAGACTCAAGTGTCTTATATCATTGGAAAGCTGGATGCCTGACGAACAAAACGTATATCTCCGATTTCATTTCCGTCATGATAGATTTTCCACCATTTTGAATTTTGTCAAAAACCTACTTTTGCGAACTAGTCCCTGGTTTTTTGCCCGATTGGAACCAAACCAGTGCAGAAATGTTCTCTGGAGTCTGAATATCAATAATTATCGAAAAAAAGTTGAAATTTCCATTCACGGTCGCTAAGGGGCGCCAAAATGTATGTTGTGGGAGGAGCCTATTTTACTAAAACGGCTATAACTCCAGAAGTAAATGAGGTATCTTCACCAAACTCGGTACAAATGTGTAAGAGGTCAATTTGAGGTCACAGTAAAAAAAACGCGGCGAATGGCCATATGGTGGCGCTATAACATGAAAAAAACATAAAATGGCCCATAACCACCTGACCGTTAGTCCGATTGACTTGAAAATTGGTATGCAGTGTCTTGGTCCAAGGTGCCATGTATGTCTATGAGGACATTGGTGTATCTCAAAAAACATGGCCGCCATCGGCCAATGAAGTTTGAGCACCTATAAGACAAGGTTAACGGACGTCGATCGGAACGAAACTCGATGGGCATGTTCGACTCATGGCCCTAGAGGTCTGTAAGAATTTTGAAAGAAATCGGCCACTAGTTGGCGCTAACGAGTTTTTTGGCTCTGTAATCACGTGGTGTTACACTTATCGTCATAAAATGCATATCATTTGATAGATCTGCTCATGCTCAACAACTTTGCCTCAAGAACCACTAATGTCAATCAAACCATTAATTAATTATTCATGAATATGTTAAAAACCTACTTTTGCGAACTAGTCCCTGGTTTTTAACCCGATCGGAACCAGACCAGTCTAGGACAATTCTCTGGACTCTCTAGATCAATAATTATCGAAAAAAAGTTTAACTTTTGCATTTGGGTGGCTGTAATAGGGTAATTTATAAAAGGGGTGTGGCAAAATACACTAAAATGCCTATAAATCCTAAATGAAAACTCAGAACTTCACAAAAATTGGTGAGCATATGTGACATAACATCATTAACAAGCATGCCAAATTTTATGGAGATCGGACCAAAGGTGGCGCTATAACTGTTAAAAAGCTTTAAAACCATATATTACCTATGGTAAATGGCCTGCATTGGCTGTAAATGGTCTTTTTCATCTATAATGTCAGTGTTTACATGCTTGCTAAATAAATTTTAATAACTTTTGATGCTTTTTTGCTTATAAACCTTAAAGGCCTTAACAGCTTGAACCCCGATAAATGCTGCTTGTTATTATTATTATTATTATTCTTCTCCGCTAAAACGCATCGTGCAGCCCAAACCGTAAGAGCTAGAGACTTGAAACTTGGCCACAAGGTAGTACAAAAATCGAGGAGAGGTTATCAAAGTATGAGCCCGATTGGCCAATAGGTGGCGCTATAGCGCAAAAAACAAAAAAAAATCACTATTTTGCTCATATCTCAATAACCATTTGTCTCAGCTTCAAGTGTCATACATCATTGGAATCCTTGGCTCAAGCCGAACAAGAAATATAGGAGGTATTTTATTTCCGGTATGCAAATTTTTCCGCCATTTTGGATTTTGTCCAAAACCTACTTTTGCGAACTAGTCCCTGGTTTTTCGCCCGATCGGAACCAAACCAGTGCAGAAATGTTCACAGTAGTCTGAATATCAATAATTATCGAAAAAAAGTTGAAATTTCGATTCACGGTCGCTAAGGGGTGCCAAAACGTTTGAAGAAGGCGGAGCCTATTTTACTAAAATGGCTATAACTCCAGAAGTAAATGAGGTATCTTCACCAAACTCGGTACACATGTGTAAGAGGTCAATCTGAGGTCACAGTAAAAAAATCGCGGCGATTGGCCACATGGTGGCGCTATAACATGAAAAAAACATAAAATGGGCTATAACCACCTGACCGTTAGTCCGATTGACTTGAAAATTGGTATGCAGTGTCTTGGTCCAAGGTGCCATGTATATCTATGAGGACATTAGTGTATCTCAAAAAACATGGCCGCCATCAGCCAATGAAGTTTGAGCACCTATTAGACAAGGTTAACGGAGGCCGATCGGAACGAAACTCGATGGGCATGTTCGACTCATGGCCCTAAAGGTCTGTAAGAATTTTGAAAGAAATCAGCCACTAGTTGGCGCTAACGAGTTTTATGGCTCTGTAATCACGTGGTGTTACACTTATCGTCACAAAATGCATATCATTTGATAGAGCTTCTCATCCTGAACAACTTTGCCTCTAGAACCATTCCTGTCAATCAAACCGTTCATTAAATATTCATGAATATGTTAAAAACCTACTTTTGCGAACTAGTCCCTGGTTTTTCGCCCGATCGGAACCAGACCAGTCTAGGACAATTCTCTGGACTCTCTAGATCAATAATTATCAAAAAAAAGTTGAACTTTTGCATTTGTATGGCTGTAATAGGGTCATTTATAAAATGGGCGTGGCAAAATACACTAAAAAGCCTATAAATCCTAAATGAAAACTCAGAACTTCACAAAAGTTGGTGAGCATATGTGACATGACATCATTAACAAGCATGCAACATTTTATGGAGATTGGACCAAAGGTGGCGCTATAACTGTTAAAAAGCTTTAAAACCATATATTTCCTATGGTAAACTGCCTGTATTGGCTGTAAATGGTCTTTTCCATCTCTGATCATATAGTTTTCATATCATAATGTTCAAAACTAGTGCAATACAATTCTCTGGACTCACTAGGTCAATAATTGTCAGAAAAAGTTGAACTACTTCATTTGGATAGATATAATAGGTTCACTTCAAAATGTAGCCTTTACCAAGTGTCCCCGAAAGCCTATATCTCTTTAATGAATGACTCAGACCTTCTTAAAAAGCCAGTGAAATATCACTCTGAACATGCATGAAAATTTTCAGACCGATCGGACAAAATTTGCCTCTATAACAGTTAAAAAGGTGAAAATTATATGAATATAATGGCATATTAAGCCAATAAGTTGTATTTTACTGCCCCCTGCTGTTTAAAATTTATAAAATCACTATTTTAACATTTACAATTACATTTAGTCAAAATCCGTCCGTTAAAGTATTAGTATTGACAGTTTTATCACATCATATATTTCAAATGTCTGTATCTACAACATAATGTGTTTGTGTAGTCTTAGGTTTCTGAATAAATTCTGAATCTTCTGATTAATAGCTAACAAAGACTTTGTGAAATGTTTATAGACCATTCAAATATATTTTCATTATGACATATCCCAATAGCATTGAAAAAACAACAACAACATTTGTCTTCGTGTGTGTGTGTGTGTGTGCATGCATGATTGAGTTAACATGGAAAAACTGGTTTGCTTTAGTGCAGAAAACTGCTTAACTATATAGTTATAACTATAAATCCTAAACGAAAACTCAGAACTTCACAAAAATTGATGAGCATATGTGTCATAACCTGCTAAAGAAGCATGGAAAATTTTATGGAGATCGGACCATAGTTGGCGCTATAACTGTTAAAACGCTTTAAAACCATATATTTCCTATATGGTAAATTGCCTGTATTTGCTGTAAATGGTGTCTTCTATCTATTATCGTATAATGTTCATATCATAATGTTCAAAACCAGTGCAGCACAATTCTCTGAACTCTCTAGATCAATAATTATCAGAAAAAAAGTTTAACTTCTTCAAAAGGTGATTTTATATGAATATAATGACATATTAAGCCAATAAGTGGTATTTTACTGCCCCCTGCTGTCATTTCATCATACTACTCCCTAATATTGTTATAAAATTCATATTTAGACTTTATAAAATCATTATTTTAACATTTACAATCACATTTTGTCAAAACTCATCTATTGGAGTATTATTATTGACAATTGTGTCACACTGTCTGTCTGAGATATGGAAATTGAAAATGAAAGTAAAACGGCATTTAGGCCACGCCCCCCCAGTACAAATTCATTCATAACTCGAAAACGGAAAGTCGTTGCGCGCTCAAATTTTGATGGTAAGGTCCTCTCCGGGCTCTTGATCGAAACGTGTCATCGCGGGCCTCGGGAGCGCGCCCCCCACGAATCGCAAATTCGTGGGACCCCCGATTTTGAACGGCCGAAACTCCCGACCCAGACCACCCCGAACCTTGTGTGAGAGCTCGTTGGAAAGGGCCCGTCCTTGACTAGCTTCGATTCAAATGTGGTGTAATTTGCCCTGGGCATTCCAGAGATAAAAGCCCCAATAGATATGCCTTTGAACGGTCATATTTCCGGGCTCCAATCGCCCAAAAACACCGCGATGGTCTCATTCAACAGGGCTCCTCAAGAACTATCTATGCTCTGAATTTCAGAATTTTTCGCCTTCTGGTTCCCGAGATATAAGTGAAAAACCAAATTCCCATTCATTCATTCAAACACTTCAACTGTAAGATGGAGGCTGTAATTCCACTGTTGTCAACTAGAGGGAGCAGCAGTATTAGACATAGTATTAATCTTTTTATCAGCTTTCAGCTTTGGCCAACAAACAAATGGTTAAAGCTATTTTTTTTTTTATTATTATTATTGGACTGATAATATAGATCACAATGAAATATATGAAATGGTTAGACCATTAAAATATTTTTTTCACAATAACACATCCTAAAGACATTGAAAACATATTTGTATATGTGTGTGTGTGTGTGTGTGTGTGTAAGCATGCATTATTGAGTTAACATGGAAAACACTTATATTACAATAACTATTATAACACAGTCATATTTTGTCAGTGTTTATCACTTCATTTGCACTGACACTTCACATAATTGCTAGTAATGTGGTAAATCACGCTAGAAACATGGTAAATCATAGTAAATAATTGATGGTCTCATTCAACAGGGCTCCTCAAGCACTCTCTATGCTCTGAGTTTCAGAATTTTTCGCCTTCTGGTTCCCGAGATATAAGTGAAATACCAAATTCCCATTCATTAATTCATTCAAACACTTCAACTGTAAGATGGAAGCTGTAATACCACTGTCCACTGGAGGGAGCAGCAGGATTACGCATGACCTTTTCATTAGTTTTCAGTATTGGGAAACAAACAAATGCTTTAAAAAGCAATCTTTTTTAAAAAAAAATTTTTTTAATATTATTAGATCACAAAGGAATTCTAATAGACCAATAAATATATTTTCTCAATAACATATTCCAAAACATTAAAAACATATTTGCATTTGTGTATGTTTATTTCTGTGTGTGTGTGTGTGTGTGTGTGTGTGTGTGTGTGTGTGTGTGTGTGTGTGTGTGTGTGTGTGTGTGTGTGTGTGTGTGTGTGTGTGTGTGTGTGTGTGTGTGTGTGTGTGTGTGTGTGTGTGTGTGTGTGTGTGTGTGTGCGTGTGTGTGCGTGTGTGTGTGTGTGTGTAAGCATGCATTATTGAGTTAACATGGAAAAACTGGTTTGCTTTAGTCCAGAAAACTGGTGAAAATCATGAAGTTTAAAGTGAAAGTGAGCCAATAAGTGGTCTTCTTCTGCCCTCTGCTGGCCATTCTACTTATTAATGAAGTCTTTTCACATGTGCTCACATTCATATTTAGACTCTAAAAATCACTTATATAACAATAACTATTATAACACAATCAGATTTTGTCAGTGTTTATCACTTCATTTGCACTGACACTTCACATAATTGCTAGAAACATGGTAAATCATAGTGAATAATACTATAATGTGGTGTATCAAGGTAAACCATGCTAGAATCCTGGCAAATCATTCTAGAACGTGGTAAATCATGGTAAACTATGCTAAAACAGGGTAAATCATGGTAAACCATGATAAACTATGGTAAATCATGTTAGAATGTGGTATATCATGGTAAATCATGCTAGAACAGGGTAAATCATGGTAAACTATGATAAATCATGATAAACTATGGTAAACCATGCTAGAATCACAGTAAACAATGGTAAATCATACTAGAATGTAGTATATCATGGTAAATCATGCTAGAATATGGTAAATCAAGGTAAACTAAGATAAAATCATGGTAAACTATGTAAATCATGCTAGAATCATAGTAAATAATACTAGAATGTGGTAAATTATTGTGGGAGGAGCCTATTTTACTAAAATGGCTATAACTCAAGAAGTAAATGAGATATCTTCACCAAACTCAGTACACATGTGTATGGGTTCAATTTGAGGTCACAGTAAACAATTTTATGGAGATCGGTCCATAGATGGCACTATAACTCCTATAAAAAGCTTTAAAACCACATATTTCCTATGGTACATTGCCTGTATTGGCTGTAAATGGTCTTTTATGCCATCTATTATGTCAGTGGTTACATGCTTGCTAAATAAAACTTAATAACTTTTGATGCTTTTGTGCTTAAAGGCCTTAAATGCTTGAACCCCGATAAATGCTGCTTGCAGCTTTAATTAGGGGTTCAAGCACGAAGTGCTGAAACCCTATTGTAATTGTAAGGATTTTTATTATTATTATTATTATTCTTCTCCGCTAAAACGCATCGTGCAGCCCAAACCGTAAGAGCTAGAGACTTGAAACTTGGCCACAAGGTAGTACAAAAATCGAGGAGAGGTTATCAAAGTATGAGCCCGATTGGCCAATAGGTGGCGCTATAGCGCAAAAAACAAAAAAAAATCACTATTTTGCTCATATCTCAATAACCATTTGTCTCAGCTTCAAGTGTCATACATCATTGGAATCCTTGGCTCAAGCCGAACAAGAAATATAGGAGGTATTTTATTTCCGGTATGCAAATTTTTCCGCCATTTTGGATTTTGTCCAAAACCTACTTTTGCGAACTAGTCCCTGGTTTTTCGCCCGATCGGAACCAAACCAGTGCAGAAATGTTCACAGTAGTCTGAATATCAATAATTATCGAAAAAAAGTTGAAATTTCGATTCACGGTCGCTAAGGGGTGCCAAAACGTTTGAAGAAGGCGGAGCCTATTTTACTAAAATGGCTATAACTCCAGAAGTAAATGAGGTATCTTCACCAAACTCGGTACACATGTGTAAGAGGTCAATCTGAGGTCACAGTAAAAAAATCGCGGCGATTGGCCACATGGTGGCGCTATAACATGAAAAAAACATAAAATGGGCTATAACCACCTGACCGTTAGTCCGATTGACTTGAAAATTGGTATGCAGTGTCTTGGTCCAAGGTGCCATGTATATCTATGAGGACATTAGTGTATCTCAAAAAACATGGCCGCCATCAGCCAATGAAGTTTGAGCACCTATTAGACAAGGTTAACGGAGGCCGATCGGAACGAAACTCGATGGGCATGTTCGACTCATGGCCCTAAAGGTCTGTAAGAATTTTGAAAGAAATCGGCCACTAGTTGGCGCTAACGAGTTTTATGGCTCTGTAATCACGTGGTGTTACACTTATCGTCACAAAATGCATATCATTTGATAGAGCTGCTCATCCTGAACAACTTTGCCTCTAGAACCATTCCTGTCAATCAAACCGTTCATTAAATATTCATGAATATGTTAAAAACCTACTTTTGCGAACTAGTCCCTGGTTTTTCGCCCGATCGGAACCAGACCAGTCTAGGACAATTCTCTGGACTCTCTAGATCAATAATTATCAAAAAAAAGTTGAACTTTTGCATTTGTATGGCTGTAATAGGGTCATTTATAAAATGGGCGTGGCAAAATACACTAAAAAGCCTATAAATCCTAAATGAAAACTCAGAACTTCACAAAAGTTGGTGAGCATATGTGACATGACATCATTAACAAGCATGCAACATTTTATGGAGATTGGACCAAAGGTGGCGCTATAACTGTTAAAAAGCTTTAAAACCATATATTTCCTATGGTAAACTGCCTGTATTGGCTGTAAATGGTCTTTTCCATCTCTGATCATATAGTTTTCATATCATAATGTTCAAAACTAGTGCAATACAATTCTCTGGACTCACTAGGTCAATAATTGTCAGAAAAAGTTGAACTACTTCATTTGGATAGATATAATAGGTTCACTTCAAAATGTAGCCTTTACCAAGTGTCCCCGAAAGCCTATATCTCTTTAATGAATGACTCAGACCTTCTTAAAAAGCCAGTGAAATATCACTCTGAACATGCATGAAAATTTTCAGACCGATCGGACAAAATTTGCCTCTATAACAGTTAAAAAGGTGAAAATTATATGAATATAATGGCATATTAAGCCAATAAGTTGTATTTTACTGCCCCCTGCTGTTTAAAATTTATAAAATCACTATTTTAACATTTACAATTACATTTAGTCAAAATCCGTCCGTTAAAGTATTAGTATTGACAGTTTTATCACATCATATATTTCAAATGTCTGTATCTACAACATAATGTGTTTGTGTAGTCTTAGGTTTCTGAATAAATTCTGAATCTTCTGATTAATAGCTAACAAAGACTTTGTGAAATGTTTATAGACCATTCAAATATATTTTCATTATGACATATCCCAATAGCATTGAAAAAACAACAACAACATTTGTCTTCGTGTGTGTGTGTGTGTGTGCATGCATGATTGAGTTAACATGGAAAAACTGGTTTGCTTTAGTGCAGAAAACTGCTTAACTATATAGTTATAACTATAAATCCTAAACGAAAACTCAGAACTTCACAAAAATTGATGAGCATATGTGTCATAACCTGCTAAAGAAGCATGGAAAATTTTATGGAGATCGGACCATAGTTGGCGCTATAACTGTTAAAACGCTTTAAAACCATATATTTCCTATATGGTAAATTGCCTGTATTTGCTGTAAATGGTGTCTTCTATCTATTATCGTATAATGTTCATATCATAATGTTCAAAACCAGTGCAGCACAATTCTCTGAACTCTCTAGATCAATAATTATCAGAAAAAAAGTTTAACTTCTTCAAAAGGTGATTTTATATGAATATAATGACATATTAAGCCAATAAGTGGTATTTTACTGCCCCCTGCTGTCATTTCATCATACTACTCCCTAATATTGTTATAAAATTCATATTTAGACTTTATAAAATCATTATTTTAACATTTACAATCACATTTTGTCAAAACTCATCTATTGGAGTATTATTATTGACAATTGTGTCACACTGTCTGTCTGAGATATGGAAATTGAAAATGAAAGTAAAACGGCATTTAGGCCACGCCCCCCCAGTACAAATTCATTCATAACTCGAAAACGGAAAGTCGTTGCGCGCTCAAATTTTGATGGTAAGGTCCTCTCCGGGCTCTTGATCGAAACGTGTCATCGCGGGCCTCGGGAGCGCGCCCCCCACGAATCGCAAATTCGTGGGACCCCCGATTTTGAACGGCCGAAACTCCCGACCCAGACCACCCCGAACCTTGTGTGAGAGCTCGTTGGAAAGGGCCAGTTCTTGGCTAGCTTCGATTCAAATGTGGTGTAATTTGCCCTGGGCATTCCAGAGATAAAAGCCCCAATAGATATGCCTTTGAACGGTCATATTTCCGGGCTCCAATCGCCCAAAAACACCGCGATGGTCTCATTCAACAGGGCTCCTCAAGAACTATCTATGCTCTGAATTTCAGAATTTTTCGCCTTCTGGTTCCCGAGATATAAGTGAAAAACCAAATTCCCATTCATTCATTCAAACACTTCAACTGTAAGATGGAGGCTGTAATTCCACTGTTGTCAACTAGAGGGAGCAGCAGTATTAGACATAGTATTAATCTTTTTATCAGCTTTCAGCTTTGGCCAACAAACAAATGGTTAAAGCTATTTTTTTTTGTATTATTATTATTGGACTGATAATATAGATCACAATGAAATATATGAAATGGTTAGACCATTAAAATATTTTTTTCACAATAACACATCCTAAAGACATTGAAAACATATTTGTATATGTGTGTGTGTGTGTGTGTGTGTGTGTGTAAGCATGCATTATTGAGTTAACATGGAAAACACTTATATTACAATAACTATTATAACACAGTCATATTTTGTCAGTGTTTATCACTTCATTTGCACTGACACTTCACATAATTGCTAGTAATGTGGTAAATCACGCTAGAAACATGGTAAATCATAGTAAATAATTGATGGTCTCATTCAACAGGGCTCCTCAAGCACTCTCTATGCTCTGAGTTTCAGAATTTTTCGCCTTCTGGTTCCCGAGATATAAGTGAAATACCAAATTCCCATTCATTAATTCATTCAAACACTTCAACTGTAAGATGGAAGCTGTAATACCACTGTCCACTGGAGGGAGCAGCAGGATTACGCATGACCTTTTCATTAGTTTTCAGTATTGGGAAACAAACAAATGCTTTAAAAAGCAATCTTTTTTAAAAAAAATTTTTTTTAATATTATTAGATCACAAAGGAATTCTAATAGACCAATAAATATATTTTCTCAATAACATATTCCAAAACATTAAAAACATATTTGCATTTGTGTATGTTTATTTCTGTGTGTGTGTGTGTGTGTGTGTGTGTGTGTGTGTGTGTGTGTGTGTGTGTGTGTGTGTGTGTGTGTGTGTGTGTGTGTGTGTGTGCGTGTGTGTGCGTGTGTGTGCGTGTGTGTGCGTGTGTGTGTGTGTGTGTATTGAGTTAACATGGAAAAACTGGTTTGCTTTAGTCCAGAAAACTGGTGAAAATCATGAAGTTTAAAGTGAAAGTGAGCCAATAAGTGGTCTTCTTCTGCCCTCTGCTGGCCATTCTACTTATTAATGAAGTCTTTTCACATGTGCTCACATTCATATTTAGACTCTAAAAATCACTTATATAACAATAACTATTATAACACAATCAGATTTTGTCAGTGTTTATCACTTCATTTGCACTGACACTTCACATAATTGCTAGAAACATGGTAAATCATAGTGAATAATACTATAATGTGGTGTATCAAGGTAAACCATGCTAGAATCCTGGCAAATCATTCTAGAACGTGGTAAATCATGGTAAACTATGCTAAAACAGGGTAAATCATGGTAAACCATGATAAACTATGGTAAATCATGTTAGAATGTGGTATATCATGGTAAATCATGCTAGAACAGGGTAAATCATGGTAAACTATGATAAATCATGATAAACTATGGTAAACCATGCTAGAATCACAGTAAACAATGGTAAATCATACTAGAATGTAGTATATCATGGTAAATCATGCTAGAATATGGTAAATCAAGGTAAACTAAGATAAAATCATGGTAAACTATGTAAATCATGCTAGAATCATAGTAAATAATACTAGAATGTGGTAAATTATTGTGGGAGGAGCCTATTTTACTAAAATGGCTATAACTCAAGAAGTAAATGAGATATCTTCACCAAACTCAGTACACATGTGTATGGGTTCAATTTGAGGTCACAGTAAACAATTTTATGGAGATCGGTCCATAGATGGCACTATAACTCCTATAAAAAGCTTTAAAACCACATATTTCCTATGGTACATTGCCTGTATTGGCTGTAAATGGTCTTTTATGCCATCTATTATGTCAGTGGTTACATGCTTGCTAAATAAAACTTAATAACTTTTGATGCTTTTGTGCTTAAAGGCCTTAAATGCTTGAACCCCGATAAATGCTGCTTGCAGCTTTAATTATTATTATTTTTCTTCTGCCGTAAAACGCATCGTGCAGCCCAAACCGTAAGAGCTGGAACTTTGAAACTTTGCCATATGGTAGTACAAAAATCGGGGAGAGGTTATCAAATTATGACCTCGAATGGCCCATAGGTGGCGCTATAGCGACCAAAAGCGCGAAACTGCTCATAACTCCTAGACCGTATGTCGTAGACTCAAGTGTCTTATATCATTGGAAAGCTGGATGCCTGACGAACAAAACGTATATCTCCGATTTCATTTCCGCCATGATAGATTTTCCGCCATTTTGAATTTTGTCAAAAACCTACTTTTGCGAACTAGTCCCTGGTTTTTCGCCCGATCGGAACCAAACCAGTGCAGAAATGTTCTCTAGAAACTGAAGATCAATAATTATCGAAAAAAGTCGAAATTTCGATTCACGGACGCTAAGGGGCGCCAAAACGTACGTTGTGGGAGGGGCCTATTTTACTAAAATGGCTATAACTCCAGAAGTAAATGAGGTATCTTCACCAAACTCGGTACACATATGTATGAGCTCAATATGAGGTAACAGTAAAAAAATTGCGGCGATTGGCCACATGGTGGCGCTATAATATGAAAAAAACATAAAACAGGCTTTAACCACCTGACCGTTAGTCCGATTGACTTGAAAATTGGTATGCAGTGTCTTGGTCCAAGGTGTCATGTATGTGTATGAGGACATTGGCGTATCTAAAAAAACATGGCCGCCATCGGCCAATGAAGTTTGAGCACCTATTAGACAAGGTTAACGGAGGCCGATCGGAACGAAACTCGGTGGGCATGTTCTACTCATGGCCCTAGAGGTCTGTAAGAATTTTAAAAGAAATCGGCCACTAGTTGGCGCTAACGAGTTTTATGGCTCTGTAATCACGTGGTGTTACACTTATTGTCACAAAATGCATACCATTTGATAGATCTCCTCTTGTTGAACAACTTTGCCTCAAGAACCATTGCTGTCAATCAAACCGTTCATTAAATATTCGTAATTATGTTAAAAACCTACTTTTGCGAACTAGTCCTAGGTTTTTCGCCCGGTCGGCACCAAACCAGTCTAGGACAATTCTATGGACTCTCTAGGTCAATAATTATCAAAAAAAAGTTGAACTTTTGCATTTTTCGCATGGCTAACAGGGTCATTTAGAAAATGGGCGTGGTAAAATGCACTCAAAAGCCTATAAATCCTAAACGAAAACTCAGAACTTCACGAAAATTGATGAGCATATGTGTCATAACCTGCTTAAGAAGCATGGAAAATTTTATGGAGAGCGGACCATAGTTGGCGCTATAACTGTTAAAACGCTTTAAAACCATATATTTCCTATGGTAAATTGCCTGTATTTGCTGTAAATGGTGTCTTCTATCATATAATGTTCATATCATAATGTTCAAAACCAGTGCAGCACAATTCTCTGAACTCTCTAGATCAATAATTATCAGAAAAAAAGTTTAACTTCTTCAAAAGGTGATTTTATATGAATATAATGACATATTAAGCCAATAAGTGGTATTTTACTGCCCCCTGCTGTCATTTCATCATACTACTCCCTAATATTGTTATAAAATTCATATTTAGACTTTATAAAATCATTATTTTAACATTTACAATCACATTTTGTCAAAACTCATCTATTGAGTATTACTATTGACAATTGTGTTACACTGAGATATGGAAATGGACGAAAGTAAATGAATGAAATGAAACGAAAGTATAACGGCATTTAAGCCACGCCCCCAAATACAAATTCATTCATAACTCGAAAACGGAAAGTCGTTGCGCGCTCAAATTTTGATGGTGAGGACCTCTCGGGGCTCTTGATCGAAACGTGTCGTCGCGGGCCTCGGGAGCGCGCCCCCCCCCGCGCATCGCAAGCCCGCGGACCCCCGACTTTGAACGACCGCAACTCCCGACCCAAACCACCCCGAACCTTGTGTGAGAGCTCGTTGGAAAGGGCGCGTCCTTGGCTAGCTTCGATTCAAATGTGGTGTTATTTGCCCTGGGCATTCCAGAGATAATAGCCCGAACAGATATGCCTTATAACAGTCATAACTCCCAGCCCCAATCGCCCAAAAACACCTTGATGGTCTCATTCAACAGGGCTCCTCAAGCACTATCTATGCTCTGAGTTTCAGAATTTTTCGCCTTTCGGTTCCTGAGATATAAGTAAAAAAACTAATTCCCATTCATTCATTCAAACACTTCAACTGTAAAAAAAGCTATAATACCACTGTTGTCCACTAGAGGGAGCAGCAGGATTACGCATGATCTTTTAATTCGCTTTCAGTATTGGGAAATAAACAAATGCTTTAAGAAGCAATCTTTTTTATTACGATGTTTTTTGTTTTATTATGATATTTGTATATATTTTATTTTTTTATTATGATTATGAACGGTTTGATTGACATTAGTGATTCTTGAGGCAAAGTTGTTCAAGATGAGGAGATGAAGATATTTTCACAATATCACATCATAAAAACATTGAAAACATATTTGTCTTTGTGTGTGTGTGTGTGTGTGTGTGTGTGTGTGTGTGGATGGATGTGTTTGTGTTTGTGTGTGTGTCTGTGTGTGTAAGCATGCTTAATGGAAAGAACATGGAGAAACTGCTTTGTTTTACTGGTGGATAAAAAAGTCTTTCAAATGAAAGTGAGTCAATTAGTGGTCTTCTACTGCCCTCTGCAGGACATTCTACTTAATAAAATATTTTCATCTGTGCTTTTGCATTAGTTTTTGGACTATATAAAATTACTTGCATGAAAATCACCTATTATAACACAGTCATGTTTTGTCAAAGTTTATCACTTCATTTTTACTGAGCTCTCAGTTTGAACAATTCTGCCTCTCAGTGATTAATTTGAAATCTGAAAATGGTGTTATACAGAGGAGATTTGCAATTATCATTTTGTTACCTATCTTTTATTTTAAATATCTACATCTACAACAAAATGTGTGTGCATGTGTGTGTTCAAGCATGGTTAGTGTATTAAGTATTATTGTTTAAGTATTATTGTTTTCATTTACATTTTAACCACCAGAAGAACACTCATTGGTTCATTCTGCTCACTAAAATATTATTTTTCATTTTTTTTTCCATTTGAAATATTGTTTAAACTTAATAAAATCATTAAAATAACATTTCAAATCATATTTTGTCTGTTTATAAATCCCACAGACTCACATTGGCTGCAATACTAATGTTTTTGTAAAACACAGACCTGATAGTCTAATCTGTGTGTATTGTGCATATATTATTGATATTATTACTATTGCAAATCATGTTATTGTAACTCATATCTTAATAGAATATTATTTGTAATTTTAATTCTTTATTTCTTAATTGTTTTTTTATGATTACTACAGATATTATCACCAAAGATATCAACTACACCTTCACTTTTAGTATTGATACGCTGCACACACAGCACAATCACACACTCACTAATGCATTCAAATAAATGTAATCTTACTGTGCTACTTTATTTGTACATGATTAGAATGAACAGAAATCTAAGACTATTTTTCTTCTTTTGTTAAAGCCATTTCAGACTCCAAGTAAGCATTATATTACTAATCATCTATTTTAAAGGTGCCATACAATTGAAAACTGTATTTATCTTGGCATAGTTGAATGATAAGAGTTCTGGACATGGAACTGACATACCGTGAGCCTCAAACACCATTGTTTCCTCCTTCATGTGTAAATCTTCTGTTTGCAAAAGACCGCTGAAAAATTAGTGAATCCCACCATAACACCGACTGTGACGTTGGAGTCAGGATCATTAATATTTATACCCCCCAAATTTGGATTTTCCAGTCAATGTTCTAGGCCAGGCAGTGTTAATGTGGACCTGCACAGCCGAATCATCAGAAGATCTGCAGGTATTGTGAAGAAGCAAGCAAGGACAATAGTGAAAATGGCAGATCATGGATATAAATGTTATGTCTGAGGCTGTGCTGCGGATTTGAGAACTTTTCATTCCCTTCCCACAAAAGAGAACTGTCAACAGGCATGGTTGATGTTTACAACAGGATACCTCACCATTTTAATTCAAAGCTGTTAGTTTGCTCTTAACGGAGGCCGATCAGAACGAAACTCGGTGGGCATGTTCGACTCGTGGCCCTAGAGGTCTGTAAGAATTTTGAAAAATCAGCCACTAGTTGACGCTAACAGGTTTTACGGCTATGTAATCACGTGATGCATATCATTTGATAGATCTCCTCATACTGAACAACTTTGCCTCAAGAACTACTGCTGTCAATCAATTTGTTCATTAAATACTTGCGATTATGTTAAAAACCTACTTTTGCGAACTAGTCCTAGGTTTTTCGCCCGATCGGAAATATACCAGTGCAGTACAATTCTCTGGAAGCTCTAGATTATTAATTATATAAAAAACTTTAACTTTACCCATTGGGTAGCCATAACAGGATCATTTAGAAAATGTGTATGGCAAAAAACACTCAAAAGCCTGTAAATCCTAAACAAAAACTCAGACAACTCACTAAACTGCCTTATGTGCTTAAAGACCCTAAATGCTTGAACCCCGCTAAATGCTGCTTGCAGCTTTAATTATTATTAGGGGCCAAGCACCGAAGGTGCGGGCACCTATTGTATCTGTTCCCGTTCTTATTATTATTATTATTATTATTAGGGGCCAAGCACCGAAGGTGCGGAGGCACCTATTGTATCTGTTCCCGTTCTTATTATTATTATTATTATTAGGGGCCAAGCACCGAAGGTGCGGGCACCTATTGTAATTGTTCCCGTTCTTATTATTATTATTATTATTCTTCCGCTCTTGGAGTCTATGGCAGCCCATAGAACCGATTGCGGGAAAGTTGTTTTGGTTTGACATTCTGATAGAGGACAGTCCCAACATTAAATACACCAATTTTGGTGTTTCTAAGTCATTCCCTCTAGCGCCACCACCTGTCCAAAATTTCACTTTTATTTTGCTAATAACTTTTGAACCGTAAGGCCAATCAACAAACTTCTTTTTTCCTCTGATTCCTGAGCTCATGACGATTCGATTGCATCCTATGAAGTCATTTTCCATCATTAAAATATGGCCGCCATTTTGAATTATTCTCAAAACCTACTTTTTCGAACTCGTCCTAGACGGTTTGTCCGATTTGCACGAAAATTGAACCAGATCATCTTCAGGCAGTGCTGACAAAAAGTTATTAGAATCTAGTTGATTCGTCAAACCGTTTTCAATAAACGCTCGAACAAATTTTACGTAGCGCTTGCAAAAACAGTCGTAAGGCTGTATCTTCGCAACGCTTTATCGTATTCAGACCAAACTTGGTATATGTCATCACAAGCATGGCCTGAGGCTACATGCTGCGTTTCGGCGCAGCGCCACCTACTGGTCCGGAGATATGAAAAATGGCTATTTTTGCTTATAACTTCTGAACAGTTTGTCCAAAAATCATAAAATTGGTCTCGTTAGATTCAGGGCGACATGCTGAGTCGACTGATATCCAATTTGACCATATCGGCCATTTTGACTGTCGGCCATTTCGAATTTTGTGCTAAAATGCTGTATTTTAAGAACGCATGAACGGATTCTTACGAAACTTGGTCTGGGACATCAGCACGATGTCCTGAAGGAGCCTGAGAAGTTTCGAAACAGCGCCACCTAGTGGTTAATATTTTTATTCAAATGCTTATAACTTTGGGTGTGGTCGACATATTTTCACGAAACTCATCTAATTAGACTCCTGAATCCTTGCCGAGTCCTACGATACCAAACATGCTAGGTTTTGCCTTACGGTTTGTGTAGCGTTGTGATTTAGCGCTTAAAAAACATTTGGCTATATCTTCGAAACCGCTAGTCTGATCGAGACGAAACCACCGTCAGAAGTTTGGAAACATAGGTCGATAGCTATACGCCAATGCCCAAATGCGAAAATATTGATAGTAAGGGGTAGTAAAATTCAATCAAAGTCATGTGTCAGTCATTTTTTACGTGTTTTTTCATATAAATGTCTATAACTCCGAAGCGAATTGAGATATTTTCACCAAAATTGACACACATATGTATGGGCTCACTCTGAGGACACATAAAAAAAATGGTGTGGCTGAGCCTCTTGGTGGCGCTATAATAGAACAAAACATGAAATTCCCATTGACTTCAATACAGTTTTGTTTTATTTTCATTCAAAACCTACTTTTTCTAACTCCACATACACCGTTTGTCCGATTTTCACCAAAAGCAAATCGTATCATCTCCAGACCGTGCCGACTAAAAGTTATCGATTTCGTGTCGATTGACGAAACCGTTTTCGTATAGGGCAGCAGCAAATTTGATGTATGATGCTAAAAGCACTATTCAGGCTTTATCTCTGCAATGCCTTGACATTTTGACACCAAACTATATATGTGTCATTGTCACTTCACTCAGACCACATCACATCAGTTTTGTAACTGCGCCACGTATTGGTCGAAAGTGATAATGCATTAAATCATATTTTTATTTACTATTTCTATGAATTATCAGGCATTTTGCCTAAAATCATCTTTAATGTCTTTAATTGCTCATTATTGCAGTTGGTCTGACACTTTCAGCAATGTTGGCATGTCTTGTCATCTGATTGTGCTTGGCCCCACTAAATGCTGCTTGCAGCTTTAATTATTATTATTATTCTTCTTCCGCTCTTGGAGTCTATGGCAGCCCATAAAACCGATTGCGGGAAAGTTGTTTTGGTTTGACATTCTGATAGAGGACAGTCCCAACATTAAATACACCAATTTTGGTGTGTCTAAGTCATTCCCTCTAGCGCCACCACCTGTCCAAAATGTCACTTTTGTTTTGCTAATAACTTTTTAACCGTAAGGCCAATCAACAAAATTCTTATTTCCTCTGATTCCTGAGCTCATGACGATTCGATTGCACCCTATGTCGTCATTTTCCGTCATAAAAACATGGCCGCCATGTTGAATTATTCTCAAAACCTACTTTTTCGAACTCGTCCTAGACAGTTTGTCCGATTTGCACGAAAATTGAACCAGATCATCTTCAGGCAGTGCTGACAAAAAGTTATTAAAATCTAGTTGATTTGTCAAACCGTTTTCAATAAACGCTCGAACAAATTTTACGTAGCGCTTGCGAAAACAGTCGTAAGGCTGTATCTTCGCAACGCTTTATCGTATTCAGACCAAACTTGGTACATGTCATCACAAGCATGACCTGAGGCTACATGCTGCGTTTCGGCGCAGTGCCACCTACTGGTCCAGAGATATGAAAAATGGCTATTTTTGCTTATAACTTCTGAACAGTTTGTCCAAAAATCATAAAAATTGTCTCGTTAGATTCAGGGCAAAATGCCGAGTCGACTGATATCCAATTTTACCATATCGGCCATTTTGACTGTCGGCCATTTTGAATTTTGTGCTAAAATGCTGTATTTTAAGAACGCATGAACGGATTCTTACGAAACTTGGTATGGGTCATCAGCACGATGTCCTGAAGGAGCCTGAGAAGTTTCGAAACAGCGCCACCTAGTGGTTAATCTTTTTATTCAAATGATTATAACTTTGGGTGTGGTCGACTTATTTTCACGAGACTCATCTAATTAGACTCCTGAATCCTTGCCGAGTCCTACGATACCAAGCATGCTAGGTTTCGCCTTACGGTTTGTGTAGCGTTGTGATTTAGCGCTTAAAAAACATTTGGCTATATCTGCGAAACCGCTAGTCTGATCGAGACGAAACCACCATCAGAAGTTTGGAAACATAGGTCGATAGCTATACGCCAATGCCCAAATGCGAAAATATTGATAGTAAGGGGTAGTAAAATTCAATCAAAGTCATGTGTCAGTCATTTTTTACGTGTTTTTTCATATAAATGTCTATAACTCCGAAGCGAATTGAGATATTTTCACCAAAATTGACACAGATATGTATGGGCTCACTCTGAGGACACGTAAAAAAAATGGTGTGACTGAGCCTCTTGGTGGCGCTATAATAGAACAAAACATGAAATTCCCATTGACTTCAATACAGTTTTGTGAAATAAAATGCTATACAAAACAAATGCATTGGTGTTATTTAATGAAACTCAGAAAGTGCCTTCAGCACCATTTCCTGAAAGTACCCAACATATTTCAAGACAGCGCCACCTTTTGGTCAAAAGTTATAACAAAACTTCTAAAAATGCTAATAACTTTTGAATAAATCTGCCCATTGAAATGCCACTGGTATTAATAAATTCCTTGGGTCAAGCCGAGAACATAGAAACCAAGTTTTCCTTATTTGGCCTAACTTCCTGTCCGCCATCTTGATTTTCATTCAAAACATACATTTTCGAACTCCTCCTACACCGTTTGTCCGATTTTCACCAAAATCGAATCGTATCATCTCCAGACCGTGCCGACTAAAAGCTATCGATTTCGTCTCGATTGACGAAACCGTTTTCGTATAGCGCAGCAGCAAAGTTGAGGCATGATGCTAAAAGCACTATTCAGGCTTTATCTCTGCAATGCCTTGACATATTGACACCAAACTTTGTATGTGTCATTGTCACATCACTCTGACCACATCACATCAGTTTTGTAACTGCGCCACCTATTGGTAGAAAGTGATAATGCATTACATCAAATTTTTATTTACTGTTTCTATGAATTTTCAGGCATTTTGCCTAAAATCCTCTTTAATGTCTTTAATTGTTCATTGTTGCAGTTGGTCTGACACTTTCAGCAATGTTGGCATGTCTTGTCATCTGATTGTGCTTGGCCCCGCTAAATGCTGCTTGCAGCTTTAATTATTATTATTATTATTCTTCTTCTTCCGCTCTTGGAGTCTATGGCAGCCCATAGAACCGATTGCGGGAAAGTTGTTTTGGTTTGACATTCTGATAGAGGACAGTCCCAACATTAAATACACCAATTTTGGTGTTTCTAAGTCATTCCCTCTAGCGCCACCACCTGTCCAAAATTTCACTTTTATTTTGCTAATAACTTTTTAACCGTAAGGCCAATCAACAAACTTCTTTTTTCCTCTGATTCCTGAGCTCATGACGATTCGATTGCATCCTATGAAGTCATTTTTCGTCATTAAAATATGGCCGCCATTTTGAATTATTCTCAAAACCTACTTTTTCGAACTCGTCCTAGACAGTTTGTCCGATTTGCACGAAAATTGAACCAGATCATCTTCAGGCAGTGCTAACAAAAAGTTATTAAAATCTAGTTGATTTGTCAAACCGTTTTCAATAAACGCTCGAACAAATTTTACGTAGCGCTTGCGAAAACAGTCGTAAGGCTGTATCTTCGCAACGCTTTATCGTATTCAGACCAAACTTGGTACATGTCATCACAAGCATGACCTGAGGCTACATGCTGCGTTTCGGCGCAGCGCCACCTACTGGTCCAGAGATATGAAAAATGGCTATTTTTGCTTATAACTTCTGAACAGTTTGTCCAAAAATCATAAAATTGGTATTGTTAGATTCAGGGCAAAATGCCGAGTCGACTGATATCCAATTTTACCATATCGGCCATTTTGACTGTCGGCCATTTAGAATTTTGTGCTAAAATGCTGTATTTTAAGAACGCATGAACGGATTGTTACGAAACTTGGTATGGGTCATCAGCACGATGTCCTGAAGGAGCCTGAGAAGTTTCGAAACAGCGCCACCTAGTGGTTAATCTTTTTATTCAAATGCTTATAACTTTGGGTGTGGTCGACATATTTTCACGAAACTCATCTAATTAGCCTCCTGAATCCTTGCCGAGTCCTACGATACCAAACATGCTAGGTTTCGCCTTACGGTTTGTGTAGCGTTGTGATTTAGCGCTTAAAAAACATTTGGCTATATCTGCGAAACCGCTAGTCTGATCGAGACGAAACCACCGTCAGAAGTTTGGAAACATAGGTCGATAGCTATACGCTAATGCCCAAATGCGAAAATATTGATAGTAAGGGGTAGTAAAATTCAATCAAAGTCATGTGTCAGTCATTTTTTACGTGTTTTTTCATATAAATGTCTATAACTCCGAAGCGAATTGAGATATTTTCACCAAAATTGACACAGATATGTATGGGCTCACTCTGAGGACACGTAAAAAAAATGGTGTGACTGAGCCTCTTGGTGGCGCTATAATAGAACAAAACATGAAATTCCCATTGACTTCAATACAGTTTTGTGAAATAAAATGCTATACTAAACAAATGCATTGGTGTTATTTAATGAAACTCAGAAAGTGCCTTCAGCACCATTTCCTGAAAGTACCCAACATATTTCAAGACAGCGCCACCTTTTGGTCAAAAGTTATAACAAAACTTCTAAAAATGCTAATAACTTTTGAATAAATCTGCCCATTGAAATGCCACTGGTATTAATAGATTCCTTGGGTCAAGCCGAGAACATAGAAACCAAGTTTTCCTTATTTGGCCTAACTTCCTGTCCGCCATCTTGATTTTCATTCAAAACATACATTTTCGAACTCCTCCTACACCGTTTGTCCGATTTTCACCAAAATCGAATCGTATCATCTCCAGACCGTGCCGACTAAAACTTATCGATTTCGTCTCGATTGACGAAACCGTTTTCGTATAGCGCTGCAGCAAAGTTGAGGCATGATGCTAAAAGCACTATTCAGGCTTTATCTCTGCAATGCCTTGACATATTGACACCAAACTTTGTATGTGTCATTGTCACTTCACTCTGACCACATCACATCAGTTTTGTAACTGCGCCACCTATTGGTCGAAAGTGATAATGCATTAAATCATATTTTTATTTACTGTTTCTATGAATTTTCAGGCATTTTGCCTAAAATCCTCTTTAATGTCTTTAATTGCTCATTGTTGCAGTTGGTCTGACACTTTCAGCAATGTTGGCATGTCTTGTCATCTGATTGTGCTTGGCCCCGCTAAATGCTGCTTGCAGCTTTAATTATTATTATTATTATTCTTCTTCCACTCTGGGAGTCTATGGCAGCCCATAGAACCGATTGCGGGAAAGTTGTAATGGTTTGACATTCTGATAGAGGACAGTCCCAACATTAAATACACCAATTTTGGTGTGTCTAAGTCATTCCCTCTAGCGCCACCACCTGTCCAAAATTTCACTTTTGTTTTGCTAATAACTTTTGAACCGTAAGGCCAATCAACAAAATTCTTTTTTCCTCTGATTCCTGAGCTCATGCCGATTCGATTGCACCCTATGTCGTCATTTTCCGTCATAAAAACATGGCCGCCATTTTGAATTATTCTCAAAACCTACTTTTTCGAACTCGTCCTAGACAGTTTGTCCGATTTGCATGAAAATTGAACCAGATCATCTTCAGGCAGTGCTGACAAAAAGTTATTAAAATCTAGTTGATTTGTCAAACTGTTTTCAATAAACGCTCGAACAAATTTTACGTAGCGCTTGCGAAAACAGTCGTAAGGCTGTATCTTCGCAACGCTTTATCGTATTCAGACCAAACTTGGTACATGTCATCACAAGCATGACCTGAGGCTACATGCTGCGTTTCGGCGCAGCGCCACCTACTGGTCCAGAGATATGAAAAATGGCTATTTTTGCTTATAACTTCTGAACAGTTTGTCCAAAAATCATAAAATTGGTCTCGTTAGATTCAGGGTAAAATGCAGAGTCGACTGATATCCAATTTTACCATATCGGCCATTTTGACTGTCGGCCATTTTGAATTTTGTGCTAAAATGCTGTATTTTAAGAACGCATGAACGGATTGTTACGAAACTTGGTATGGGTCATCAGCACGATGTCCTGAAGGAGCCTGAGAAGTTTCGAAACAGCGCCACCTAGTGGTTAATCTTTTTATTCAAATGCTTATAACTTTGGGTGTGGTCGACTTATTTTCACGAGACTCATCTAATTAGACTCCTGAATCCTTGCCGAGTCCTACGATACCAAAGATGCTAGGTTTCGCCTTACGGTTTGTGTAGCGTTGTGATTTAGCGCTTAAAAAACATTTGGCTATATCTGCGAAACCGCTAGTCTGATCGAGACGAAACCACCGTCAGAAGTTTGGAAACATAGGTCGATAGCTATACGCCAATGCCCAAATGCGAAAATATTGATAGTAAGGGGTAGTAAAATTCAATCAAAGTCATGTGTCAGTCATTTTTTACGTGTTTTTTCATATAAATGTCTATAACTCCGAAGCGAATTGAGATATTTTCACCAAAATTGACACAGATATGTATGGGCTCACTCTGAGGACACGTAAAAAAAATGGTGTGACTGAGCCTCTTGGTGGCGCTATAATAGAACAAAACATGAAATTCCCATTGACTTCAATACAGTTTTGTGAAATAAAATGCTATACTAAACAAATGCATTGGTGTTATTTAATGAAACTCAGAAAGTGCCTTCAGCACCATTTCCTGAAAGTACCCAACATATTTCAAGACAGCGCCACCTAGTGGTCAAAAGTTATAACAAAACTTCTAAAAATGCTAATAACTTTTGAATAAATCTGCCTATTAAAAAGCCACTGGTATTAATAGATTCCTTGGGTCAAGCCGAGAACATAGAAACCACGTTTTCCTTATTTGGCCTAACTTCCTGTCCGCCATCTTGATTTTCATTCAAAACATACATTTTCGAACTCCTCCTACACCGTTTGTCCGATTTTCACCAAAATCGAATCGTATCATCTCCAGACCGTGCCGACTAAAAGTTATCGATTTCGTCTCGATTGACAAAACTGTTTTCGTATAGCGCAGCAGCAAAGTTGAGGCATGATGCTAAAAGCACTATTCAGGCTTTATCTCTGCAATGCCTTGACATATTGACACCAAACTTTGTATTTGTCATTGTCACTTCACTCTGACCACATCACATCAGTTTTGTAACTGCGCCACCTATTGGTCGAAAGTGATAATGCATTACATATTTTTATTTACTGTTTCTATGAATTTTCAGGCATTTTGCCTAAAATCCTCTTTAATGTCTTTAATTGCTCATTGTTGCAGTTGGTCTGACACTTTGAGCAATGTTGGCATGTCTTGTCATCTGATTGTGCTTGGCCCCACTAAATGCTGCTTGCAGCTTTAATTAGGGGTTCAAGCACGAAGTGCTGAAACCCTATTGTAATTGTCCTGATTTTTATTATTATTTTTCTTCTGCCGTAAAACGCATCGTGCAGCCCAAACCGTAAGAGCTGGAACTTTGAAACTTTGCCATATGGTAGTACAAAAATCGAGGAGAGGTTATCAAATTATGACCTCGAATGGCCCATAGGTGGCGCTATAGCGACCAAAAGCGCGAAACTGCTCATAACTCCTAGACCGTATGTCGTAGACTCAAGTGTCTTATATCATTGGAAAGCTGGATGCCTGACGAACAAAACGTATATCTCCGATTTCATTTCCGCCATGATAGATTTTCCGCCATTTTGAATTTTGTCAAAAACCTACTTTTGCGAACTAGTCCCTGTTTTTTTGCCCGATCGGAACCAAACCAGTGCAGAAATGTTCTCTGGAGTCTGAATATCAATAATTATCGAAAAAAAGTTGAAATTTCCATTCACGGTCGCTAAGGGGCGCCCAAATGTATGTTGTGGGAGGAGCCTATTTTACTAAAACGGCTATAACTCCAGAAGTAAATGAGGTATCTTCACCAAACTCGGTACAAATGTGTAAGAGGTCAATTTGAGGTCACAGTAAAAAAACCGCGGCGAATGGCCACATGGTGGCGCTATAACATGAAAAAAACATAAAACGGCCCATAACCACCTGACCGTTAGTCCGATTGACTTGAAAATTGGTATGCAGTGTGTTGGTCCAAGGTGCCATGTATGTCTATGAGGACATTGGTGTATCTCAAAAAACATGGCCGCCATCGGCCAATGAAGTTTGAGCACCTATAAGACAAGGTTAACGGACGTCGATCGGAACGAAACTCGATGGGCATGTTCGACTCATGGCCCTAGAGGTCTGTAAGAATTTTGAAAGAAATCGGCCACTAGTTGGCGCTAACGAGTTTTTTTGGCTCTGTAATCACGTGGTGTTACACTTATCGTCATAAAATGCATATCATTTGATAGATCTGCTCATGCTCAACAACTTTGCCTCAAGAACCACTAATGTCAATCAAACCATTAATTAATTATTCATGAATATGTTAAAAACCTACTTTTGCGAACTAGTCCCTGGTTTTTCGCCCGATCGGAACCAGACCAGTCTAGGACAATTCTCTGGACTCTCTAGATCAATAATTATCGAAAAAAAGTTTAACTTTTGCATTTTTCGCATGGGTATATTGGGTCATAAAGAAAATGGGCGTGGCAAAATGCACTCAAAAGCCAATAAATCCTAAAGGAAAACTCAGAACTTCACAAAAATTGATGAGCATATGTGACATAACATGCTAAAGAAGCATTTTTATGAAGATCGGACCATAGTTGGCGCTATAACTGTTAAAAAGCTTTAAAACCATATATTTCCTATGGTAAATTGCCTGTATTGGCTGTAAATTGTGTTTTCCATATGTAATCATATAATGTTTATAAAATAATCTTAAAAACCAGTGCAATACAATTCTCTGGACTCACTAGATCAATAATTGTCAGAAAAAGTTGAACTACTTCATTTGGATAGCTATAATAGGGTCACTTCAATACGTAGCCTTAAAATGAATACCATGACATATTAAGCCAATAAGTGGTATTTTACTGCCCCCTGCTGTCATTTCATCATACTACTCCGTAATATTGTTATATAATTCATATTTAGACTTTATAAAATCATTATTTTAACATTTAACATGAAAACGAAAGTAAAACGGCATTTAGGCCACGCCCCCCAGTACAAATTCACTCATAACTTGAAAACGGAAAGTCGTTTCGTGCTCAAATTTTGATGGTAAGGTCCTCTCCACGCTCTTGATCGAAACGTGTCATCGCGGGCCTCGGGAGCGCGCCCCCCCGCGCATCGCAAGCCCGCGGACCCCCGACTTTGAACGACCGCAACTCCCGACCCAGACCACCCCGAACCTTGTGTGAGAGCTCGTTGGAAAGGGCCCGTTCTCTGCTATCTTCGATTCAAATGTGGTGTAATTTGCCCTGGGCATTCCCGAGATATAAGTGAAAAACCAAATTCCCATTCATTCATTCAAACACTTCAACTGTAAGATGGAGGCTGCAATTCCACTGTTGTCAACTAGAGGGAGCAGCAGTATTAGATATAGTATTAATCTTTTTATCAGCTTTCAGCTTTGGCCAACAAACAAATGGTTAAAGCTATTTTTTTTAAATTATTATTGGACTGATAATATAGATCACAATGAAATATATGAAATGGTTAGACCATTAAAATATTTTTTCACAATAACACATCCTAAAGACATTGAAAACATATTTGTATCTGTGTGTGTGGATGTGTTTGTGTTTGTGTGTGTGTCTGTGTGTGTAAGCATGCTTAATGGAAAGAACATGGAGAAACTGCTTTGTTTTACTGGTGGATAAAAAAGTCTTTCAAATGAAAGTGAGTCAATTAGTGGTCTTCTACTGCCCTCTGCAGGACATTCTACTTAATAAAATATTTTCATCTGTGCTTTTGCATTAGTTTTTGGACTATATCAAATTACTTGCATGAAAATCACCTATTATAACAGTCATGTTTTGTCAAAGTTTATCACTTCATTTTTACTGAGCTCTCAGTTTGAACAATTCTGCCTCTCAGTGATTAATTTGAAATCTGAAAATGGTGTTATACAGAGGAGATTTGCAATTATCATTTTGTTACCTATCTTTTATTTTAAATATCTCCATCTACAACAAAATGTGTGTGCATGTGTGTGTTCAAGCATGGTTAGTGTATTAAGTATTATTGTTTAAGTATTATTGTTTTCATTTACATTTTAACCACCAGAAGAAGAACACTCATTGGTTCATTCTGCTCACTAAAATATTATTTTTAAAAAAAAATTTCCATTTGAAATATTGTTTAAACTTAATAAAATCATTAAAATAACATTTCAAATCATATTTTGTCTGTTTATAAATCCCACAGACTCACATTGGCTGCAATACTAATGTTTTTGTAAGACACAGACCTGATAGTCTAATCTGTGTGTATTGTGCATATATTATTGATATTATTACTATTGCAAATCATGTTATTGTAACTCATATCTTAATAGAATATTATTTGTAATTTTAATTCTTTATTTCTTAATTGTTTTTTTATGATTACTACAGATATTATCACCAAAGATATCAATTACACCTTCAATTTTAGTATTGACACGCTGCACACACAGCACAATCACACACTCACTAATGCATTCAAATAAATGTAATCTTAATGTGCTACTTTATTTGTACATGATTAGAATGAACAGAAATCTAAGAATATTTTTCTTCTTTTGTTAAAGCCATTTCAGACTCCAAGTAAGCATTATATTACTAATCATCTATTTTAAAGGTGCCATACAATTGAAAACTGTATTTATCTTGGCATAGTTGAATGATAAGAGTTCTGGACATGGAACTGACATACCGTGAGCCTCAAACACCATTGTTTCCTCCTTCATGTGTAAATCTCCTGTTTGCAAAAGACCGCTGAAAAATGAGTGAATCCCACCATAACACCGACTGTGACGTTGGAGTCAGGATCATTAATATTTATACCCCCCAAATTTGCATTTTCCAGTCCATGTTCTAGGCCAGGCAGTGTTAATGTGGACCTGCACAGCCGAATCAGCAGAAGATCTGCAGGTATTGTGAAGAAGCAA
The DNA here is from genome assembly GCF_965113295.1 of Leuciscus leuciscus. Taxonomy (NCBI): domain Eukaryota; kingdom Metazoa; phylum Chordata; class Actinopteri; order Cypriniformes; family Leuciscidae; genus Leuciscus; species Leuciscus leuciscus. The sequence goes on along the minus strand of NC_138741.1, from coordinate 28,607,055 downwards.
GCAAGGACAATAGTGAAAATGGCAGATCATGGATATAAATGCTATGTCTGAGGCTGTGCTGCGGATTTGAGAACTTTTCATTCCTTTCCCACAAAAGAGAACTGTCAACAGGCATGGTTGATGTTTACAACAGGATACCTCACCATTATAATTCAAAGCTGTTAGTTTGCTCTTAACGGAGGCCGATCAGAACGAAACTCGGTGGGCATGTTCGACTCGTGGCCCTAGAGGTCTGTAAGAATTTTGAAAAATCAGCCACTAGTTGACGCTAACAGGTTTTACGGCTATGTAATCACGTGATGCATATCATTTGATAGATCTCCTCATACAGAACAACTTTGCCTCAAGAACTACTGCTGCCAATCAATTTGTTCATTAAATACTTGCGATTATGTTAAAAACCTACTTTTGCGAACTAGTCCTAGGTTTTTCGCCCGATCGGAAATATACCAGTGCAGTACAATTCTCTGGAAGCTCTAGATTATTAATTATATAAAAAACGTTAACTTTACCCATTGGGTAGCCATAACAGGATCATTTAGAAAAAGGGTATGGCAAAAAACACTCAAAAGCCTGTAAATCCTAAACAAAAACTCAGACAACTCACTAAACTGCCTTATGTGCTTAAAGACCCTAAATGCTTGAACCCCGCTAAATGCTGCTTGCAGCTTTAATTAGGGGTTCAAGCACGAAGTGCTGAAACCCTATTGTAATTGTAAGGATTTTTAGGGGTTCAAGCACGAAGTGCTGAAACCCTATTGTTATTGTAAGGATTTTTATTATTATTATTATTTTCCCCTAAAACGCATCGTGCAGCCCAAACCGTAAGAGCTGGAACCTTGAAAGTTGGCCAAATGGTAGTCCTCAATTTGGGGAGAACGTATCAAAGTATGACCTCGATTGGCCCATAGGTGGCGCTATAGCGACCAAAAGCGCGAAACTGCTCATAACTCCTAGACCGTATGTCGTATACTCAAGTGTCTTATATCATTGGAAAGCTGGACGCCTGACGAACAAAACGTATATCTCCGATTTCATTTCCGCCATGATAGATTTTCCGCCATTTTGAATTTTGTCAAAAACCTACTTTTGCGAACTAGTCCCTGGTTTTTCGCCCGATCGGAACCAAACCAGTGCAGAAATGTTCTCTGGAGTCTGAATATCAATAATTATCGAAAAAAAGTTGAAATTTCCATTCACGGTCGCTAAGGGGCGCCCAAATGTATGTTGTGGGAGGGGCCTATTTTACTAAAATGGCTATAACTCCAGAAGTAAATGAGGTATCTTCACCAAACTCGGTTCACTTGTGTAAGAGGTCAATCTGAGGTCACAGTAAAAAAATTGCGGTGATTGGCCACATGGTGGCGCTATAATATGAAAAAAACATAAAACAGGCTATAACCACCTGACCGTTAGTCCGATTGACTTGAAAATTGGTATGCAGTGTCTTGGTCCAAGGTGCCATGTATGTCTATGAGGACATTGGTGTATCTCAAAAAACATGGCCGCCATCGGCCAATGAAGTTTGAGCACCTATTAGACAAGGTTAACGGAGGCCGATCGGAACGAAACTCGGTGGGCATGTTCTACTCATGGCCCTAGAGGTCTGTAAGAATTTTGAAAGAAATCGGCCACTAGTTGGCGCTAACGAGTTTTATGGCTCTGTAATCACGTGGTGTTACACTTATTGTCACAAAAGGCATACCATTTGATAGATCTCCTCTTGTTGAACAACTTTGCCTCAAGAACCATTCCTGTCAATCAAACCGTTCATTAAATATTCGTAATTATGTTAAAAACCTACTTTTGCGAACTAGTCCCTGGTTTTTCGCCCGATCGGAACCAAACAAGTCTAGGACAATTCTATGGACTCTCTAGGTCAATAATTATCAAAAAAAAGTTGAACTTTTGCATTTTTCGTATGGCTATAACAGGGTCATTTAGAAAATGGGCGTGGTAAAATGCACTCAAAAGTCTATAAATCCTAAACGAAAACTCAGAACTTCACAAAAATTGATGAGCATATGTGTCATAACCTGCTAAAGAAGCATGGAACATTTTATGGAGATCGGACCATAGTTGGCGCTATAACTGTTAAAATGCTTTAAAACCATATATTTCCTATGGTAAATTGCCTGTATTTGCTGTAAATAGTGTCTTCTATCTATTATCGTATAATGTTCATATCATAATGTTCAAAACCAGTGCAGCACAATTCTCTGAACTCTCTAGATCAATAATTATCAGAAAAAAAGTTTAACTTCTTCAAAAGGTGATTTTATATGAATATAATGACATATTAAGCCAATAAGTGGTATTTTACTGCCCCCTGCTGTCATTTCATCATACTACTCCCTAATATTGTTATAAAATTCATATTTAGACTTTATAAAATCATTATTTTAACATTTACAATCACATTTTGTCAAAACTCATCTATTGAGTATTACTATTGACAATTGTGTTACACTGAGATATGGAAATGGACGAAAGTAAATGAATGAAATGAAACGAAAGTATAACGGCATTTAAGCCACGCCCCCAAATACAAATTCATTCATAACTCGAAAACGGAAAGTCGTTGCGCGCTCAAATTTTGATGGTGAGGACCTCTCGGGGCTCTTGATCGAAACGTGTCGTCGCGGGCCTCGGGAGCGCGCCCCCCCGCGCATCGCAAGCCCGCGGACCCCCGACTTTGAACGACCGCAACTCCCGACCCAAACCACCCCGAACCTTGTGTGAGAGCTCGTTGGAAAGGGCGCGTCCTTGACTAGCTTCGATTCAAATGTGGTGTTATTTGCCCTGGGCATTCCAGAGATAATAGCCCGAACAGATATGCCTTATAACAGTCATAACTCCCAGCCCCAATCGCCCAAAAACACCTTGATGGTCTCATTCAACAGGGCTCCTCAAGCACTATCTATGCTCTGAGTTTCAGAATTTTTCGCCTTTTGGTTCCTGAGATATAAGTAAAAAAACTAATTCCCATTCATTCATTCAAACACTTCAACTGTAAAAAAAGCTATAATACCACTGTTGTCCACTAGAGGGAGCAGCAGGATTACGCATGATCTTTTAATTCGCTTTCAGTATTGGGAAATAAACAAATGCTTTAAGAAGCAATCTTTTTTATTACGATGTTTTTTGTTTTATTATGATATTTGTATATATTTTATTTTTTTATTATGATTATGAACGGTTTGATTGACATTAGTGATTCTTGAGGCAAAGTTGTTCAAGATGAGGAGATGAAGATATTTTCACAATATCACATCCTAAAAACATTGAAAACATATTTGTCTTGTGTGTGTGTGTGTGTGTGTGTGTGTGTGTGTGTGTGTGTGTGTGTGTGTGTGTGTGTGTGTGTGTGTGTGTGTGTGTGTGTGTGTGGATGTGTTTGTGTTTGTGTGTGTGTCTGTGTGTGTAAGCATGCTTAATGGAAAGAACATGGAGAAACTGCTTTGTTTTACTGGTGGATAAAAAAGTCTTTCAAATGAAAGTGAGTCAATTAGTGGTCTTCTACTGCCCTCTGCAGGACATTCTACTTAATAAAATATTTTCATCTGTTCATCTGTTCATTTTTACTGAGCTCTCAGTTTGAACATTTCTGCCTCTCAGTGATTAATTTGAAATCTGAAAATGGTGTTATACAGAGGAGATTTGCAATTATCATTTTGTTACCTATCTTTTATTTTAAATATCTACATCTACAACAAAATGTGTGTGCATGTGTGTGTTCAAGCATGGTTAGTGTATTAAGTATTATTGTTTAAGTATTATTGTTTTCATTTACATTTTAACCACCAGAAGAACACTCATTGGTTCATTCTGCTCACTAAAATATTATTTTTCATTTTTTTTTCCATTTGAAATATTGTTTAAACTTAATAAAATCATTAAAATAACATTTCAAATCATATTTTGTCTGTTTATAAATCCCACAGACTCACATTGGCTGCAATACTAATGTTTTTGTAAAACACAGACCTGATAGTCTAATCTGTGTGTATTGTGCATATATTATTGATATTATTACTATTGCAAATCATGTTATTGTAACTCATATCTTAATAGAATATTATTTGTAATTTTAATTCTTTATTTCTTAATTGTTTTTTTATGATTACTACAGATATTATCACCAAAGATATCAACTACACCTTCACTTTTAGTATTGATACGCTGCACACACAGCACAATCACACACTCACTAATGCATTCAAATAAATGTAATCTTACTGTGCTACTTTATCTGTACATGATTAGAATGAACAGAAATCTAAGAATATTTTTCTTCTTTTGTTAAAGCCATTTCAGACTCCAAGTAAGCATTATATTACTAATCATCTATTTTAAAGGTGCCATACAATTGAAAACTGTATTTATCTTGGCATAGTTGAATGATAAGAGTTCTGGACATGGAACTGACATACCGTGAGCCTCAAACACCATTGTTTCCTCCTTCATGTGTAAATCTCCTGTTTGCAAAAGACCGCTGAAAAATGAGTGAATCCCACCATAACACCGACTGTGACGTTGGAGTCAGGATCATTAATATTTATACCCCCCAAATTTGGATTTTCCAGTCAATGTTCTAGGCCAGGCAGTGTTAATGTGGACCTGCACAGCCGAATCATCAGAAGATCTGCAGGTATTGTGAAGAAGCAAGCAAGGACAATAGTGAAAATGGCAGATCATGGATATAAATGTTATGTCTGAGGCTGTGCTGCGGATCTGAGAACTTTTCATTCCCTTCCCACAAAAGAGAACTGTCAACAGGCATGGTTGATGTTTACAACAGGATACCTCACCATTTTAATTCAAAGCTGTTAGTTTGCTCTTAACGGAGGCCGATCAGAACGAAACTAGGTGGGCATGTTCGACTCGTGGCCCTAGAGGTCTGTAAGAATTTTGAAAAATCAGCCACTAGTTGACGCTAACAGGTTTTATGGCTATGTAATCACGTGATGCATATCATTTGATAGATCTCCTCATACTGAACAACTTTGCCTCAAGAACTACTGCTGTCAATCAATTTGTTCATTAAATACTTGCGATTATGTTAAAAACCTACTTTTGCGAACTAGTCCTAGGTTTTTCGCCCGATCGGAAATATACCAGTGCAGTACAATTCTCTGGAAGCTCTAGATTATTAATTATATAAAAAACTTTAACTTTACCCATTGGGTAGCCATAACAGGATCATTTAGAAAATGTGTATGGCAAAAAACACTCAAAAGCCTGTAAATCCTAAACAAAAACTCAGACAACTCACTAAACTGCCTTATGTGCTTAAAGACCCTAAATGCTTGAACCCCGCTAAATGCTGCTTGCAGCTTTAATTAGGGGTTCAAGCACGAAGTGCTGAAACCCTATTGTAATTGTAAGGATTTTTATTATTATTATTATTATTCTTCTCCGCTAAAACGCATCGTGCAGCCCAAACCGTAAGAGCTAGAGACTTGAAACTTGGCCACAAGGTAGTACAAAAATCGAGGAGAGGTTATCAAAGTATGAGCCCGATTGGCCAATAGGTGGCGCTATAGCGCAAAAAACAAAAAAAAATCACTATTTTGCTCATATCTCAATAACCATTTGTCTCAGCTTCAAGTGTCATACATCATTGGAATCCTTGGCTCAAGCCGAACAAGAAATATAGGAGGTATTTTATTTCCGGTATGCAAATTTTTCCGCCATTTTGGATTTTGTCCAAAACCTACTTTTGCGAACTAGTCCCTGGTTTTTTACCCGATCGGAACCAAACCAGTGCAGAAATGTTCACAGTAGTCTGAATATCAATAATTATCGAAAAAAAGTTGAAATTTCGATTCACGGTCGCTAAGGGGCGCCAAAACGTTTGAAGAAGGCGGAGCCTATTTTACTAAAATGGCTATAACTCCAGAAGTAAATGAGGTATCTTCACCAAACTCGGTACACATGTGTAAGAGGTCAATCTGAGGTCACAGTAAAAAAATCGCGGCGATTGGCCACATGGTGGCGCTATAACATGAAAAAAACATAAAATGGGCTATAACCACCTGACCGTTAGTCCGATTGACTTGAAAATTGGTATGCAGTGTCTTGGTCCAAGGTGCCATGTATATCTATGAGGACATTAGTGTATCTCAAAAAACATGGCCGCCATCAGCCAATGAAGTTTGAGCACCTATTAGACAAGGTTAACGGAGGCCGATCGGAACGAAACTCGATGGGCATGTTCGACTCATGGCCCTAAAGGTCTGTAAGAATTTTGAATGAAATCGGCCACTAGTTGGCGCTAACGAGTTTTATGGCTCTGTAATCACGTAGTGTTACACTTATCGTCACAAAATGCATATCATTTGATAGATCTGCTCATCCTGAACAACTTTGCCTCTAGAACCATTGCTGTCAATCAAACCGTTCATTAAATATTCATGAATATGTTAAAAACCTACTTTTGCGAACTAGTCCCTGGTTTTTCGCCCGATCGGAACCAGACCAGTCTAGGACAATTCTCTGGACTCTCTAGATCAATAATTATCAAAAAAAAGTTGAACTTTTGCATTTGTATGGCTGTAATAGGGTCATTTATAAAATGGGCGTGGCAAAATACACTAAAAAGCCTATAAATCCTAAATGAAAACTCAAAACTTCACAAAAGTTGGTGAGCATATGTGACATGACATCATTAACAAGCATGCAACATTTTATGGAGATTGGACCAAAGGTGGCGCTATAACTGTTAAAAAGCTTTAAAACCATATATTTCCTATGGTAAACTGTCTGTATTGGCTGTAAATGGTCTTTTCCATCTCTGATCATATAGTTCTCATATCATAATGTTCAAAACTAGTGCAATACAATTCTCTGGACTCACTAGGTCAATAATTGTCAGAAAAAGTTGAACTACTTCATTTGGATAGATATAATAGGTTCACTTCAAAATGTAGCCTTTACCAAGTGTCCCCGAAAGCCTATATCTCTTTAATGAATGACTCAGACCTTCTTAAAAAGCCAGTGAAATATCACTCTGAACATGCATGAAAATTTTCAGACCGATCGGACAAAATTTGCCTCTATAACAGTTAAAAAGGTGAAAATTATATGAATATAATGGCATATTAAGCCAATAAGTTGTATTTTACTGCCCCCTGCTGTTTAAAATTTATAAAATCACTATTTTAACATTTACAATTACATTTAGTCAAAATCCGTCCGTTAAAGTATTAGTATTGACAGTTTTATCACATCATATATTTCAAATGTCTGTATCTACAACATAATGTGTTTGTGTAGTCTTAGGTTTCTGAATAAATTCTGAATCTTCTGATTAATAGCTAACAAAGACTTTGTGAAATGTTTATAGACCATTCAAATATATTTTCATAATGACATATCCCAATAGCATTGAAAAAACAACAACAACATTTGTCTTCGTGTGTGTGTGTGTGTGTGTGTGTGTAAGCATGCATGATTGAGTTAACATGGAAAAACTGGTTTGCTTTAGTGCAGAAAACTGCTAAACTATAACTATATAGTTATAACTATAAATCCTAAACGAAAACTCAGAACTTCACAAAAATTGATGAGCATATGTGTCATAACCTGCTAAAGAAGCATGGAAAATTTTATGGAGATCGGACCATAGTTGGCGCTATAACTGTTAAAACGCTTTAAAACCATATATTTCCTATATGGTAAATTGCCTGTATTTGCTGTAAATGGTGTCTTCTATCTATTATCGTATAATGTTCATATCATAATGTTCAAAACCAGTGCAGCACAATTCTCTGAACTCTCTAGATCAATAATTATCAGAAAAAAAGTTTAACTTCTTCAAAAGGTGATTTTATATGAATATAATGACATATTAAGCCAATAAGTGGTATTTTACTGCCCCCTGCTGTCATTTCATCATACTACTCCCTAATATTGTTATAAAATTCATATTTAGACTTTATAAAATCATTATTTTAACATTTACAATCACATTTTGTCAAAACTCATCTATTGAGTATTACTATTGACAATTGTGTTACACTGAGATATGGAAATGGACGAAAGTAAGTGAATGAAATGAAACGAAAGTATAACGGCATTTAAGCCACGCCCCCCCAGTACAAATTCACTGATAACTCGAAAACGGAAAGTCGTTGCGCGCTCAAATTTTTATGGTAAGGTCCTCTCCGGGCTCTTGATCGAAACGTGTCGTCGCGGGCCTCGGGAGCGCGCCCCCCCCCCGCGGATCGCCAGATCGCGGGACCCCCGATTTTGAACCGCCGTAACTCCCGACCCAGACCACCCCGAACCTTGTGTGAGAGCTCGTTGGAAAGGGCCCACCCTTGGCTAGCTTCGATTCAAATGTGGTGTAATTTGCCCTGGGCATTCCAGAGATAACAGCCCCAAAATACATGCCTTTGAACAGTCATAACTCCCGGGCCCAATCACCCAAAAACACAGCGATGGTCTCATTCAACAGGGCTCCTCAAGAACTATCTATGCTCTGAATTTCAGAATTTTTCGCCTTCTGGTTCCCGAGATATAAGTGAAAAACCAAATTCCCATTCATTCATTCAAACACTTCAACTGTAAGATGGAGGCTGTAATTCCACTGTTGTCAACTAGAGGGAGCAGCAGTATTAGACATAGTATTAATCTTTTTATCAGCTTTCAGCTTTGGTCAACAAACAAATGGTTAAAGCTATTTTTTTTTTTGACTGATAATATAGATCACAATGAAATATATGAAATGGTTAGACCATTAAAATATTTTTTTCACAATAACACATCCTAAAGACATTGAAAACATATTTGTGTGTGTGTGTGTGTGTGTGTGTGTGTGTGTGTGTGTGTGTGTGTGTGTGTGTGTGTGTGTGTGTGTGTGTGTGTGTGTGTGTGTGTAAGCATGCATTATTGAGTTAACATGGAAAACACTTATATTACAATAACTATTATAACAATCATATTTTGTCAGTGTTTATCACTTCATTTGCACTGACACTTCACATAATTGCTAGTAATGTGGTAAATCACGCTAGAAACATGGTAAATCATAGTAAATAATTGATGGTCTCATTCAACAGGGCTCCTCAAGCACTATCTATGCTCTGAGTTTCAGAATTTTTCGCCTTCTGGTTCCCGAGATATAAGTGAAAAACCAAATTCCCATTCATTCATTCAAACACTTCAACTGTAAGATGGAGGCTGTAATTCCACTGTTGTCAACTAGAGGGAGCAGCAGTATTAGACATAGTATTAATCTTTTTATCAGCTTTCAGCTTTGGTCAACAAACAAATGGTTAAAGCTATTTTTTTATTATTATTATTGGACTGATAATATAGATCACAATGAAATATATGAAATGGTTAGACCATTAAAATATTTTTTCACAATAACACATCCTAAAGACATTGAAAACATATTTGTATCTGTGTGTGTGTGTGTGTGTGTGTGTGTGTGTGTGTGTGTGTGTGTGTGTGTGTGTGTGTGTGTGTGTGTGTGTAAGCATGCATTATTGAGTTAACATGGAAAATACTTATTACAATAACTATTATAACACAATCATATTTTGTCAGTGTTTATCACTTCATTTGCACTGACACTTCACATAATTGCTAGTAATGTGGTGTATCAAGGTAAATCATTCTAGAATTCTGGCAAATCATTCTAGAACATGGTATATCATGGCAAATATGCTAGAACATGGTAAACTATGCTAGAACAGGGTTAATCATGGTAAACTATAATAAATCATGGTAAACTATGATAAATCATGATAAACTATGGTAAACCATGCTACAATCACAGTAAACAATGGTAAATCATACTAGAATGTAGTATTTCATGGTAAATCATGGTAAACTACGGTAAATCATGCTAGAATCATAGTAAATAATACTAGAATGTGGTAAATTGTTGTGGGAGGAGCCTATTTTACTAAAATGGCTATAACTCAAGAAGTAAATGAGATATCTTCACCAAACTTAGTACACATGTGTATGGGTTCAATTTGAGGTCACAGTAAACAATGTTATGGAGATCGGACCATAGGTGGTGCTATAACTGTTAAAAAGCTTTAAAACCATATATTTCCCATGGTAAACTGCCTGTATTGGCTGTAAATGGTCTTTTCCATCTATTATGTCAGTGGTTACATGCTTGCTTAATAACTCTTAATAACTTTTGATGCTTTTGTGCTTAAATGCCTTAAAGGCCTTAACAGCTTGAACCCCGATAAATGCTGCTTGCAGCTTTAATTAGGGGTTCAAGCACGAAGTGCTGAAACCCTATTGTAATTGTACTGATTTTTATTATTATTATTATTATTATTATTATTATTATTATTATTATTCTTCCGCCGTAAAACGCATCGTGCAGCCCAAACCGTAAGTGCTAGAGACTTGAAACTTGGCCAGATGGTAGTACAAAAATCGAGGAGAGGTTATCAAATTATGACGCTGATTGGCCCATAGGTGGCGCTATAGCAACCAAAAGCGCGAAACTGGTCATAACTCCTAGACGATAAGTCATAGACTCAAGTGTCTTATATCATTGGAAAGCTGGACGCCTGACGAACAAAACGTATATCTCCGATTTTATTTCCGTCATGATAGATTTTCCGCCATTTTGAATTTTGTCAAAAACCTACTTTTGCAAACTAGTCCCTGGTTTTTCGTCCGATCGGAACCAAACCAGAGCAGAATTGTTCTCTGGAGTCTGAAGATCAATAATTATCGAAAAAAAGTCGAAATTCCGATTCCTGGTCGCTAGGGGATGATAAATTAAGGTTGTGGGAGGAGCCTATTTTACTAAAATGGCTATAACTCGAGAAGTAAATGAGATATCTTCACCAAACTTGGCACACATGTTTAAGAGGTCAATCTGAGGTCACAGTAAAAAAAATTGCGTCGATTGGCCACATGGTGGCGCTATAAACAAAAAAAAACATATAGACACCTGACCGTTTTTCCGAATGACTTGAAATTTGGTATGCAGTGTCTTGGCCCAAGGGGCCACCTATGTCTAAAAGGATATTGGCGTATCTCGAAAAACATGGCCGCCATTGGCCAATGAGGTTTGAGCACCTATAAGACAAGGTTAACGGACGTTGATCGGAACGAAACTCGATGGGCATGTTCGACTCATGGCCCTAGAGGTCTGTAAGAATTTTGAAAGAAATCGGCCACTAGTTGGCGCTAACGAGTTTTTTGGCTCTGTAATTACGTGGTGTTACACTTATCGTCATAAAATGCATATCATTTGATAGATCTGCTCATGCTCAACAACTTTGCCTCAAGAACCACTAATGTCAATCAAACCATTAATTAATTATTCATGAATATGTTAAAAACCTACTTTTGCGAACTAGTCCCTGGTTTTTCGCCCGATCGGAACCAGACCAGTCTAGGACAATTCTATGGACTCTCTAGATCAATAATTATCGAAAAAAAGTTGAACTTTTGCATTTGGGTGGCTGTAATAGGGTAATTTATAAAAGGGGCGTGGCAAAATACACTAAAATGCCTATAAATCATAAATAAAAACTCAGAACTTCACAAAAATTGGTGAGCATATGTGACATAACATCATTAACAAGCATGCCAAATTTTATGGAGATTGGACCAAAGGTGGCGCTATAACTGTTAAAAAGCTTTAAAACCATATATTTCCCATGGTAAACAGCCTGTATTGGCTGTAAATGGTCTTTTCCGTTTATTATGTCAGTTGTTAAATGCTTGCTAAATAAAACTTAATGTCTTTTGATGCTTGTGTGCTTAAAGGCCTTAACTGCTTGAACCCCGATAAATGCTGCTTGCAGCTTTAATTATTATTATTATTCTGCCGTAAAACGCATCGTACAGCCCAAACCGTAAGTGCTGGAGACTTGAGACTTTGCCAGAAGGTAGTACAAAAATCGAGGAGAGGTTATCAAATTATGACCCCGATTGGCCAATAGGTGGCGCTATAGTAAGCAAAAGTATAAAATCGCTAATAACTCCTAGACGGTTTGTCGTAGACTCAAGTGTCTTATATCACTGTAATCCTTGGCTCAAGGCGGAAAAAACGTATATCTCCGATTTCATTTCCGGTATGCAAATTTTTCCGCCATTTTGAATTTTGTCAAAAACCTACTTTTGCAAACTAGTCTGTGGTTTTTTGTCCGATCGGAACCAAACCAGTGCAGAAATGTTCTCTGGAGTCTGACTATCAATAATTATCGAAAAAAAGTTTAAATTTCGATTCATGGTCGCTCTGGGGCGCCAAAATGTTCGAAGGAGGCGGAGTCAGTTTTACTAAAATTGTTATAACTCGTGAACGAAATTAGATATTTTCACCAAACTTGGTACACATATGTAGACGGTCAATTTGAGGTCACAGTAAAAAAATTGCGTCGATTGGCCTCATGGTGGCGCTATAAAACAAAAAAAACGTATAGACACCTCACCGTTTTTCCGAATGACTTGAAATTTGGTATGCAGTGTCTTGGCCCAACGGGCCATGTATGTCTAAAAGGATATTGGCGTATCTCAAAAAACATGGCCGCCATTGGCCAATGAAATTTGAGCACCGTTAACGAAGTCCGATCGGAACGAAACTCGATGGGCATGTTCGACTCATGGTCCTAGAGGTCTGTAAGAATTTTGAAAGAAATCGGCCACTAGTTGGCGCTAACGAGTTTTATGGCTCTGTAATCACGTGGCGTTACACTTATCATCACAAAATGCATATCATCTGATAGATCTGCTCATGTTGAACAACTTTGCCTCAAGAACCATTGCTGCCAATCAAACCGTTCATTAAATATTCATGAATATGTTAAAAACCTACTTTTGCGAACTAGTCCCTGGTTTTTCGCCCGATCGGAACCAGACCAGTCTAGGACAATTCTCTGGACTCTCTAGATCAATAATTATCGAAAAAAAGTTGAACTTTTGCATTTGGGTGGCTGTAATAGGGTAATTTATAAAAGGGGCGTGGCAAAATACACTAAAATGCCTATAAATCATAAATGAAAACTCAGAACTTCACGAAAATTGGTGGGCATATGTGTCATAACATGGTGAAGAAACATGCAGAGTTTCATGGAGATTGGACCATAGGTGGCGCTATAACTGGCAAAAAGGTTTGAAAACCACATATTTCCTATGGTAAATTGCCTTTATTGGCTGTAAATGGATTTTTCCATCTATTATTTCAGTGGTTAAAAGCTTGCTAAATAAAACTTAATGTCTTAAATGCTTATGTGCTTAAAGGCCTTAAATGCTTGAACCCCGATAAATGCTGCTTGCAGCTTTAATTAGGGGTTCAAGCACGAAGTGCTGAAACCCTATTGTAATTGTGCTGATTTTTATTATTATTTTTCTTCTGCCGTAAAACGCATCGTGCAGCCCAAACCGTAAGAGCTGGAACCTTGAAACTTTGCCAGATGGTAGTACAAAAATCGAGGAGAGGTTATCAAATTATGACCCCGATTGGCCCATAGGTGGCGCTATAGCAACCAAAAGCGCGAAACTGCTCAGAACTCCTAGACCGTATGTCGTAGACTCAAGTGTCTTATATCATTGGAAAGCTGGACGCCTGACGAACAAAACGTATATCTCCGATTTCATTTCCGCCATGATAGATTTTCCGCCATTTTGAATTTTGTCAAAAACCTACTTTTGCGAACTAGTCCCTGGTTTTTCGCCCGATCGGAACCAAACCAGTGCAGAAATGTTCTCTAGAAACTGAAGATCAATAATTATCGAAAAAAAGTCGAAATTTCGATTCACGGACGCTAAGGGGCGCCAAAACGTACGTTGTGGGAGGGGCCTATTTTACTAAAATGGCTATAACTCCAGAAGTAAATGAGGTATCTTCACCAAACTCGGTACACATATGTATGAGCTCAATATGAGGTAACAGTAAAAAAATCGCGGCGATTGGCCACATGGTGGCGCTATAATATGAAAAAAACATAAAACAGGCTTTAACCACCTGACCGTTAGTCCGATTGACTTGAAAATTGGTATGCAGTGTCTTGGTCCAAGGTGTCATGTATGTGTATGAGGACATTGGCGTATCTAAAAAAACATGGCCGCCATCGGCCAATGAAGTTTGAGCACCTATTAGACAAGGTTAACGGAGGCCGATCGGAACGAAACTCGGTGGGCATGTTCTACTCATGGCCCTAGAGGTCTGTAAGAATTTTAAAAGAAATCGGCCACTAGTTGGCGCTAACGAGTTTTATGGCTCTGTAATCACGTGGTGTTACACTTATTGTCACAAAATGCATACCATTTGATAGATCTCCTCTTGTTGAACAACTTTGCCTCAAGAACCATTGCTGTCAATCAAACCGTTCATTAAATATTTGTAATTATGTTAAAAACCTACTTTTGCGAACTAGTCCTAGGTTTTTCGCCCGATCGGAACCAAACCAGTCTAGGACAATTCTATGGACTCTCTAGGTCAATAATTATCAAAAAAAAGTTGAACTTTTGCATTTTTCGCATGGCTAACAGGGTCATTTAGAAAATGGGCGTGGTAAAATGCACTCAAAAGCCTATAAATCCTAAACGAAAACTCAGAACTTCACGAAAATTGATGAGCATATGTGTCATAACCTGCTTAAGAAGCATGGAAAATTTTATGGAGAGCGGACCATAGTTGGCGCTATAACTGTTAAAACGCTTTAAAACCATATATTTCCTATGGTAAATTGCCTGTATTTGCTGTAAATGGTGTCTTCTATCATATAATGTTCATATCATAATGTTCAAAACCAGTGCAGCACAATTCTCTGAACTCTCTAGATCAATAATTATCAGAAAAAAAGTTTAACTTCTTCAAAAGGTGATTTTATATGAATATAATGACATATTAAGCCAATAAGTGGTATTTTACTGCCCCCTGCTGTCATTTCATCATACTACTCCCTAATATTGTTATAAAATTCATATTTAGACTTTATAAAATCATTATTTTAACATTTACAATCACATTTTGTCAAAACTCATCTATTGAGTATTACTATTGACAATTGTGTTACACTGAGATATGGAAATGGACGAAAGTAAATGAATGAAATGAAACGAAAGTATAACGGCATTTAAGCCACGCCCCCAAATACAAATTCATTCATAACTCGAAAACGGAAAGTCGTTGCGCGCTCAAATTTTGATGGTGAGGACCTCTCGGGGCTCTTGATCGAAACGTGTCGTCGCGGGCCTCGGGAGCGCGCCCCCCCGCGCATCGCAAGCCCGCGGACCCCCGACTTTGAACGACCGCAACTCCCGACCCAAACCACCCCGAACCTTGTGTGAGAGCTCGTTGGAAAGGGCGTGTCCTTGGCTAGCTTCGATTCAAATGTGGTGTTATTTGCCCTGGGCATTCCAGAGATAATAGCCCGAACAGATATGCCTTATAACAGTCATAACTCCCAGCCCCAATCGCCCAAAAACACCTTGATGGTCTCATTCAACAGGGCTCCTCAAGCACTATCTATGCTCTGAGTTTCAGAATTTTTCGCCTTTTGGTTCCTGAGATATAAGTAAAAAAACAAATTCCCATTCATTCATTCAAACACTTCAACTGTAAAATGTAAGCTATAATACCACTGTTGTCCACTAGAGGGAGCAGCAGGATTACGCATGATCTTTTAATTCGCTTTCAGTATTGGGAAATAAACAAATGCTTTAAGAAGCAATCTTTTTTATTACGATGTTTTTTGTTTTATTATGATATTTGTATATGAAGAGTTCAGATGCAAAAGCCTCTAAGTGCCATCTGAAATTTTCTTCTAGAATGATCATTTTTATCAAGCTCGTATATTTAAGTTAAGGAAATTACTGAACTTAAATATACGAGCTTGATAAAAATGATCATTATAGAAGAAAATTTCAGATGGCACTTAGAGGCTTTTGCATCTGAACTCTTCATATATTTTATTTTTTTATTATGATTATGAACGGTTTGATTGACATTAGTGATTCTTGAGGCAAAGTTGTTCAAGATGAGGAGATGAAGATATTTTCACAATATCACATCATAAAAACATTGAAAACATATTTGTCTTGTGTGTGTGTGTGTGTGTGTGTGTGTGTGTGTGTGTGTGTGTGTGTGTGTGTGTGTGTGTGTGTGTGGATGGATGTGTTTGTGTGTGTGTCTGTGTGTGTAAGCATGCTTAATGGAAAGAACATGGAGAAACTGCTTTGTTTTACTGGTGGATAAAAAAGTCTTTCAAATGAAAGTGAGTCAATTAGTGGTCTTCTACTGCCCTCTGCAGGACATTCTACTTAATAAAATATTTTCATCTGTGCTTTTGCATTAGTTTTTGGACTATATAAAATTACTTGCATGAAAATCACCTATTATAACACAGTCATGTTTTGTCAAAGTTTATCACTTCATTTTCACTGAGCTCTCAGTTTGAACAATTCTGCCTCTCAGTGATTAATTTGAAATCTGAAAATGGTGTTATACAGAGGAGATTTGCAATTATCATTTTGTTACCTATCTTTTATTTTAAATATCTACATCTACAAAAAAATGTGTGTGCATGTGTGTGTTCAAGCATGGTTAGTGTATTAAGTATTATTGTTTAAGTATTATTGTTTTCATTTACATTTTAACCACCAGAAGAAGAACACTCATTGGTTCATTCTGCTCACTAAAATATTATTTTTCATTTTTTTTCCATTTGAAATATTGTTTAAACTTAATAAAATCATTAAAATAACATTTCAAATCATATTTTGTCTGTTTATAAATCCCACAGACTCACATTGGCTGCAATACTAATGTTTTTGTAAAACACAGACCTGATAGTCTAATCTGTGTGTATTGTGCATATATTATTGATATTATTACTATTGCAAATCATGTTATTGTAACTCATATCTTAATAGAATATTATTTGTAATTTTAATTCTTTATTTCTTAATTGTTTTTTTATGATTACTACAGATATTATCACCAAAGATATCAACTACACCTTCACTTTTAGTATTGACACGCTGCACACACAGCACAATCACACACTCACTAATGCATTCAAATAAATGTAATCTTACTGTGCTACTTTATTTGTACATGATTAGAATGAACAGAAATCTAAGAATATTTTTCTTCTTTTGTTAAAGCCATTTCAGACTCCAAGTAAGCATTATATTACTAATCATCTATTTTAAAGGTGCCATACAATTGAAAACTGTATTTATCTTGGCATAGTTGAATGATAAGAGTTCTGGACATGGAACTGACATACCGTGAGCCTCAAACACCATTGTTTCCTCCTTCATGTGTAAATCTCCTGTTTGCAAAAGACCGCTGAAAAATGAGTGAATCCCACCATAACACCGACTGTGACGTTGGAGTCAGGATCATTAATATTTATACCCCCCAAATTTACATTTTCCAGTCCATGTTCTAGGCCAGGCAGTGTTAATGTAGACCTGCACAGCCGAATCAGCAGAAGATCTGCAGGTATTGTGAAGAAGCAAGCAAGGACAATAGTGAAAATGGCAGATCATGGATATAAATGTTATGTCTGAGGCTGTGCTGCGGATTTGAGAACTTTTCATTCCCTTCCCACAAAAGAGAACTGTCAACAGGCATGGTTGATGTTTACAACAGGATACCTCACCATTTTAATTCAAAGCTGTTAGTTTGCTCTTAACGGAGGCCGATCAGAACGAAACTAGGTGGGCATGTTCGACTCGTGGCCCTAGAGGTCTGTAAGAATTTTGAAAAATCAGCCACTAGTTGACGCTAACAGGTTTTACGGCTATGTAATCACGTGATGCATATCATTTGATAGATCTCCTCATACTGAACAACTTTGCCTCAAGAACTACTGCTGTCAATCAATTTGTTCATTAAATACTTGCGATTATGTTAAAAAAACTACTTTTGCGAACTAGTCCTAGGTTTTTCGCCCGATCGGAAATATACCAGTGCAGTACAATTCTCTGGAAGCTCTAGATTATTATTAGTACAAAAGTACAAAAATCGAGGAGAGGTTATCAAATTATGACCCCGATTGGCCCATAGGTGGCGCTATAGCAACCAAAAGCGCGAAACAGCTCATAACTCATAGACCGTAAGTCGTAGACTCAAGTGTCTTATATCATTGGAAAGCTGGACGCCTGACGAACAAAACCTATATCTCCGATTTCATTTCCGTCATGATAGATTTTCCGCCATTTTGAATTTTGTCAAAAACCTACTTTTGCGAACTAGTCCTAGGTTTTTTGTCCGATCGGAACCAAACCAGTGCAGAATTGTTCTCTGGAGTCTGACAATCAATAATTATCAAAAAAAAGTCGAAATTTTGATTCATGGTCGCTAGGGGGTGCAAAATGAACGTTGTGGGAGGAGCCTATTTTACTAAAATGGCTATAACTCAAGAATTAATTGAGTAAACTTCACCAAACTTGGTACACATGTGTAGGAGGTAAATCTGAGGTAACAGTAAAAAAATTGCATCGATTGGCCACATGGTGGCGCTATAAACAAAAAAAACGTATAAACACCTGACCGTTTTTCCGAATGACTTGAAATTTGGTATGCCGTGTCTTGGCCCAAGGGGCCATGTATGTCTAAAAGGATATTGGCGTATCTCGAAAAACATGGCCGCCATAGGCCAGTGAGGTTTGAGCACCTATTAACGAAGTCCGATCGGAACGAAACTCATTGGGCATGTTCGGCTCAAGCCCCTAGAGGTCTGTAAGATTTTTGAAAGAAATCGGCCACTAGTTGGCGCTAACGAGTTTTATGCCTCTGTAATCACGTGGTGTTACACTTATCATCACAAAATGCATATCATCTGATAGATCTGCTCATGCTGAACAACTTTGCCTCAAGAACCATTGCTGTCAATCAAACCGTTCATTAAATATTCATGAATATGTTAAAAACCTACTTTTGCGAACTAGTCCCTGGTTTTTCGCCCGATCGGAACCAGACCAGTCTAGGACAATTCTCTGGACTCTCTAGATCAATAATTATCGAAAAAAGGTTGATCTTTTTTAATTTGGGTAGCTGTAATAGGGTAATTTATAAAAGGGGCATAGCAAAATACACTAAAAAGCCTATAAATCATAAATGAAAACTCAGAATTTGACAAAAAGTGGTGCACATATGTGACATAACATCAATAACAAGCGTAACAAATTTTATGGAGATCGGACCAGAGGTGGCGCTATAACTGTTAAAAAGCTTTGAAATCATATATTTCCTATGGTACATTGCCTGTATTGGCAGTAAATGGTATTTTCCATCTATTATGTCAGTGGTTACATGCTTGCTAAATAAAACTTAATAACTTTTGATGCTTTTGTGCTTAAATGCCTTAAAGGCCTTAACTGCTTGAACCCCGATAAATGCTGCTTGCAGCTTTAATTATTATTATTATTCTTCTGCCGTAAAACGCATCGTGCAGCCCAAACCGTAAGGGCTAGAGCATTGACACTTTGCCAGATGGTAGTACAAAAATCGAGGAGAGGTTATCAAATTATGACCCCGATTGGCCCATAGGTGGCGCTATAGCAACCAAAAGCGCGAAACAGCTCATAACTCATAGACCGTAAGTCGTAGACTCAAGTGTCTTATATCATTGGAAAGCTGGACGCCTGACGAACAAAACGTATATCTCCGATTTCATTTCCGTCATGATAGATTTTCCGCCATTTTGAATTTTGTCAAAAACCTACTTTTGCGAACTAGTCCTAGGTTTTTTGTCCGATCGGAACCAAACCAGTGCAGAATTGTTCTCTGGAGTCTGACAATCAATAATTATCAAAAAAAAGTCGAAATTTTGATTCATGGTCGCTAGGGGGTGCAAAATGAACGTTGTGGGAGGAGCCTATTTTACTAAAATGGCTATAACTCAAGAATTAATTGAGTAAACTTCACCAAACTTGGTACACATGTGTAGGAGGTCAATCTGAGGTCACAGTAAAAAAATTGCATCGATTGGCCACATGGTGGCGCTATAAACAAAAAAAACGTATAAACACCTGACCGTTTTTCCGAATGACTTGAAATTTGGTATGCAGTGTCTTGGGCCAAGAGGCCATGTATGTCTAAAAGGATATTGGCATATCTCGAAAAACATGGCCGCCATTGGCCAATGAGGTTTGAGCACCTATTAAACAAGGTTAACGAAGTCCAATTGTTTTATGAGTTTTATGGCTTTGTAATCACGTGGTGTTGCACACATCCACACAATATGCATATCATTTGATAGATCTGCTCATGCTGAACAACTTTGCCTCAAGAACCATTGCTGTCAATCAAACCGTTCATTAATTATTCGCAAATATGTTAAAAACCTACTTTTGCGAACTAGTCCTAGGTTTTTCGCCCGATCGGAACCAGACCAGTCTAGGACAATTCTCTGGACTCTCTAGATCAATAATTATCAAAAAAAAGTTGAACTTTTGCATTTGGATGGCTGTAATAGGGTCATTTATAAAATGGGCGTGGCAAAATACATTAAAAAGCCTATAAATCATAAATGAAAACTCAGAACTTCACAAAAATTGGTGAGCATATGTGACATAACATCATTAACAAGCATGCCAAATTTTATGGACATCGGACCAAAGGTGGCGCTATAACTGTTAAAAAGCTTTAAAACCATATATTACCTATGGTGAATTGCCTGCATTGGCTGTAAATGGTCTTTTTAATCTATTATGTCAGTGGTTACATGCTTGCTAAATAAAACTTTATAACTTTTGATGCTTTTGTGCTTAAAAACCTTAAACACCTTAACAGCTTGAACCCCGATAAATGCTGCTTGCAGCTTTAATTATTATTATTATTGTACTTATTTCACTTCGGTGTGAAAGGGCCCAAAAGCAGAACTTTTTATTTTATTTTATTAAAAAACAAACAACCAAGTCCAGCCCAGGTGAGAAAAAGTAACGCAAAAGTAATGTAATGCATTACTTCCCATAAGAAGTAACTAAGTAATGCAATTAGTTATTTTTTAGGGAGTAATGCAATATTGTAATGCATTACTTTTAAAAGTAACTTTCCCCAACACTGCTTAAAGTCGACATTAAAAAACATTTGCAAGTTATTTAATGTCTGTAATTTGAACTTTTTTTGCTGTTGAGCTGAAATTAGAAAGTAATTAAAGCGATAGTTCACACAAAAATGAAAATTCCCTTTTAGTTCCCTTTAAATTAACTATCCCTTTAAGAAAGATAATCAATTAATTACTTTTAAGGCACTTTTTACATTAATCCAGATACATTTGAAAATGGCGTTTTAAAAAACGCTCTCCGTCCACACTATTAAATTATCAAATTTCTGTACCTGAAAACTTCTGTCAGACCTACCTGAAAACCTGAAAAGCACTGTTTATTTTATTTGTATCTTTGTTATATTGTATTTATTTGTGCTTTTTGCTTGTAATTTGATTATTTGTTCTTATTTTATTACTTGTCTTTAATAATGTTTTAAATTTATATTAGGCCAGTAGTTTTAGTTCACAAGGTCGCACTGTGGCCATTCCATTTATGGTCTAAAACGCAATTACCTTCATGTTTTACAGCAGCACAGCAATTTTGAGTAAATTTCATCATAAAATATGCATCACATGACTAAACATGCATCATCTTTTTCAAAGATGCATCATCTCAGTTTTAACAGTCCACACTAAATGTTTTTGCAGGGGAAAAAAAGCCAAAACAGAGAAATATGGATTGGTGTAGACGTAGCCTGAGATAGTAAGAACAGCAAGTTTAAAAACAAAATATGGTTTTGTTTTATGGTGTGTTTATCATTCGGACAGAAAACAGTGGTCAGTGATCTGGGTCCAAACTGGCAGGATAAACTAGAGTACTTCGAGGAGCGTCCGTTTGCAGCGGCCTCCATCGGTCAGGTTCACCTGGCCAGAATGAAGGACGGCAGAGAAGTGGCCATGAAGATCCAGGTTCGAGAGCTGCTTTTGTCTCGTAGTGTTTCACATGTCTGTGCTTTGTGCCGCTAGATCTAGGCATTCATTAATTGAACATTATTATGTGCTGTCAGTATCCAGGAGTGGCCAAAAGTATAAACAGCGACGTGAACAACCTAATGACACTCCTCAGTATCAGCAATGCTTTACCTGAAGGTATGAGTTATGTTGTCACAATGCTTTTGATTTCAGTTCTACTGTAACCGTGTCTGTCGTTCTGTTCGCGTGAAGGTTTGTTTCCTGAGCATCTCATAGAGGTCATGAGCAGGGAATTGGCTTTGGAGTGTGATTATGTACGGGAAGCCAAATGTGCCAAGAAATTCCAGTGAGTAACTTTGAGTAGATCCAAAGTGTGGAGCATATCTCAGCGTAGTTCATTTGATATTTAAATGAGGCAAATGAGATTGTATTCAAAGGTTAGGCTGTTATTTTAGTATTATTTATATGCTATTATAATACTTTTTAAAAATATATATTTTCAGTGTTCATTTTTTGACTAGGTTTTTGTTTTGTTATTTTTTTTATTTCTATTTTACTTTAATATTTATTATAGTTCTAATAATTATAGTAGTTTCAGCTTAAACCTATTATATATCAGTTAGTTTCAACATTTCAGATATTCGTTTAAGTTTTCAAATTATTTTATTTTATTGTAGTTTATTTATTTTTCTTCAATTAACAGAAACTGTTTAAAATATTTTTTAGTTTTAGTTATTTATAAGAACAACATTGATTCACAGATAGGAATTATGAATTGCATATAGAGCTAGACATCATAAATAAAATTGACTTCATGATTGCTCCTTTTAGAATATAAATAATACCAATGTGTAAGATTATAAAAATATGCAAATGCATTATGTTAGATTTATTGTTTCTGGAACATTCTGTAATATATTGTGTATGTACAGTACAATATTTCTTCTGTTGCACAGGTGTAATATTCTGTGTGTGTGTTAATATCATTACAGGGAGTTATTGAAGGGCCATCCTTATTTCTACGTGCCAAATGTTGTGGATGAACTGAGCAGCCAGCACGTCCTCACCACGGAGCTGGTGTCCGGTTTCCCTTTGGATAAAGCCGATGACCTGTCACAGGAACTCAAGAACGAGGTAAAGCTGGCCACACATGCTTCCAGACTGATGTTGTCTTTAAAAAGATCTTTTTGTAGTCATAAACATTCAAAATGATCATATCTGCTCTTTGTCAGATCTGTGAGCAGATTCTGACTCTGTGTTTGCGTGAACTCTTTGAGTTTCGATACATGCAGACGGATCCCAACTGGTCCAATTTCTTCTTTGACCCACAAACACACAAGGTACTTCTCTGTTTTCATTGTATATCTGGAATCGTTTATTCTGCATAGTTTTGATTGCAAATGAGTATTGTTTGGGATTCATATGCAGGTTGCTCTGTTAGACTTTGGAGCCACTAGAGGTTTTGATGCGAGCTTCACTGATGTCTATATTGAGGTAACACTGTAAACTTTACATTCTGCATATTTTTTATATTGTTTCATATTTAAATTTGTGACAATTCTTCAATTTTATTTCTTGATCAGATTATCAAAGCTGCTGCAGACAGGAACAGAGAGGGAGTTTTAAAACAGTCGATTGATATGAACTTTCTGACCGGATACGAGTCAAAGGTACAGTAATTCACTCCAAAGAGCCCACAGACCTAAACATTACATGTTTCACCTGCCAAAAAACTCTATGATGGTTTTGGACGCATCATATCCTGTTAGGTCATTGCCACAAACATTTTGTAGCTTGTTTTGAGAAAATCCATTTGCATAGTAAACACTGAAAATTCATAAGTGTGAATGGAATTGACCTCATATTTACTGAATTTACTTAATTATAATTTACAGGAACTTTACATAATTAAACAACAAAAGAGTAAAAATATATATAAATTAAAATAAATAATTATTATTAAATTACCATTATTTGAATTATTAATATAAATACCAAGTTCAGTCATGAACCAAACCTATTTTTATTTACATTTATATTTCTCATTAACAAAATGTATTACAAACTACTCAGAGTTGTCATGACTGAAATGTTATCAGTTTTGTTTTCAGTCAAATGTTTTCTAAATCTTAAAGTCCCCCTGTACTCAATAATTTTATCCCTAAGAACTCATCTTTGATCACCAAAGGTTTAGTATATGGATCCATGAATAAGCAAATTGGTCATGTCTCAACTCAGGGTACGTTTACACGACAACGATATGCTTGAAACTTAGAAGTTTTCCGCATACAGACGACGCCATTTTCAAAATGATCCCCATTCACACGGATCCGTGAAAACGACTAAAAACGCTGTATTCTGCTTAGGGCTGGGTACCAAGTTCGATACTTCTTAGGTACCGACCGAATTGTCTCGATACTATCGAGTATCGAAAAATTACTTGTTTTTCGGTACCAGATTTCGATACCTAAGGCGTTTCTCGTCAACGTCAGTGCTCAAACAAATACATATGAAATGCACAACGACACACCTAAAGTCGCTCATGCACATACACGCGAACTCTACACACACGAGACGCGCGGAACTGTCCGCGCACATGCTCATATGCAACGCGCGCGCGCACACAAACTGTCCACGCACATACTCATATGAGACGCGAGCACACACACACAAACTCTACGCGCACATACTCATATGAGACGCGAGCACACACACACACACACACACACACACACACACACACACACACACACACACACACACACACTCTCACTCACACACACACACAATCACAATACCCTAAAGATGTGGAAAAATCGATCAAAAGTGTGGCTACATTTCTCCAGGCTCGATGCCAACAGCGCGCGATGCAGTATTTGCGGTAAAATAATTGCTGCAAAGACCGTTACCACGACAAATATGATGAAGACCTTGACAGTGCACGATAAGAGCAGAAAGTTGCTCCGTCTTCGACTGGTAAATGAAGAGATACCTTGTTGATCACTCTGACAGTAATTATATCGCAATAATGACCTATTGAATGTACACTGCCGTTCAAATATGTGTCAGATTTTTTTTTTTGTAAGGATGCATTTAAGTGATCAAAAATTACCTTAAAACATGTGTAATGTTACAAAAGATTTCTGTTTCAAATAAATGCTGTTTGAAATTTGTATTCATCAAAGAATCATGAAAAAATGTATCAGTTTCCAAAATATTAAGCAGCAAACTGTTTTCATATTTCTGAAGGATCATGTGACACTGAAGTAATGATTTTGAAAATTCAGCAATTAAATAAAATAAATTACTTAATTACATTTTAAAATATATTCAAATAAGATTTTAAATTGTAATACTATTTCACAATGTTACAAGTTTTACTGTATTTTTGATCAAACAAATTCAGCTTTGGTGAGCATGAGCTCTTTATAAAAAAAAAAATTGTTCCTTTGTGCACTGGCTAAGGAGCATGAGTCAAACTGAAAAAATAAAACCAAAGTTTTTCTGAGGTAATGTGTAATGTAATCTTGTTAAAATGGATTTCATAAAATTGGTATCGAAAAAAGTATCGTTCAGGAACCGGTATCGAAATCAAGGTATCGGTATCGGTATTGGTATCGAAATTTTTTGAACGATACCCAGCCCTAATTCTGCTGCCAGGCCATTAGATGGCGATGAAACATTAAACTGAACTCGTAATACACATGTGCATGACGTCATCGTCTTCACAGATTCGTGTTTTTTCTGTTTACACGGAGACCGTTTTCAAAAACTTGAACTTTGAAACCCGGCCAAAAAGCATAAAAAGTTTTACGTTTTTAGTTGAAAACAGTGTTGTGTAAACAGCCCCTCAATCACAAGAGCTTAGAATACCTGATCAACTCACTCAACTTAACTGTAGTAAACGCTACACAATGGCAAGTAGAAATACTGGTTTAATTCAACCTTGTATGTTTGAACTAGAAACTGATTCAGAAGAAGTGGAATATTGAATTATACAGGCTCGTCTACAAGTCGATGTATCACAATGGTTTTTATGCGTTTTATGTATCGCTCTCTACAACATAGGACACATCACTGTAATAAATTTGATTAGCCTTTTGCTTGACTACATTATCAAACCGCTAATAATATATTGCTAATGTTACACGAACTATGTTCTCGTTCGCCATCTCAGAGTCAGACAGCTGGCCTTTTAACAATCATCATAAACACTTTGAACTCAGAACGTCAGTGGAGAAAGGCATATAGTTCATCATAACATCGTAATAAACATCATATACTTAATTCACCCGCTATATGCTAAATGCACATGAAAATATACTAGGGTAACCTGGCTCCTCTTGAGACTCGCATGCTTCAGAGTGGTCATAGTTAATGATATACTTAAGCCCACCCCCTTTGTGACGTGATTGGTTACAAGGTAGTTTGTGACGTCAGAAACACCAGTGATTTCGAACCGCGTTTTTGAGACTGTTTATTTTCAATCCTGTTTTAAGGAGAAAATTCTCAGCAATGGTGTTGACTGGTGAATTTGCACATGGTTTGTCTTAAAGCATAAAAACACCACATAGACATTGTATTCCCTTATTCCTACTTAACCTCAGTTCAAATTTATAACTGAAATTCTTAAGTCAGTTCTGAATGGCGCACAACCTTGAGTGCAATTTCACTTCACTCTTTTCAACATTTCAGGCGATGAAGGACGCCCATGTGGATGCGGTGATGATCCTCGGGGAAGCATTCGCGTCAGACGAGCCGTTTGACTTCGGTTCCCAGAGCACAACGGAGCGGATCCACAGGCTGATCCCTGTGATGCTGAAGGAGCGTCTGACTCCTCCGCCGGAGGAAACCTACTCTCTGCACCGCAAGATGGGCGGCTCCTTCCTCATCTGCTCCCGCTTGAAGGCCAAGATCAGCTGCAAGAACATGTTCCACGAGGCCTACGCTAAATACTGGACAGATCGGCAAAAGGAAACTGCTAAATGAACCAGTGGGCATATCAATGTGTGTGTACCAGACAAAAATGGATTTGAAAATAATGAAATGCACTATGCTAGCATGATGAATATGCACTTTATCTGGCTTCAAGCTTAACTCTATCTTTAGAGAAGTAAATGGAGGATCTTTGGCTGTGGATTATACTTGAATAATATAAGTGAAGATGTATATTTATGAACCAGGAGAAAAATGTTAACTTGTTTTGTGATGTGTGGTTTGCATTTCAATCTTGAGTAAAATATACATTTGAATTTGCAGAACCAAATATGACATAAAATTTGTCATTGTTTAAACTCATTTACTGATCGCTCATGTCGTTCTTGAGCTTCTGAAGTCCATCGTTTCATTTATTGTACTACATGTTCTAAACCCATATGTTTTTTTTTTTTTGCTTCCATGGAAAACAAAAGGAGAAGAGTCTTATGCTGGTTTTGAAACAGTTATTTTCATTCAAATTTTGACCACAATGTCTGATAAACAGACATTTTAATTACAAAAACGTGTGCCTTGGAAAACATGTATATATTTATATACGTTTATTACACTCAACCTGTGTAATGAGAAGCTAAAATGCTATGTCAGTCCATCGGTTCCTGGCACTGTAAGCAATAAGACTCCATTTGAACAGTGATATTGCTGAATCCATATTCTATCTGGAGTATTTTGGTCATGTCCATAAGCACAGTCTGTGGGCTGGTTTGCTCATCTGGAAATTAAATCATTTGTTTGGGTTAAACAACAGACATTTTTTAAAGAAGCATTTAAACGTGTACATGTATTACCTATGACCGTGTGAACGGAGAGATGCGTTTCACTCGCAGTTAAAGACCACATGCGCAGACTGTGTGTAGATTTGACTCCGCCCACTGCCAGCAGAACGTCATTCACAGAGTCGAAGTCAATGCCATGCGGGACTCCTTCAGATAAAACAATAAAGGGTTAGTTCACCCAAAACCAACACGGTTACTCACTTCATGTCGTTCCAAACCCATAAGACTTTCGTTTATCTTCAGTACACAAATGAAGATCATAAAAAGATTGTGAAACTAATCCATATGGATCAAACATTTAATTTAGTCCAAATTTTCTGAAGAGACTGTATGATGAACAGATTATCCACAGATCATTATATGATGAACTGATTGAATTTAGGCTTTTATTCATATATAAACATTGACCGGCAAACATAAACAAGCTCAACCGTACTTGCTTGGCGAGCGAGAACAAACCTCATTCGTTCTTGCGGAAGCTCAAACGCGCTGCGTAACACGAGAATGAACCTCATTGGTTCTTGCAGAAGCTCTCTTACACAATTTTTGTAAATGTTTTACGATCTCTTTATGAACTTTGTCAAAGTGGTAGTTGTGTAGTTGTCAGTGGAGGGACAGAAAGCTCTATTTAAACATCATTCAGTTTTATTTCAAAGATGAATGAAAGTCTTACAGGTTTGGAATGACATGAAGGTAAGTAAATGATGACAGAATTTTAATTTGTGGGTGAATTAACCATTTAACCATTAGCTTTTGTGTCAACATTTTAGGGCATTTACAATCCTATACGGATCAACTAATCACTAGGGCATTTACAATCCTATACGGATCAACTAATCACTTGCCTTCCATGAGTATTTTGAATATGTCTTTCAGGATGGTGAATGTTGTTCCGAGCACAAGTATTGAAAACAGAAAAGTACAAATTGGATCTGCTATTTTCCATTCAGGCTGTTAGGGCAAAGAGACAACAGTTATGGAAGCTTTTTAAATTGCATATGCAGCTGTTAAAAAAAAGTATTTGCACATACTCTCTTAAAAATAAAGGTTCCTCAAAGGGATTTTCAAAATGATGCCATAAAAGAACCATTTTTTCGTAGTGTGAAGAAAATTTTAAAACTCTAACAAACAATTTTTCACTATAGAAGGGGTGTCCAAACTCCAACTTCCATCAACACACCTGCCTGGAAGTTTCTGGTATGCTTAGTAAGACTTTTATTAGCTGGTTCTGGTTTGTTTAATTGTGGTTGAAGCTAAACTCTGCAGGACAGTGGCCTTCCAGGAGCATTTTGCACTATAGAGAAGCTTTTGTTCAAATTTATTGGATGTTAAAGGTTCTTCATGGAACCATGCCAATAAAGAACCTTTTTTTGTCTCTGTTATTTTTCATGTAGGGGACATACAACATATATCAGACGCAAAACACACAAGCTCCACAGAGAGAGGCCTCGAACTTGGTCCTCATGTTTTGGGTGCGGTAGTCTCGCGCAGCCAGAACTTGGTCCTCATGTTTTGGGTGCGGTAGTCTCGCGCAGCCAGAACTTGGTCCTCATGTTTTGGGTGCGGTAGTCTCGCGCAGCCAGAACTTGGTCCTCATGTTTTGGGTGCGGTAGTCTCGCGCAGCCAGACCTTCAGACTGACTGCAGAAGGTCTGGGCTCCATAAAGCTTTCATTTGCCAAGCTTTCTTCCATAAGGGGGTTTGGCATCTCGACGGCTTTGTTTCCAGGCGGACCGCTAAAGAATGCGACACACGTCTCCCAGAAATCCAGTAGAATTAAACCAATCAGATAATGATTGGACAGACTTTGAAACTACCAAAGTGTTTTCAATTTTGTGTGGCAAATGCATCAGATGTTCAGCCCACAGTCCGTGGGTGTGATGTCTGAGGCCGAGACTATGGGTGCGTCTCAATCAGCTCCCTAGTTCAGTAGTCAGGGCACTGATCAGGGAGTCGGCCAATATGGCTAATCTCAATTGCAAAATCCTTCCAGTGCACTTAAACATTCGCTCTCTAAAACATCCCACAATGCACTGTGAAAACCAGGGAGCTTCGATGACGTCACAGAACTGTAAATATTGAAATGTGTTGTTCAATTATTGAAATATTAACTTAAAGTCTCAGGGAGTACCTCAAGTAAATATTTTGTCAAAGAGGTTAGGCTGGCACAAGAGTTTGAGAATCCCTGCATTAGATAATGAAATATCAAAGCAAGTAGAATTTATTTGACAGAACGATTTTAAGTTAGAGGATCATGTTGATATAAATACGACGATCAATGCCTGTGTTCCTCTGTGTGAACTTAAAGAGAAATACTTCATACATCTACAAAAAATCATGAGTTAGTGTTAGCGTTAGTAAGGAGGAACTTTCCTGCAGCATTCGAGACACACTGATCTGATGAATCACATAAACACATTTATAAGTCTGACTAAAAGTCCATAAAAGTGAAAGTCTGAGAACTTTTGTATATGCCAGTAGTAGTAATGTTACTAACCCTGAAGTAGATGATAGTGGCAGCCAGCAGAACACCTAAACTTTGCAGTAAATCCCCCAGCACATGAATAAAAGCAGCCCTCACGCTGGTGTTCCTGTGCTCTTCTGTGAGGCCGTGAGAATGACCCGAGACACTGAGAGAGCTGTGAGAGTGACGGGCCGGAGACTGGTGGAGAATGAAAGCCAAACTGATGGAAACAAACATTAAAACACTGTACAGGAAGATGCCATTTCCCAGCATGCATAATAATGAATCTAATGTTCAATTACAACAATGTTCTACAAATGCTCTACAAATGTTACAATCACTTAACATTTTGCACACTTAGTATTTTTGTCTTGTTTTCCATTACAAAGTCTTAAAGTCCCCCTGTGGTGAAAATCAAGTTTTTAATGTTGTTTATATGTCTATGTGGTGTTTTTAATATGCTTTAAGACAAACCATGTGCAAATTCATGAGTCAACACCATTGCGGAGTATTTTCTCTTAAAAACTGCGGTGAACTAAAGACAGTCTCAAAAACGTGGTTTGAAATCGCTGGTGTTTCTGACGTCACAAACTACCTTGTAACCAATCATGTCAGCGTGCCGGTGGGCTTTAGCATATCATTAACAGAATACTAGCCAGGAGAAGCCAGCTTATCCCGGTATAGTTTTTTGTTTATATGAAAAATCGGGTCGATTTGTTCAAAGCGTTTCTGATGATTATGAGAAGGCATCTGTCTGACTCTGAGATGGCGAACGGTATGGTTCGTGTAACATTAGCAACACATTATTATCTGTTTGATAACGTAGTCAGCCAAAAGGATAATCATATTAATTACCCTTATGTGTCCGACGTGGGTCCGACGTTGTAAAGAGCGATATGAATGAACGCCAAGTGAATCTCTGAGCTGGCGAGAGAGTGGAGACGGGGCTAATTAGCATATTCATAGAACCACATAATACTAAATGAGGCACGGGTGTAGAGTTACATTCAAGCTATTTTAAGGCATGTTCTTTTCAAAGGAAAAAAAAGGATACAATTATTGACTACAGGGGGACTTTAAATAAAGATAGATTTACATTTTTTAAGCTTAAAAATCTGTCAATGGGGTCAGAAAAATAAACTTAAATTAAGTTTATCTTTCTGACCCAACTGGCAAGAAAAGTGAGTGGTGCAATGCAATACACAATTGCTGAAATCATTCATGCTTATCACACAAATGGTGTAGAATGAGCTTCATGCCAAAGTTTAACATTTAGGGTTAGTGTTAATTCCCTTACCTAACTATGAGTATGAACAGTTGTAATAGTGATGCTTTTTTAACAAACACCACTAATGAAATCAAATAAAATCACTCACAATATGTTGAGTGCTACCGCACATCCAGCTGTGATTATCATGACATCACTGTGTATCTCATAATCATCACTGATGATCCTCTGAACAGCAAGGAGAACGAGAACCACCGTCACAGTCCAGATGGACATAACAGACAGAAGAGCTCCTAAAACCTCTGGACAAAACAAATGACAGAAACACTGTGGAACAGTTGGCATAGTTGTTAAATGTAATTCCTAAGAAAGGAATAAACATTAGTGACATCATTTAAAAAAAAACCCACATTTTGTTATGTTACAGAATCCTCAAAATTCTACAAACAATACCCCATAATGACAACGTGAAAGAAGTTTGTTTGAAAACTTTGCAAATTTATCAAAAAAATAAAAAATGGAAAAAAAAATCACATGTACATAAGTATTCACAGCCTTTGCCATGACACTCAAAATTGAGCTCAGGTGTATCCTGTTTCCACTGATCATCCTTGCGATGTTTCTACAACTTGACTGGAGTCCACCTGTGGTAAATTCAGTTGATTGGACATGATTTGGAAAGGCACACACCTGTCTATATAAGGTCCCACAGTTAACAGTGCATGTCAGAGCACTAGTGATGGCAAAATGAAGCTTTCTGAACCACTGAGACCTCGCAGCCCATTGCTTCACCCAAAGGTTCATTACTCGAAGCTTCAGTCAGCATTGCTAACTAGTGACACCTAGCTACTGTGCAAAGAAATAGCAGACAAATTTATAAATTTTGAACCAATGACCTGAGCAGACATTTGTCCATTGCCTGGGTATAAAATAAAATATGTATCTTTCTCTGTCTGAATTTACTTGTGCAGAGACAACTGTCACACACACAATTCATTAATTATTCAAAAATTGTTTGGATAGTGACAGTATGAACAGCAAACGTGACACTGTGTTGAGTGCAGTGCTTATGGTGGAGGGAGTGTAATAAAGTAAACTGCAACAGAATAGTCTGGGGTGGGAAAAGTTAAGAATTGTTTCTGGGGGGGTTTGTGAAGTGAACTGTTACTAGTTTTAGTGTAGTGTTGTGCTTATGGCACTGGGGAATTTTTTCAAGTGTGTTGGGGTTTAGACGATTCCTCTTCTTGGACAAAACCTCTCCAGCCACAGAGGATGCAGGGGAACATAAAAATGGCAGTGCCAGCTGGTATAAATGAGGACACTGATGCTTCTGTTGAGCCCAGACAGGGGAGGATTTCCTCTTTCTTGCTGGCTCCATTACCAGGAAAAAGGGAAGAGGTCACAAAAAGGAAACAAATCAAAAAGGGCAATCCAAATCAAAAAGCAGTCCAGTCCAGATCCAAAAATCCAAAGCAATCCAAATAATCTTATCTAATTAATATAACAAGACTATAATATAGCTAGGCCTACTATAATTAATAATAACAATATACTATAACTATTCTAACCTGATATAATGTAATAATATACAGCCCTAACACATATATGACACAATAAGGACAATGACAATGATAGTTCTCTAACTCTCTGACTCTCTGACACTACTACAACTGCTTCTACTACTCCTGACAACACCCACAAGGTGGCGCGAGTTTCGAACCCCCTTTATCCGGAAGAGACACTCAGACCGAATCGATGATGTATCCACACAAACCGAGGCCTCGTTTGTCATTAGTCACGTGATTTTCACGTTAACAACACAAGCCTCGATTCGCGGCTTCATCTGGCACGCCCATTTTTTCTCGACACAAGCTCCGACACCTCGGTTCAAATGTCACATCACTACAGAGCACAAACCAAGCCATGAAGTCCAAGGAATTGTCTGTAGACCTCTGAGACAGGATTGTATCGAGGCACAGAATTGGGGAAGGGTACAGAAAAATATCTGCAGCATTGAAGGTCCAAATGAGCACAGTGGCCGCCATCATCCGTAAATGGAAGAAGTTTGGAACCACCAGGATTCTTCCTAAAGCTGTCTGCACTGAGCGATCATGGGAGAAGGGCCTTAGTCAGGGAGGAGACCAAGAACCCGATAGTCACTCTGACAGAGCTCCAGCATTTCTCTGTGGAGAGTGGAGAACCTTCCAGAAGAACAACCATCTCTGCAGCACTCCACCAATCAGGCCTGTATAGTCGAGTGGCCAGACGGAAGCCACTCCTCAGTAAAAGGCACATGACAGCCCGCCTGGAGTTTGCCAAAAGGCACCTGAAGGACTCTCAGACCATGAGAAACAAAATTGGATTGAACTCTTTGGCCTGAATGGCAAGCATCATGTGCTGGAGAAAACCAGGCCCCGCTCATCACCTGGCCAATACCATCCCTACAGTGAAGAATGGTGGTGGCAGCATCATGCTGTGGGGATGTTTTTCAGTGGCAGGAATTGGGAGACTAGTCAGGATCGAGGGAAAGATGAATGCAGCAATGTAAAGAGACATCCTTGATGAAAATCTGTTCATGAGCGCTCTAGACCTCAGACTGGGGAGACGGGTCATCTTCCATCAGGACAATGATCCTAAGCACACAGCCAAGATAACAAAGGAGTGGCTACGGGACAACTCTGTGAATGTCCTTGAGTGGCCCAACCAGAGCCCAGACTTGAACATCTCTGGAGAGATCTGAAAATGTCTGTGCACCGACGCTTTCCATTCAATCTGACAGAGCTTGAGAGGTTCTGCAAAGAAAAATGGGAGAAACTGCCCGAAAATAGGTGTGCCAAGCTTGTAGCATCATACTCAAAAAGACTTGAGGCTGTAATTGGTGCCAAAGGTGATCAACAAAGTATTGAGCAAAGGCTGTGAATACTTTTTATTTTTAATAAATTTGCAAAGATCTCAAAAAAATTCTTTCATGTTGTCATTATGGGGTATTGTTTGTAGAATTAAACAAGAGGAAAATAATGAATTCAATCACTTTTGGAATAAGGCTGTAACATAATAAAATGTGGAAAAAGTGAAGCGATGTGAATACTTTCCGGATACACTGTATATTATCGGTCAAAAGTTTGGAATTATAATTTAT
Organism: Leuciscus leuciscus; assembly: GCF_965113295.1. NCBI lineage: Eukaryota > Metazoa > Chordata > Actinopteri > Cypriniformes > Leuciscidae > Leuciscus > Leuciscus leuciscus. The sequence goes on along the minus strand of NC_138741.1, from coordinate 28,572,540 downwards.
TTTAAATCTCTTCTGCTCACCAAGGCTGCATTTATTTGCAAAACTGCAAAAATGTATGTACCTCTTGATGGAAATAAATGTTGTGATGTTATTTCCATCAAGAGGTGCATACATTTTTGGTCAAGATCTTGTATTGAGAATGCAAGAGTCCAGCACTCTGTAAAGTCTCCTCCAGCACATCCCAAAGACTTTCAATGAATTTAAGGTCTGGACTCTTGGTGCCGATTCATGTGTGAAAATGATTCTTCATGCTCCTCCCAAACATTCTTTCACAGTTTGAGCCTGATGAATCATTGTCCTCCTGAAATATGGCCATGATGTGTTTTCCTACATGGTTGTTTAAGAAATGAAAAGCTACACACTATCAAGGGTTAAAAGAACTGTTGCTAAACATAACATGATAGCAACATAATCACTGCAATACTGATCCAATCATAGACTCTTAAGCATTTGCCTATTTAAATCCAATTATTATCATTTTTGGCCAGGCAGTGTATATATATCCAGCAGACTACAGGACCCACACACACCTGATCGATGCCATCCAAAGGTCAGATGTTTGGACGGCGGTCTGGAGGAAATCCACAGCGAGAAGAGACTGATCAAAACGCTGCCAAAGTCAGTGAGAAGATGAGCAGCATCAGTCATGATAGCGAGACTGTGAGCAGCGTAACCACCTACGAGAACACAGTACCACACACAGTCAACACAGTACCACACACAACCTGCTACAGGAGATGATAACATCTGTTACTATAGGCTATTCAAGTTTGATTGGTCTCAAATGCATCTAGAAGTAACAGTACGTCTTGTAATGTAAATTTTGTTGTCAACTGTCTAGGTTGTTTAAACTGTGCACGTCTTATAATTCTCACCAATGACTTCTCCGATCATGAAGATCAAGCACACAGCACATGTGATGAGTAACTTTCTCCGGGCCTGTGTTTTGTCCTGGTGCTTCAAGCTTGTGTCTTTCAGGCTGTGACAATGAAAAGCGTGTGCGTCATGTTGACACTCAAACTGAGTGCTGAGGTATTCGTCCTCTGAATTATCCAGCAAACTAGAGGAAAGAATCAAAACAGAATGAAGAAAGCGAGATCAATCACCTGGAATAGCAGCAGAACGGGTTTGAGAGACTTACCCCAAAAGTTCAAGCGAGTCTGTCGAGGTCTTGTTCTGCTTGCTCAGCTGGACTTTCTCCAAATTCATCATGGAGGCCATTAACAATAAATCCTTCCAAATAGTAAATTCCAAATAACTAGTGCTTGAAAAGCATGCAATAAAATCTCTAGAACTTTGAAGATGAACTAATGTGAAACTTTAAGTTTCCAGTCAATTTAAAGCCATATGCCGTTCCACACGCTGCTACTATAACATGCCGGAAAAGTTAGTTGGTGCCGTGAAACCATGTTTAGTTTTCATCAAGGTCACTTTCCAAAAACTAGCGATAAAGTGAGATAAAGCTTTTGGAGGGTTTGGATAACAGATGTGTACATATAGCCTTTTCACTGCTGTAAGAGCTAATTCACATGTACAAACTCACACGGAAAGCTTGAGTAGATACAATAATCAACTATTTATTAATCTTTCATAATTAATAATATAAATGAATATTGCAGCAGCAGTCATTTGCCAACAATTACAATTATAAACAAAAACATACATATACATACATAATCGCAGACAAAACCATCCCTGAGGCTGTGCAATATTACCACTATCAAAACAGCAACAAAATATGAATCTCTTTTATTATTAGCCGTTACATGGCAAAATTTCAGTGGTCCTTTGAACTCAGCGGGACAGTCCGTACCTGAACCCCAGCCCTATTGATCATAAGTTCATTTATATACATTCATTTGAAACTTTTAAAAGATTGACACCATAGTAAATGATCATGTATTATGAAATGGTTATTTCAAAGTGTGCTTGAAACTAAATAAACCACATAAAATTGTCTGTTAGATAAAATGTCAATGTTTATGTACAAAGAGATAATAAATTACTAATGGATTTTTGGTAACACTTTACAATAAGGTTTCATTATTAAAATTAGTTAATGTATTAACTAACATAGACTAACAATGAGCAAAATATTCGTTTATTAATCTTTGTTAATAAAAATATAGCTGTTCATTGTTTGTTCATGTTAGTTCACAGTGCATTAACTATGGAAGCTTGTTTCCAGCAAAGAATAAAATATAAAAAAAGGTAATTGCGACTTTTTATCTCACAGTCCTGACTTTTTATCTCAGAATTGCATGATATAAAGTCAGAATTGTGAGATATAAACATCCAATTCTGAGGAAAAAAAGTCAGTCTTTATTTCCTTAGAATTGGACTTTATAACACACAATTGTGAGTTTATATCTCACAATTCTGAGAAAAGATGTCAGAATTGCGAGATGTAAACTTGCAATTGTAAGATCGCAATTATCTTTTAATTTTATTCTGTGGAGGAAACAAGCTTCCATAATTAACTAATGTTAACAAATACAACTTTTGATTTTAATAATGTAGTAAATGTTGAAATTAACATTAATTTAGATGAATAAATTCTATAGAAGTATTGTTCATTCTTAATTCATGTTAACTAAAGTAGTTAACTTATGAAAACTTGTGAAGAGTTATGAATTTATTTGTTATCACTGTATTACACTGTCTTAACGTCTTCACATCGTACATATACAATATTAATAAAGGTTCCAAAGGCTTTGTGTTTTTAAGAATTATTGTGACTTACAGCACAGAAAGTGCATAAATCGGTTCACACTGAAAAAAAAAAAACGAGATATCAATAAATATGGTGTTGTTATAAAAACAGCAGATTCTTATTTTATTAGATCAGGTTATTTGGCAACTTTTTTAGGCAAGCATGTATATGTTTGATTGTGCTCTAGATGTCATTTAAAGGGCTGCATCTGATCTGTGTGCCTCATCAAAGAAGCTTTAGAAAAAGTGTTTTTGCAATGAAAATCAAGCAATGATGTAAACAGAAATAGCATTACGCGTGGAGATCAAATGATCCACATATACTGCACAGACACCGTGTGCAACACAAAGCCTTCCACTGAAACACATTTCAACAGCCGTGTCCTCATTTCTAGGACGAGGAAATCTTCAGGTTGTCATTTGCTGTGTGCTTCTGGAGCGATCAGTATAGCAGTGTCTCGATCTGCAGGAGAACACAAACTATCAGCATTTCACTGCAAAACAACCCTCAGAATCACAACATTATCCAAACATCACACAGAACAGAACATGCTAATGCTAATAACTGAAGCTGATATTCACCTGACTTTTCAGGAATGGGCATTCCTACAAACACAGGGTGTCCTGTTAAACAACACAAAAAAGTAAGCTTTCTTTCTTAATTTTTGAGACAGCATAGAACTGTTACATGAGAGAGCAAAATATTCTTGTGTTCAGTCATATGTGCAAAAAGGTAAACTAATGTATTCATAAAAAAGAATAGGAAAAAGTCCACGCACTCAGTAGGATGCAAAAGTTAAAAAGCCTTTATTGTTTTAAAGGACTAAAACATTAAAACACCAACGCGTATCGGCCCACTGGCCTTCATCAGGGTGTTGGTAACAAACAGACAGAATCAAGCCATACTTATAGTTGCTTTGATTTCAGGTGTGCCACTCTGGCACTTGCAACACAATTTCTTGGCCACTAGAGGCAATAGTTCAGGTCATGACTAATGCCAGAGGTTAAACCATACAAATACAAGACCAAATGAGAGATCTACAAGTGTAAAATGCCTTGATGCCAGGGGTGGGGATATAATCAAACGCCTTAAACAGAGGGAGACATATTGGATCTATTCCTTGAGGGCCACTAGTTATCCAGGTCTCAATGAAGATTTTGACCTTTCACACTTTTTGTAATTGTTCTGTCTCAATAGTGTATTGCTGTTCGTAAATGATGACTAGTTTTTGAATGCAATAGACCCAATTGCCATTTTTGTACACTATTCATGTTGTTTTAAAACCATCTTGACTATTGTTGAGCTTGAAGTTTCAATCTGGATTCAGGTGAGTAGCTATATCCGGGTCACGGTTCTGTACACTGTGTTTTACATTTTGAGATGATGAGATTCAATCATGAGATGAGATGATGAGATTCAAAGAAGATTAAGTCAAGCAACCTAGGTGTCTGACATTAACCTTTTGTCTTTATGCACCTCCTGAACAGTGTCATTGTCCCAAGTTAAGCAATGATAATGTGAAGGTATGGGTGATACTATCAGGCTGATTGGATTAGCATCTATGAATTTGAATGCCCCTGTTATGCTGATGAGATCAGGAAATTGGCTGACTCCTGTACTTCATTTACATGCCACCTCTATGTAAATCCCTCCCCCTTGAAAGGTATAAACTGCAATGTACACTGCCATTAGTTAGACTTGATGACTGCAGCTACCGACAGCTCGTGTTCTCAATAAAGAATCCTGCTGAAGAAAGAACCAAGTCTCCTGGTCTCTGCTTTGACGAAGGAAAAGTTTCCAACACTATGAATTAAGAATTATGATGTGAAACTAGCTTATTCATATTTATTGACTTTTGGTGCATGTTGTGTGGAGTACACTAGATGTTTGTAGTGGTGTCACTCCTATTTTTCCAGTTGGAGATCTCTCATTTGGTCTTGTATTTGTATGGTTTAACCTCTGGCATTAGTCATGACCTGAACTATTGCCTCTAGTGGCCAAGACATTGTGTTGCAAGTGCCAGAGTGGCACACCTGAAATCAATGCAACTATAAGTATGGCTTGATTCTGTCTGTTTGTTACCAACAGCCTAATGAGGCCAGTGGGCCGATACGCGTTGGTGTTTTAATGTTTTAGTCCTTTAAAACAAAGGCTTTTTAACTTTTGCATCCTACTGAGTGCCTGGACCTGGATTTTTTCCTATTATTTTTTTTATGAACATTTAACACTTCCAAGCGCACCAGAGGATACAAGGGATACCAGCAGCGCTCCAGCTCCCCTTTGTCTAATATATAAATATAAATATATATAAAATAAACATAAAAAAGTATCAACCATTTTAACTATAATATTACACTATTATAAGTTAAGTAATAGTAAACTATTACAAGGATATTCAAATTATAATATTAATTATAAACTACTTTTATATACTACTGTTTAAAAGTTTGGGGTCAGAACATTCTTTTTTAAATTTTGAGGAAATAGGATATGTGTCAGATCCGTGCCGTGCGTCAGCTTGTAAAGTGACAGCAGCCTAATAAACCTGCTGCTGTCTGTGTCATTAATGTTAATCAAATAACAAAAGACAAAGAGAAAATCACTCACTGCTCTTGACTGAATCACTTTTGTAGCTTTAATAAGGATTAATCTATATTTAATTTATAATTTATGCAGTGAAGGCTGTGCAGTGTTTGATTATTCAATTTCTGTATATTTACATGTTAGACCTGCTTGGAAATATTAAAGCACTGTTTACAAGGTTACATGGGTCAAAAACAATGGCATTTTAGCAGGGAAGATACAAATCTGAACCGGTCTGACTGGATCAGTAGAAAAAACCCTTAGCATTGAGCCCTGATATATTAAAGGCACAGCTAAATGTGACATTTAATACAATGGGTTTATGTGAAGATTGTTTTAAGTTTACTTAAATCAAAAGTTGTTATATTTTTTGCCTATTATTAAATGTTACAAATGATAGCTTTCATTTTTACTGTGGATAAAATTGGCTAAAACTTAGGGAAAATGTATTTTTTAATGGTGACATCAGTATCAGTCACAGTATCAGTGATTCATAGTGCTTAGTAAAAAGATGCTATTAAACAAATATTTAAAATATACTATCTTTATGTTGTTTCTACATTATTTTGAAGATTCAATGTGAAATTGAGTATTACATCATAAAAATATATTAAAAACTTGTATGTTAGGTGCTATTAATCATGATTAATTACAGAAAAATGTCTAATTAATTAGTTAATTTTTTGTAATCTATTGAAAGCACTAATATATATATATATATATGAGATGTCTAACAAATACACAAAATGACTGAACAAGTTAAATATGCATCTGTTGGAGGAAAGAATAAATGTTCACCGGAATCTCCAGGCGCTGGACTGGGAACAGGCTGTCCTGTTATTACTGTGTCATTGCCTGTGAATCACAAGTAACATCGTACAAGTTACAATGCGCCTTTCTTTAATAACAATTGTTCTTAAAAAGTAAGTTCACCCAAAAATGAAAATGATCCCATAATTTACTCTCCCTCAAGCCATCCTAGGTGTATATGACTTTCTTCTTTCAGCCGAACACGAGCAGTGCAGTGCAGAGCAGTTTAATAATATCCTGGCTCTTCCAAGCTTTGTAATTGTAATGTTTACTCGTTTGCGCACTGGCTAAACTAGCTTATACAAAATAACCGGAACGCACACCGGACATTCTGAACTGGGTGTTTATTTCGGCATCTTGATTTCTGCACAATCTCACGAGAGTACAGGGATCTTGCCTGAGGGCTACGGTGTCCTTTTAAGGACATACAACCAGGATGTTATATCTCCCTTCTTAAGAGAAAAATGGCATTACCTAAACACACACAACATTAATTCCATGAACAGAACACTTGTGCTTAAGGCACATATAAGGAGTCTGAATACATTCTGTGGTCATTAGTGTCATTGCTGTAATGTAAATAGGTACAGGCAGCAGTTAAATGACATAAGACGTGGGTGCAAACAAGTCAATAGTGTTCAAGTTAGAAAGCAAGGTTTTAATTTCTTGTAGGATTCAAGTAACTTGTAAGTGAACTCGTTGTTTTCTTTTGTTTAGTGAAAAGGCAAGACATAACAGGCAGTCAAAGTGATTTCACAGTGTTTTCGAGGTAACAGGTAAGTAACAGGTAAGTAACAGGTAAGTAAACTCATTTTCTCTTGTTTTTGTTTTGTTTTAACAAGAGGCAAGTGATCAGAAACAACAGTTGAACTACAAGTTTGTTTGTGTTTTCTAGGGCAGCGATCGAGGACTTGTCTTGGCCTGGAGATGCTGCCAAACCTTGTTGTGTAGTTGGGCTGTTGTTAGTTTGCCAGTCGCGGGTGGTCCGCAGGTTCAGGTTGCGTTGACTGTGTGTTGTTGGTGTGTGTGTCTGCATGTTGTGTGTCTTTGGCGCCTCGAGCATCTCTGCTTTCGAGGAGGTGCCAGTGGTTGCGTCGTAGAGTCTATCCATCTCCTGTCTGGACGTGGTAGCTCTTGTGTGTGTGTGCATGTTGTGTTACTGTTGCAGGTCTCCAGGAGCCATCCTCCTGATGGAAACGAATAGGTGTGCCAGCAGGTAGGTGAGACAGAGGCTTGGTGCCTCTGTTGAAGTATGCTTGTTGGCGGTGTTGGGATGCCTTTCGCCTATCTTGAACGGCTTTCTGGGGTACTACCTGTGGCTGCAGATGCCTGCTGGTCACTGGGAGTATGGAGCGTAGTCGTCGGCTCATCAGAACCTGGGCAGGTGATTGGAGGTTGTCCACTGGAGTGTTCCTCTACTCCAGCAGAGCGAGGTAGGGGTCTGTGTTTCCAGCTTGCCTTGTCCAGGATGCGCTTCGCTGTCTGGACAGTCTTTTCGGCGAGGCTGTTGCTCTGTGGGTAACGCGGACTTGTGGTGGTGTAGGTGAAGTCCCACGCGTTTGCGAAGCGGCAGAACTCCTCAGAGCTGTAGCATGGTCCGTTGTCGCTGATGACTGTCTCTGCGATGCCGTGACGAGCGAACGCGGACTTGAGCTTGGTGATTACTGCAAGTGAGGTGCAGCTTGTAAGCCGCTCCATTTCAAAGAATCTGCTATAGTAGTAATCTGATGTGTTATCAGTTTTTTCATCTGCATGAATGCTTTGTCGTGGTTTTTGTCCCATAGGAACTCACTGTCCTGCTTCAGTAGTTGACGTAGTGGGGCATTTATCTCGGAGAGGCGTGGTGCAAATCTGGCCAAATAGTTAATCATCCCGGGGATGTTTTCCAACTACCCTCTGCTTGTGGGTGACTGCATTTCTCATATCGCTTTCACCTTCGCCGGGTCCGGCTTGACGCCTTCACGCTAGAGCGTGTGGCCTAAGTAGCTAACCTCTGATACACCTATTTGGAATTTGTCAGGATTTAGCCTTACCCCTCTTTCTCTTGTGTGCCTCAGCATGGCCCTGAGGTTGTTGTCGTGTTCAAGCTTTGTCTTGCCGAAAACGAGTATGTCGTCGACAATGGCGGCTACACCTGGGAGGCCTTCATACGTCTCGTCCACACGCCTTCGGAATTCGTCTTGAGCTGAATTGATTCCGAACGGCAGCCTCAGGAACCTGTATCTGCCAAAGGGGGTGTTGAATGTTGTTAGCAGGGACGACTCTGTACTCAGCTTTATGGCCCAATAGCCTGATCTGGCATCGAGGACGCTGAAGTACTTCGCTCCGGCGAGCTTTGTGGTGATGTCTTCTAAAATTGGTAAGGGGTTGTGGGGCCTTTGTATCGCCTTGTTGAGGTCTCTGTGGTCCAGGCAGACTCTCAGCTTGCCAGTCTGGGGTTTTTCTATGACTACGAGGTCATTGACCCATTCTGTGGGCTCAGTCACTTTGCAGATCAAGTTGCTCTCTTCCATCTTCTCGAGCTCCTGTTTCAGTCCATCTCGCAGAGTGATCAGTACTCTTCGTGGGGGGTATACTACTGGTGTGGTGTGAGGGTCGACATGGAGGTTGCACTCCCCTGGAAACTCTCCTATGCCCTAGAAGACGTCTGTGTATTCTTTAAGGAGGCTGTCTGTGTCTGTGCATGGCTTCACTTCTTCCTCGGCCACAGCCAAGGAAGGTCTAGACAACTTAAGGTCTAGACAAGCTCTCATCCCTAGACTGGGAGGTGCTTTGGTGTCTACTATGTAGAATTCAAGCACAATGGAGGTGTTCTTTTACTTGCACCACTTCAGATGACAGGTCCCCTTCACTTTCAGGAACTCACCACCATAGCCGGAGATCTTTTGGGTGGCTGGTTTTATGGCAGTATCTCTAAACAGTCTTTCAAATATGTGTACGAGAATTGCATTGGTGTTTGCGCCTGTGTCAATTTTGAATTGAACTTTCTGAGTTCCGATTTCAATTTCAGCATAAGTTTGTTCGTTACATTTTCCTGTGTTTTCAGTTGTAAGTCCATCAATAAAAAGTTCTACCTGCTCATCTTCAGTGTCTTCATCCACAGTGTGTCACTTTTATTGTATGGGTGTTTGTGTGGTACTTTGACTTGCAGATTTTTGCAAAGTGATTGAGTTTTTTGCATTTCATGCACTGCTTGCCTTTGGCTGGACAGGCGCCGTCTTTGGTCACATCGGTCACATTCTCTGTGTGCTGTGGCGGACTCTCTCGGCCTGGCTTTGTAATGGCGTGTATAGCGTCGATGTAGAGGTCTCTGCCTCCAACCATCTCTTTGAGCTGGACTTGTGCTAGCTCATGAGAGCGCTGGTCTAGCGTTAGCTCCGTGCCATGGCTAAGCAATTTCTCCCGCACTCGCGGTGAGTTTGTAGCGAAAACGATGCGGCCTCGCACCATCTCGTCGCTGTTTGGGTATCCACAGTCCTTAACTAGCAGCTTTAGTTCCGTGACGAAGTGTTCGAAAGTTTCCCCATCTCCTAGCGTTTTCTCATGGAAACGATATCTTGCGTATATCGGGTTAGACTTTGGTGTAGTATCGTAGTATGTTTTCAGTTTCTTTGAATCTTCATCTGTTAGTGTCCATGTGTTGAAAACTTCCCGTCCTTTCTCCCCGATCCATAAGTGAAGGTAGCTGCATTTGTCCTGTTCGCGTTTCTCCTGTAGGGGTCCAGAGAATATTAGCTCTGCGTGCTGCTTGAAACGTCGCCACGCTTCCGGTAAATTAGCTGAATCCCAATCCATTTTGGGTGCTGGGACGCCGAAACTATCCATATTTCTGTCGGAACGTGAGTATTACAGCCTCTACTCTGACACCATGTAATGTTTACTCGTTTGCGCACTGGCTAAACTAGCTTATACAAAATAACTGGAACGCACACCGGACATTCTGAACTGGGTGTTTATTTCGCCATCTTGATTTCTGCACAATCTCGCGAGAGTACAGGGATCTTGCCCGAGGGCTACAGTGTCCCTTTGAGGACATACAGTCAGGATGTTACAGTAATGGCATTGAATAGTGCCAGAGTTTGTGAAGCTCCAAAAAGCGCATTCATCCATCATAAAAATAATCCATAAGGTTCCAGGGGGCCATAAGGTTCCAAAGCCTTCTGAAGTGAAGCGATGGGTTTTTGTAAGAACAATATCCATATTTTATCACTGGCTTCCGGTAACGGCCGTACGCGCGTTCATGAGAGTTGAGTTCTGGCGGACGTATGATGTAAATGTAGCATAAGCTTAGGTGAGAATAGACACCTCACGCGAAAACCATGTAACTCTCTTGTGAATGCGTGTACGGCCGTTGCCAGAAGCCAGTGATTATAGTTTTAAGGTTATAAATATGGATATTTTTCTTACAACCATATTTTACTTAACTTCAGAAGGCCTTTATTAACCCGTCGTATGGATTACTTTTATGATTACTCAAAAACTCAGTCACTATTCAATGCTAGTCATATATACCTAGGATGGCTTGAGGGCAGTGGCGCCTCCAGAAATTTTTCATTGGGGTGGCCAGATGGGGCCACTTAAAATCTTGGGGTGGCACACCAAAACTATAAACCATAATTTCAGAATTTTTTTCTACTGTTGTAGTAAACCGGCCTGTAGTAAACTTTTAGAAAGACTTAAGGAAACTCCTATATACTATATGATGGTTTATTGTGTTATATTTAATGTTACTAATGATATAATGTGCATAATAACAGTACAGTGTACATTTTGAGTTGCACAACAACAAAGGTGTACATTTATTGCAAACAAAACAGTTACTGGGGAAAAGCAGATACTGGCAGATACAAATATATTATATTTATTAATGTCAAGAATTCAGAAGTGTATATATTTATATAGCCTACACTACAAAGAAATAATATACAATTAAATTATGCTTATTTTAAATCTATTGAGCAGGCTAGGTATAAAAAATATAGGCTTTTAATAATCTTTCAGTGCGCAAAACCATGATAATATGAAACGCTTCAAAACAGAGCGCACAAAGAGCGTATGCGCATCGCGGGTGCAGCATTTAAAAGTTCACGGCACAAGGCGAAGAAATGTCGAGCGCACAAATCCTAGTGTATATCTGTCCAACAGTTTATTGATCATTTGTTTCACAGTTTTAAATTCCAGTTATTGTGCGTTTGATTCCGATTCATAGTCCTTGTGATGTGTGTGTGATCTAACAAGCACACGGTAGTGAGTCGTTTAAAAACAGCAACAAACTCCAACAAAATAAAGTCATTTTATGCAAAGCCACAGCATTTTATCTACAGATAATGCATTAAAAAGGTGAATATATCATATTGGAGAGAGTTTTACCGTGCATCCAACCGGAAGAGGCGCGCGCGCTGTTTGAATACTGAATGGAGAATGATTGACAGCCACAGAGGAGGGAAAACGAGTTTCCGTAAACTTTAATGATGTAAATAGACTTCTGTCCGTCATATTAAGCTATGGAATAACTTCAGATGACTTTGTCACCCAAACTGACGCGGTAGTCTTCTTTCTTAACTTCTTTTGAAATTGTTGACCGACGGGCACGCGCTGAGCTGTTGCTGTCTGAGCGCGCAACAGTGGCATGGACGGAGGGGCGGGGGAGTACTGGCTACTGTGTGCGATCGAAGGTCTAGAGCGGCTTGCCTGCCTGGCTGTGCATTAGGGATGAAATGCATAACTGATGCTACTAAAAATTATACTGGCCAGCGGGGTGGCCAGTGGGGTGGCCAGGAGTCGGTCAGGGGTGGCCACGGCCACCCCTGGCCACCCCCTGGTGGCGCCATTGCTTGAGGGAGAGTTTTTTGGGTGAACTATCCCTTTAAGCAGGCCCAAGATGGAAACTGGGAAACTTTGCAGTCTCCAAACCTGAAAACATGACTGCTCCTCACCTCCGTTCTCCTCCTCTGCCGCCAGCTCATCTGGATCCATATACTGAAAGTGTTCTTCCTGCTCTGTAGCGCCACATTTTCCACAACAAAAACAACAACAGCACAAGCAGCAGCAGCACGTGAAGATCATCCCTAACGCAAGGAGCGTCTGAACAAGGTTCAACAAAACAAAAAAAGGGATTATTATAGTGATCATGTGCATGCAATGAGTTGTATTATTTATATAACTAAAAGCAAAGAACATACTTGCATGCACACAAATGACTCACCTTAAACCAGCACTTGTTCATGAGGAAGTAGTATTTAACGCTGTCCTCTCCGAACTGGTCTGCGATGTAGAGGCCCATGGAGCCGTACTTGTCGTAGATCTCTCTTTTGGTCTCGTCGTGGAGGATGGTGTTGGCATTGTTGATCTCTTTGAACTTCTCTGACGCTTCTGGGTTGTTGGGGTTCTTGTCTGGATGATACTTCAGCGCCAGTTTTCTTATGGTGAGGATTTATAAAAACAAAGCCTTTCAGGTACGTTGCATTTATGATTTCCTGAACTGACATGAATTATTGATCAAATAGAGTGCTTTATTATGGAGAAATACCCTTTTCGATTAGCTAAACATATTTGGATTGTTTTCAATAATAATTAGGCTAAACAAAAGATTTGCATTATTTGAACAAACATACCGGTATGCTTTCTTAATTTCGTCAGATGTTGCTCCTTTCTGCAGGCCTAATGTCTTGTATAAACTCTCTCCAGCTCTGGACAGCTTGCGTTGAGGTTGTCTTGGATCTGCCATTGTTTAATTCTGCTAAAAGATCAGAAGAGTCATTTTTAGTTTTCCTCTCTATTACTCAAAATAACCAAAAAACAGGACATTGGCTATGTAAAAAAAAAAAAAAATTCTGAATGTTACTGTATTAGATAACAACATATCAAACCAAGTGTCATTTATATAAAAAAAAAATAGGTTAACACTTTACAATAAGGTCCCATTAGTTAAAGGGTAAGTTCACCCAAAAATTGTAATTGTCATTAATTACTCACCCTCATGTCGTTCTAAACCTATAAGACTTCTGTCATCTTCAGAACACAAATAAAGATCTTTTAATGAAATCTGAGAGCTTTCTGTCCCTTCATTGACAGCTACGCAACTACCACTTTGACGCTTCAAAAAGTACATAAAGAGATTGTAAAACGAATCCATATGAATTGAGCGGTTTAGTCTTAATTTTCTGAAGAGACAGGATCGCTTTATATGATGAACAGATTTAATTTAGGCTTTGTTGTATAATATCAAGAAAATGCAATTACCTGCTTCCTTGTCTATTGTAGATGCATTTTTGTTACACATATTTAGCCAGTGTATTGAATATAATGCATTGCATTCAATGTTGTTATTTATTTTTGTTTGTAAAAAATGGCTTATATTGTATTGGCATAGATGTACAGTAATTGTTCGTTATGTATATGCGTGTGTGCCTTTTGTGCGATTATGTATGTGCTCAAGGACACAAAGAACTGTGGTTCTACTGTGGTTATACTCCTAGAATGTTAAAGGAAATCAGCCATCTTGGTTGAGTTTACTGGAGTTCAAAGACATGAAGAGGTGTACAGCTTGCACCTGTGAGGCCTTGAAAAGGATCTGGGAAACTTTGGGAAAGTTACCATTTATGTTCAATCAAGAGGATTAGAACCTAACGCCAGTGGTAAACAACAGGAGTATTAAAGACTGATGAGGTGATTGACTTGGATACTGATATACGTCATTAAACCCCCGACGCCAAGAAGCCCAGAGCTGAGGACAAGAAACCCAAGTGGAAGACAAGAAGCCCAGAGCTGACTACATCTTTGATTCAAAACGTGATTATTGTATTTTATACTTTAATGGTGAAGTTTTATTTGCCTTTACATTTTTGTTTATTATAAAAAGAAAAGTAACCAATTAAAATAAATTTTATTGATAACAAAAACTGCCAACCGAGACTTCGATTTATGGTGTTGTAAGACTTTTAAGAAGAACATACCCCAGTGAAGTCTTCAGACCAAATTATAAGTGATTTTAAAAATGCTTATAATTTAGGCCAGACTCGACTTACTTTACATATACTTACTATACATTGATCTGCGAACATAAACAAAAGCTCAACCGCACTTGCTTGATTTGCGAGAACAAACCTTACGACATTGGTTCTTGCAGAAGCTCAAAGGTGATGCGTAACACGAGAATGAACCTCATTGGTTCTTGCAGAAGCTCAAACGTGCTGCGTAACACGAGAATGAACCTCATTGGTTCTTGCAGAAGCTCAAAGGTGATGCGTAACACGAGAATGAACCTCATTGGTTCTTGCAGAAGCTCAAACGTATTGCGTAACACGAGAATGAACCTCATTGGTTCTTGCAGAAGCTCAAACGTGATGCGTAACACGAGAATGAACCTCATTGGTTCTTGCAGAAGCTCAAACGTGCTGCGTAACACGAGAATGAACCTCATTGCTTCTCGCACGTCAAGTGAACATGCTTGAGCTTCCATTTACCACAACTAATGTGTAAGCTGATGAATGTTTATATGAATAAAAGCCTAAATTAAATCTGTTCATCATTTAAAGCGATTGAGTCTCTTCAGAAAATGTGGACTAAACCGCTCAATTCATATGGATTCGTTTTTACGATCTCTTTATGAACTTTTTGAAGCATCAAAGTGGCATAGCTGTCAATTGAGGGACAGAAAGTTCTCAGATTTCATCAAAAAGATCTTCATTTGTGTTCCGAAGATTAACAAAAGTTTTACGGGTTTGAAACGACATGAAGGGGAGTAATTAATAACAGATTTTTTTTTTTTTTGGGGGGGGGGGGAATTATCCCTTTAACATTATTTAATGTGTTAACTACAATGTTTTCTTTGTTAATAAAAAGTTGGTTCATGTTAGCTCAGGTCCATTAAATAGGATGTAATAAATGTAATAATGTATTAGTAAATAAAAAATAAAAAAACATTAACGAAGATTAAATGCTTTAAAAGTATTTTACATTGTTAGTTCATGTTAACAAATAGAACCTTATTGTAAAGTGCTACCAAAAATAGCACAAGCACATTTTGTATATGATTGGATTACACCTGTGCGAGCTTGAAGAAATGACTTCACACATTGACTAAAAATCACCACCTAATGATTCGAAGGAAGACGCAAAGGTAAAAATGACATTCATACAGTAAAAGTGCACCCAATTAGGGCCACTGTTTTTATACATGTAAAAACCAAATACTTTTTTTTTTTTACAAAATACTTACATATTTACAGGGTTAGAATTCATCATCAGAAAGACTAATATTGAATTTGCTGATTGCTGTATTTCCGCCAACAACATAACCACGACTATTATTCATTTTCAGGTCATTTGCGCTTGTTTGAGCTCAGGCCTGTTGTATCATAACTTGACTAAAATAATTATATACCGATTCATGAAATCGATCACTTACCGTTTAAGAAGAGAAGCTGAAGTTTGATAAAGTTGTGCGTGTATTCATTTCTGATTATATTTACAGCGTTTTTACATAAAGTTGATCCATTGATCATGAGCAGCAGAGTTTACTTTAGACCAGGAAGTAGGAAATAAAGTTTCTCTTACGTCAAAGTACGAAAACTCAGTGTGAGTGCAGCCGTGAACTAGTAAAGCAAGCTGTGTGTGTGTGTGTGTGTGTGTGTCACCAGTTAGAAAAACCAAAGTATTTTAGTAACGTTATCTATAATTCCAGTAGGACATATCACATATGTATTTGGGTTGGTTGACGACAAATAACACAAACTTGTCTTTTTATTTTAACATTAAATTTTATATTACTTAAATGGGAATGAATAATGGAGAGTAGCCTATGTAGTAGTAGTAGGCCTACGTAGAATACGATTTAACGTCCAGATATTTCATCCCATTATTAATATGAGGTAATGCATATAGTAATTATTCAAAGATTTATGAAAATGTTGCTTGATGTCAACTATGCTTTTTAGAGATCAGAGTCTGTTATCATTACATAGTAAAGCCCAATTAAAAAACAATAAGCAATCCAATCCATTTAATTAAAAATTAACTGATTTCAAGTTTTTGTGGTTGTAATAAAAAATAGTGACAAATCCTTCCCTCACGGGTTAATTTGACCCCCATAAGAATGAATGGAAAATGGTGGGAAGTGAGGTTTTTTATTTTTGTCCATTTAAACAAACACACACACAAAGAAAATCAGCATATTCAAATAAAAATTCTTCAAAGATTTACTTTTGTTTTGAACTTTGAACTCGAATTGTTGCCAAATCAATACAAACCTAAAAAAAAATGCTCAAAATGGAAAGAAAAGTGCTCAAATATTTCCAAATAATTATTTTGTAATGTCTAAATATATATACCTGAATGCATACTGAAGCAAACTGACTTTAAATGGGACTTCAGGATCCAGGGAAACAGTTCATTTGCTCCATATAGAGCAATAAGGCCATCTAGTGGTAAGAGTCATTTAATATCATGTTTTATTTTTTCACAAAGGTCGGCAGAGACAATGTGAGATTTCTTTGCTGATTTAAGTTATTTTGTATTTTAGTGAAATAATGTGCTTATTTATATAAAAATTATTGATCAAATCTAGTAATTCAGAGGAAAATAAAATAATAAAAATAACAAAATATCTCCAAAAAATGCATTACATTTTTTATTTAATATTTTGTCCAGAAAGTTCGTAAGTATATTTTTTAGGGCTTAGGGTCACAAAATAAATCGAAATGGAATAACAGATATTAGGAAGATTCAAACCTCTAACAACATTTGATCTCATTAATCTAATATAGGAACTTTACATTTTTTAACATTGACGACAGTTTTGTAAGTGGTCATAAATCAAATCCGCTGATTGTTGCTCTATGAAAACGCATAGATGTTATTCTCAATGCCGCTGCACAGGGGCTGATCGGGTGATGCTACTGACTGTATTCCATAATAATACTGTGATCAAAAGGTTCCAATTTTGATAATGATTTTCCCAATATTCTTGTTGGCCTCCATGTGTTGATGAGCCATTTCAACATCTTCCATGTTGAACATGCTGTCAATCACAGGCCGCAGAGAAGGATCTGTCGACTGGAAGTGTGGCAAAACCTGCTCGGTGAAACTCCTGACCAACTCTGCTTTATACTAGAAATAAAGACACAATCATTCATACAAAGCGTATAACCGTTAACGCTTCAAACTGAGAATTATACATCATTAAAGGAGTTAAAACAGGCCACAATTAACAGCATTATGGGTTGGAGTGACATGAGGTTTGAATAAATAATGACAGAATAGTCTCAGACCATTTTGGGGTGAACTATTTATTCTACATCAATTTATCAATAAAAATGGTTTCTCGAAAATTCCTCTTACCTCTAAACTTCTGTTTCTGAGGAGACTGCAAAGCAGATGCCCTCTTTTCCTCAAAAGCTTGCCAAATAAGTCTCCATCTGCTGTTTTCCCTCCCAATACACCATAAAGCACCCATCGTCCATCCATCGCAAGGCTACAGATGTTCTTCTCCCAAAAAGATCCACCAATGCAGTCCAGAATCACATCGGCTCCCTTACCTAAACGAAAATACACAATTCGTTTAAATGCATTCATTGCAACATTTAACAAAGATATTTTTTATACTAAAATGATTGACCTTCAGTGAATTGCAGCACTTTTTCCGAGAAATCCTCCTCTTTGTAATTGATTCCCACAGCTGCTCCAACCTGCTCTGCAAATGTTAACTTTTCAGGGCTCCCTGTTGTTACTACTGGAATGGCACGACATAAGCGAACCAGCTGAACGGCAGCGGTGCCGACACCACTCGCTCCAGCATGAATCAACACCGTCTCATTCGCCTTCACTTTGGCTAAAAAAAGGGCAGCATATGGGAATATAGTGGGCATAAAAAGCATTCATAAGCTGACATTGTTACCTATGAAGTGCAGAAGTTGGTAGGCAGTCAGCCAGGCCTCAGGAAGAGCTGCGGCTTGATGAAGATTGAGGTTTGACGGGACAGGCATGATGAGTTCTTCTGGAACAGCTACATATTCTGCATAGCCACCTCCTCCGAGTAAAGCCATTACTTTACTTCCCAGCATCCAGTTCCCCTTGACCCCAGGACCGATCTCAGCGATCACCCCGCTGGCCTCCAGTCCCAAGATTTCACTCTCTCCAGGGGGAGGTGGGTAAAGACCCTTTTTCTGTCAATTAAAATGAGCCATCAATGGGGTTGAAATTGACCAGGACACAAACTTCGGCAGGATTTGTGGATCACCTGCAGAAGATCAGCTCTGTTTAAAGCGGTAGCGGCGACTCTGATGAGGAGCTGCCCATCTTTGGGTTCAGGCCGAGGAACATGTTTCACACCCAGTTTCCCAGCTTCATCAACACAAACTGCCTGCATTGACTCGGAAATGAGAAGAAATACAAGCTGTTTATCATGCTTTTTTATTGGATTTTTGATGTCTATATTTTTTTTTTACAGTATTTTATTATTTCATTTTGTTTGTTTCCCTCTGTAATACTTTGGCAATATACAAAGTTTATTATATATATTTATTATGAGGGGGAGACAATTTGAACAACTTTAAAACACTCTGGAAAACACTCTTAAATTTTTACTTACTGTTTTCTCTTCGGACATTTGTAACATTTCGATCTAACGACACAAACAGGATATTAGCTTTCCTTTTGATTTAAGGCCTAAAATTAAAAACACAAACGTGAATTAAAAGTGAAGCATTATATCACACATAACACTGTAATGCAACGTAACTTGAGATACACACAATTGGAATGAGTGACTTTTATTTACACCAGTGTCTGATTTTCTGCGCAATTTCGACGCACATATGAACTATATCAACTATTCTGTGCGTTAACGAAAACAAAATCTACAGCACTGATCAATCATATATATGCATATCACTGCAATATAGCTTGTTTCTGTAGTGAATGCACAAATTATGACATCGACTTTAATCTCTGTGTTGTCTGACTAAAAACTATAATTCAAACAGCTCACCTTTACATTCACTGTGGAAGAAAACAGCGACAAACTCAAATTTAGGCTTTTAAAATTTTTTAATAGAACTAACTTCCTAAAATTACTCATTTAAATCGCTGTTTTTGTTGTGAAAGTAGTTGATTGGACGTTGGTCTGAACTGAACATAAACTGACGTCAAATGCTATCCTAGTACCTCCCATATTACCTACATTCTAACGAACCACGTTCTAAAAGAACAAAACGTTCTGTAAGCTTTGAGCTTTGAGGCGGTTTGAAGGAGATTCCAAATTAATTTACGATTCTGTAGTAATGCTATTCCTTCGGTAGCAATAACCGAAGTCTATCGTATTTTAGTGTGTAAAGTAAACAATACTATGGAACATTATAAGAGTAAATTTATACATCTCAAAATATACATAATGTAAGGCTTAAAGAGATAGTTGACCCAAAAATGAAAATTCTGTCATTCATTACCTCAAGAATATGGGTAACCAAACAATGAATGGGCCCCATTGACTTCTATAGTATGGGAGAAAAAACAATACTGCAAGTATGTAAGTCAATGAAGTTCATCAACTGTCTGGTTAACAACATTCTTCAACATATCTTTATACAGTAAGAAAGAAAGAAATTCTTATAGTAAATGATAGAATTTTCAAACGTCTTAAATGAGTTGTGAGCTATTAAAAGTAGATAAGGCCAGAATTTGGTCTTCCAGCTTTACATTGTCATTATCAACACAATAGTGATCATGTGACCGAGCGACTTTGAAACTCAAAACTCTGAAACCTGACAGAAGGAAATACATGTTATGTTTAAGTGTCATAGCAGCAGATGCGGGCTCTTACGAGACTAGAAAACATATGCAGCAGTTTCAGGTAGAGTAAACTTGCATTTATTATGTATACACAATGTCCATACACATACATATTTTCATAAAATAACTTAGCCTTCGAGCAATCATTGTGGTCTACAAGTTTGAAGCTTCTGAGACATTTGTGTGTGTTTGTAAAATAAATTCGGCTTTGACCGAAAAAAAACTAAATGGGTGTGCGTTTGATTTACAGTATTTGTTTCAAGAAACATCTCGAAATGACAACACAGCCAAGCATTAAGAAACCCAAGTCTTTCATTTACATGGACGTAAGACTGCTGAACCACAAAGAGGACGTCTATCTTCAGAGGAAACTACACAACATCAGCACCAAACACAGACTCAACCTCAGACTGCTGGAGCAGGAACGACAGATCGTCCTGAAAGAGCACAAACGTCTTCTGCAATTAAAGTTTTGCGAACCGTACGCGACAATAAACAACACAATGAGGACCATATCAGAGGTCAGGATGGCAAACGACGCACACAAGACCCGATTCTCAAAATCTGCCCCAGCATTCAGAGCTTTGTCCTCTATTGAAACCTTTGAGGATGATAACCAACAGAGGTTTGCTAAATCAGCATCATTTTTTGTCAAGCAAGATGATTCATCTCCATCTATGATCACAGAGAGATTCAAAGCGTCGGAGAATGGTCAGCTATCTATTCTACAGCTGAAAAACCTGGCGCTGATCGACAGCATCTCCCAGAGAGAGCTGATGTATCAGGAAGAGTGTTACAGAGGGTATAAAGAAAGACTGAAACAACTGCAGAGAGAAAAACTACGACAGAAAATAAGGAGCTTTCTCAACACGATAGAACATATTTAACAACGTATGCTTGTGAATATGGTTGTCAGATGAATCTTTATTTGTCCTTAAGGAAATTTTGAACATATAGATCATTCTAAATAGTTGTTTGTTTCCTCATCTGCATGCTAATCTACCTCTGACGCATCTCTCTGTTATATGAGCTCATTGTCGGGTTTTTAACTGCACTATCACAGAACATTATTTACATTAAATGAATTGATTTCCTTAAGCTATGCTTCCCATCCTCCTCATGGTCAGGAGAGCCGTATGAGCTGGAGACTCCAGGAGCAGCGACTGGTTTTTCTTCCACTGTGGAGATTCCGAAATGGTTTTATCTACAAAAATAAAAGCAAATATACACAAAATTATTGTAATCTCAGTTACTTTTCTTTTTTCAAATCTTTAAATAAAGAAAGTGCATGCTTTGGATTAAACTATGTGTCCGCCCTTATTGCCAAATGAACGTGAGCACATACATTTACCCTAAAACAACTTCATAATCTGATAAGCACTTCATTTGATTTACATTTTTTAGTGCATGAAAAATAGCAGATAAAAATGCTTTGTAATCTCACACTTCATCCCAGCCCATGTAAGAATAATATCCATTCAATGTTTAACAGACCGTAGAGATTTTACTGAAAATCGTTTCATATTAAAGAGGTAGTCCCTCCATTGAAAGTCCAGGTAACAGGCATTGTGAAATGAATCAAGTGGTTTAATCCAAGTCTTGTTAAGATATATGATTACTTTATATGATGGACAGATTTCATCTAAACAATGATCGACACACATACACAGAGCACATCATAAAGACGCGTGTGATGCATGAGAACCGATGAGGTTTGTTTGTTCTAGCACGTGATGCACATGTATCATGAGTTTCCATGTACCATTTGTTATGTGCTATATGCATGAGTGTTTATATGAGAATAAAGCATTAGCAAATCTGTTCATCATATGAATCGATTGTGTCTCTTCACAAGCCTTGGATTAAACCGCTTGACTCATTTTACAATGCTTTATGATCTTCTAAGTTTTGGTTACCTGAACCTTCAATGGAGGGACAGAAACCTCTCAGGTTTCCTTAAAAATTAAATTGTGTTTACAAGATTAACCAAAGACTTACAGGTTTGGAATGACCTGAAGGTGAGTATATGATGACAGAATTTAAATTTTTTGGGGGGTGAACTGTCCCTTTAAATAATTCATATTAATATGTTCTGTTAAATTTGTATCTATTTTATCCAAAGTGACTTATATCACATATCACACAAGCAACACTTTTTTTTTGTCAGTTCATGCATTCCTTGTTGCTAGTGTCATGGTATAGTGTTACAGTGTATATGTGCTACAGGAATGTTCTCTTCCAAGCGAGAAATCGTAAGCGCAGGTCAAGCTTAGCCCGGGTCAATTCAATTGCGATGTGCCGTACCTTCACTCTCAATGCTGACACGTGTTGGGAGACATTGTGTGAGATCTCCATACTCCAGTGTGCACAGAACAGCTTTGGGAGTCTCTCCTTGTTCTGTACACATGAGCACGAGAATATTGCACAGCTGATTGCTCTCCATCACCTCCACCGAACCAACGAGTTCCTGTGGCAAAGACAGGAGAGAATGCAAGGATGCATTAAATTTATCAAAAAGATTTACAAAAGATTTCCAATTCAAATAAATGCTGTTCTTTTGAACTTTCGATTAATCAAAAAAATCTAGTCACTGAAAAACTGTATCACCATTTCTACAAAAAAATTCAGCATTAAAGTCAATTTAAATGACAATTCTTGTTTTTTATGAAATCTTTATTTTTTTAATAAATGATTTATCCGCGTTAAATTCATATGCCCTCATAATCTTTCATCAAAATAACTTCCCCTCCCTCTTGCAGTGATATCTCTTCTCTGACTCAAAGGCGGGACAACCTTTCACTCAAATGAGATCCACCAATAGCAAACCACAACCATCCAATCAATTCCCGATGGACAAAGTCAAGTCCTGCCCAACATTTTTATTGTTTGAGAAGCTGTTTCACTCGGATATACTTCACATTAGGGAAGCAGCAAATCATCATTTTAGACTGGTAATTTCAGCTTTGCGTCACAGGAATAAATTACATTCTAAAATATATGTTAAAATAGAAAACATTATTGTTTTTAATGTTGATTAAATACATGTAGCCTTGGTGAGCATAAGAGAGCATGTCCTTTATTCCTGTGAATGATATATATATATATATATATATATATATATATATATATATACAGTTTATACATAAATATATATAAAAAAGAAAAATCTCTATATAAAATACCTTGACGAGGGAAACCTGCTGTCTGCGACCAGCTAAAGCATTGAGGTTCTGGCTGAGGGTTTGCAGGAAGGCTTTCAGGTCTTTCTGCAGGTTCTGTTTGGCAAAACTCTCGAGTGGTAATGACGGTGGGATGTTATGGCGGGAGATCTGCACGGTGCGCGTCAGATCCAGCTCCATGTTATATGTGTCCAAATACACACCCTCAAAAGCTGTGTGAAAAGACACACACACACTTTTCCCTTCCTTACACTCCACCAAATCATAGCCACCTAATAATAAATAAAAACAACAGAACATACGATCAGGCCTAAACAGAAGCATGATCGATCTAGGACTGATCAATATCACCATTAAAATGAGATGTGAATATAATTACCAATTAAGTGATGAGCACGCTGAAGATCTTTTAACTGCATTTTCCAAGCAGTTAACAAAGACTGCTGCATTTCTATGAGGCCGCCAGCATCATCATCATCTTGTAAAGGAAGATCTTTGCTGATTTTATCTTTAAGGATCTGCCATACACAATGACAATAAGTTTACAGTAAGGCCCATTTACACCAAGAATAACTAAAGATAACTATATTAGCATTCACACCGTCGCACAGTAACCTTGTGTTTGCTATAAGCACGTGCTGCAGTTGCCATCTGCCGCTTTAAAAGTTCGAGTGGTTTCTGATTGGTTATGAATGTTGTTAATGTTCATGAGCTGGAAAAAAATCGTTCTAAAACGTAAATCCAATGATAACGTTTATCTGTGTTGTTTGATACAGTTGTGTGTTGTGAACGTCACTATTATCATAGAATTAGAACCATTATTAACATTTTAGAGGTCAATCATGACAACTCTCTGAATAGTTTGAGCATGTTATTGAATATGGCAGTGTTAATGTATTTGGTCTTGGCGGACTAGATCTGCTATGATGCTGTTGTTGTTGTTGTTGATTATTGCTGCTGCTTCAGAGCAAGTATGGACTTGCTCTACAGACACACTGCTGCATATATAGACATACTGTACAAAAATCACATTGCAGATCTAGGCAGGTGGAGCTGGGGAGGTGGAGGGTTTCAGAAGAATTCTGATGGCACACTGCAGGACTAGCTTACAGCAAACAATGGACCAGACCATTTAAATGTTCTCATTTAACCTCATCTCATCGCCATGCAGTAATGATGTGATTGCTTGTAGATTGCATGTAAAGGACGTTTCAGCCTGCACCCTCAAGAGTTTCATGACTGAATTAGATATTTATGCTACTCAGTAACATAAATAAATGTATGCTACTCATTTTCTACCAAATATCAAAGAGAAAGTCACATATTAGAGTCTCTTTACTATTTCAAAGCAGTCTCACTTTGATGGCGTCTGTCTGACGTTTGAGTTGATCTCTTTTGGCACGGAGGGTCAGAGCTTTGACCTTGAGCATCTCTAACCTCTCAGACTGATGCTGGTCCTGCTGTATCATACCTCTCTCTAAAGCCATCAGGTGATTCAGAACACCTGATATATAACATGACACATAAACACAGGGTGCATTAAAAACAATTACAGAGTAAGTGAAAATATGCTTACACCACCAGACAAAGGTTAGGACATAGCTACTCATTTTTAGTAGGAATATTTTCCACATTGTAGAATAATTGTCATCAAAATAATTATAATAATGATAAACATTTTGTGAAAACATTCAAATTTTCCTCACCTTAGAAGTTATATCATATTTTAATATGAGAAAATTAAATGAGATTAATCATCTTTTATGGATTATGGAAAATGATGTAGAAGACTTTGATGTCCAAATGAAGAATATATATATATATATATATATATATATATATATATATATATATATATATATATATATATATATATATTAACCCTTTATGAATTTGATTAAACTGACTGAACAGAATCTGTAAATCAAAACAAGTGACATTTTGATTGTAGTGTATTGTTACTTATTGATGCATTTACTTTTTTGTCAATGTATTTACAATAAGTGAGTTGAGTTGAGTTGTGTCTGCCATATTAATTCCAGGCACGTAAGCATACACTTAAAAATCAAAACGTTTTTGTGACATCTAGAAAATAATAGAAAAGAAGAATAAATGTAGTCATGCGAGTCCATAAGGAAGACTATATCAGATGTAGCGTTACTGTAAGTAGCCTAACACATACAACTACTAGCTGTTTTCAAAACGTCTTGATATATGACACATTTAGATGTTAACAAACTGCCTAAGTTTACCGTGCTCCATTGGTTCCATTTGACTGTCCATTACTATGTTCTTGACGCGCGAATATTTTACTTTTGCTTATTTTGTTTCTTTGTAAATCGAATGTTTGGAATTATGGCGCGCTGTTGTGTCACGTGGTGTCACGTGTCACCTCGGAAGCTAAAACACAAACCGCGCTCTAGAGCATCATCACGGCGCGCTGTTTGCGCAGCCACGTAATCTGGGTTCATTACTACGCTCTATTTTTCCCCACGTGGATGCATTTTGTACTGTAATGTGCATATTATTATTTCATATCAATTTTAAAATCGAAAAAGAAAAAACAGCTGCATATGTGTGTGGTGGGAAACACGTTAACTATCACTGAGTATATTTAGAGATCGTAAATTGTAAGGTGCACAGGTGTTTGACTGTGATAAAGTGGCTCAGTCAGTCTGTAACCTTCAGGCGTGATGGCAACTGTAATACTAGGAGGAGTGTATTAGTGCAACACTGTCTGCCCCCCGGATGACACATGAAGTGTATGAAGCTCCATCTGATCTGATTGACTACTTTAGGTAAGAACACCTGCATGTGGAGCAAACATGTAACGCACTAGTTGTGCTTGTGTTGATGAGGAACACAGCATGCGTCCAACAACTAACCAACGATAACAAGGAAGTGAAATTACATTTCACTAACTAATGGTAGGGATAACTGGGTAGATCATTCAGTAAATGATAACATATTTACACTTTTACATGAATTATGGTCCTAGGGAGTGCATTTGGGGTAAAGTTGAAATTGCAATCTAGTGGCGTCTTGTCTCAGTGCAGACTAGTACAACTGCCAGGAACTGTTAACCCTGCAGTGCCTGGTAGAGAAGTGTTCACCATCCTTTATTAACCCCTTAGACTCCTAAAAAAAACATGCTAATACCATCGCACTGTGATGTATAATATGCTACTTTAAAATTACCGTACTCCTGTACCTCTTTAGAGTATTACTGTTGGGTTCTGGAAGTAAAAATGATATTTTCTCTGTATAGAATTTGATATATATATATATACATACATGCATGCATGCATACATAGGACTACATATATGCAAATGTAGTTTAAATCTTTCTTGACAGTCTCACTTTGAGATCTGAGGTTGTTAAATGATGTTATACACCTGCATTTAAGCCATTAATCTGTGCAATTTTAACATAAAGAAAAAGATAATAATTGCGATCCACCAATCAGACAAAGTACTGTAGACATAGTATTTAAAATAAATATTATTTATGCTAATTCAGGTCACAATTCACAGTACTTGATGGGATGACGTAGATTGTTTGCTCCCGAAGTCATTATTTTATTATTTTATTAGGCCTATGTGACATATTTCCAAGGGAAGAGGATATTCAATGTGTTAAAATGGAGGCTGGGATGTGATTTTATTTTAAATGTCAACATACTAGCATAACATGAAATCCTAACCTGATTGAGTAAGTACTGAATGTTCTATCAGTGTGTGTCTGTGTGTGTGTGTGTGACATGTTTCAGGTCGTCATCAGATTTGCAGGCCGATGGCTTTGACCTTTGTCCTGATCACGCAACAGAGACTTTAATATCACGCTCCATGCCTGAAGTCTCAGTATGGATCCATCGGCACCCAAGTACTTCACTATTATTGATTATGTGATATTTGTGTTGCTGTTGGTGGCCTCCATGTCCATCGGGCTGTACTACGCCTTCACCGGAGGCCGCCAGAGCACCACGAGAGAGTTTCTGTTCGCAGACAGGAGTATGAAGTGCCTGCCGCTCTCTCTGTCTCTCATGGCCACCTTCCAGTCGGCTGTGGCCGTCATTGGCACGCCGGCTGAAGTCTACACCAATGGCACGCAGTATTGGTTCATAGGCTGCTCTTATATTCTGGGTCTCCTGATACCAGCACACATTTTCATTCCTGTGTTCTACAGACTGCATCTCACCAGTGTTTATCAGGTACACATATTATTACAGATATTATTTAGAGACCACCCTAGTAACCCCATAACAACACTCTAGGCGAGTTTTGCACCACTAACCTGTTCTTTTGTCATTGATGCCTTTATTAAACATGCTCACGTCTCATTCGCCTGCAGTATTTGGAGCTGCGCTTCTGTAAAGCCGTCCGTATATGTGGCACTGTTACATTTATTTTTCAGATGGTAAGTTCTAGCATCTCTGTTGTGAAATAAAGTTTCCATTTTTGCATATTTAATGCATTCAGTGGCTCAGAGAGTTACTGTGTGGGTTTTGCAGGTCATTTATGTGGGTGTTGGCATCTATACACCGGCTCTTGCACTGAATGCAGGTAATGTTGCAACAAATTTCCAATAAATATTAACATTATATTAATAAATAAATGTCTCTGCTTTGACATATGTCTGTCTCTAGTTACTGGTTTTCATTTATGGGGAGCCGTACTGGCAACTGGGTTAGTCTGCACTCTATATACAGCACTGGTAAGATCTTTTTATTTATTTATTTTTATTTAAGGTCAACACAATATGAATTTACTTTACAGATTACATACAATTCATCACTGCATGAAAAAATGTCTGTCTTTGTAAACTTTCATCAGCTAGCGCTACATCTAAACATTTATGCGTCAATCCATTTGAATTTGTAATGATTTTAGCATGTTTGTCCTCCTGGTAGGGTGGGCTGAAGGCCGTGGTGTGGACCGATGTTTTTCAGACAGTAGTCATGTTTACTGGTCAGCTGGCCGTCATCATTGTGGGCGTTCAGCAGGCTGGTGGTCTGTCTGAGACCTGGGTTAAAGTCAGAGACGGTGGACGCATCTCTGGCTTCGAGTAAGTTCATTTGAACTGGTTTGGTGTGGCTGGCATTGCACATTTAACCACAAGGTTGCTCCAGTTGCTCCAGATTCCACTGAATCAGGGGATGCCAGGGCCCCCTAAATATGATGATGATCCCCTTTTGAGGTTAGGCCCTCCTTTTAATATTTAGTTTGTGTTAAGTTGGCAGTTAACCTTTTTATTATTATTATTAAAGGGATAGTTCACCATTCTGTCATCATTTACAGCCACATCCATTTCACTCTGTATCCCAAGACTGGTTGCTCACTGAATCTAAGCAGGGCTGGTCAGTCCCTGGGTGGGAGATGTCCTTGGAAAACCAGTTTGCTGCTGGAAGAGGTGTTAGTGAGGCCAGTAGGGGGCGCTCACCCTGTGGTGTGTATGGGTCCTAACGCCCCAGTATAGTGACGGGGACAATATACTGTAAGAAGCACCACAATTCGGATGAGACGTTAAACCGAAGACCTGACTCTCTGTGGTCATTAGAAATCCCATGGCACTTCTCGTAAGGGTGGGTGTAGGGGCAACCCTGGGAGTAGGGGTGTAAGGAGGGGGGTAACACGGGAGAAGGGGTGTAACCCTGGTGTCCTGGCCAAATTCCCTCCATTTGGCCCTTATCAATCATGGCCTCCTCATCAACCCCATCCACTGAATTGGCTCGATCACTATAGCTGGTGTGTGGTGAGCGCACTGGCGCCTTTGTACTGTGGCTGCCGTCACATCATCCGGGATGCTGCAAACAACTGGTGGTTGAGGAGAGAACCCTGACATGATTGTAAAGGGCTTTAAGTGTACATTAGTAATATTAAAGTGCTATATAAATGCTTCATTCATTCACTCACCCTCAAGTTGTTCCAAACCTGTATGAATGTCTTTCTTCTGCTGAACACAAAGGAAGAAATTAAGAATGTTGGGAACCAACCAGTTGATGGACCCCATTGACTTCCATAGTATTTTTTTCCATACTGTGGAAGTCAATGGGGTCCATCAACTGTCTGGTTACCCATATTCTTCAAAATATCTTCTTTTGTGTTCAGCAGAAAAAAGACATTCATACAGGTTTGGAACTACTTGAGGGTGAGTGAATTATGACCGAATTTTCATATTTGGGAGAACTATCCTTTTAATGTTAGATAAATTGAAATGTATATATGTGACCCTGGATCACAAAACCATGGGTCACATGGGTACATTTTTGGAAATTGAGATGTATACATCACATGAAAGCTGAATAAATAATTGTTCCATTGATGTATGGTTTGTTAGGACAATATTTGACCTAGATACAACTATTTGAAAATCTGAGGGTGCAAAAAAATCGAAACATTGAAAAAAATCACCTTTAAAGTTGTCAATTTATGTTCGCGATTGTGTTGCATTCACTCAAAAAATAAATGTTTTATATATTTACGGTAGGAAATGTACAAAATATCTTCATAGAACATGATCTTTACTTAATATCCTAATGAGTTTTGGCATAAACGAAAAATCGATACATTTGACCCATACTATTGCCACAAATATACCCGTGCGACTTGTGACTGGTTTTGTGATCCAGAGTCACATATATTATACCACTTTTCACAATATTGTTCCAAAGCAGATAAACTATTTTCTACTGTTCAAACTAGGACTGTTAAAAATAATAATGTTTAAATAAATATTAGTGCTGTCAAATCGATTAATCGCATCTAACATAAACATTATATATATGTGTATATATATACACACACGCATGTATAAAATATATATATATATATATATATTATATGAACAAACTTATCTTAGATGCGATTAATCGCAATCAATCTATTTTACAGCACTACTAAAAATAATAAATAAGTTAATAAATAAAATAATTGTGATGTTAATCTCATAATTTCTATCTGGCTGAAACTTGAAATTGGTCAATGTGTTAAATTATTACATTAATTTAATATCTTAGTGTAATGTGTTAACTTTTACCTTCCCTAACAAATATATTTTCTGCTTTTTATCGAGGTTAAAACCCTCTGTACTAAATGACTTCTCGCTTTAATACCAAGTTTTGACCTTGAAACGTTTCTAAATTTAGACATCTTCTGACTGCCTCTGCACATGTGTAGTGAAACGTACTGAAAGGAACAAACCTCAAATCCTAAGTATTAAATCTAGACATGTAACTCATCCTGTACTGTTTGTGCTGCAGACATGAATGATATTGTGTTGATATTCAGTCATTTCTCCAGTTGACTGACTCTGTCTGTTCAGCCTGAATCCTGACCCAACGGTGAGACACACGTTCTGGACGTTAGGTGTTGGAGGAGTGTTCCTGATGCTGTCTCTCTATGGAGTGAACCAGGCTCAGGTCCAGAGGTACCTCAGTTCTCGCACGGAGAAAGAAGCCGTCATGTAAGCGCTCCTTTTACCAGACCCCAAAGACTCTCAGATGAACTTTAGAGTTGTTCTTCTTACTTATGTGTCGTAATTCTCGTGCAGGTCCTGCTATATGGTGTTTCCGTGTCTTCAGGTGGCCTTAATGCTCAGTTGTCTCATGGGGCTGGTCATGTACGCTTGCTACGGTAACAACAGCCCTTTAGAACAGCAGTACATCACATCCAAAGACCAGGTTAGCAGCACCAAACTAGTACCACATTTACAATGATCTTATAGTTGAACAACAGACTGCATATATAGCTCCTGAATGGAATAGTGAATTTCTATGATGTTCTTTGACTTTATAGATGGTGCTCTACTTTGTCATGGACATGTTACAAAACTTCCCTGGACTTCCTGGATTGTTTGTGGCGTGTTTGTTCAGTGCATCTCTCAGGTAACATTATTAACCCGCAATCATATTTCACAAATCATATTTAAGTAAAAGAAAAATGACTATTATAGTAAGAATCTAATGGAAATGGTCAATGAGAATGATTTTGAATGATCAAAATGTCACCCAAAAATAATGAAATGCAAAATGATCTGCTAAATGCATAAATGTAAATATTCAAATGTCATTTATTGCTGTGATCAAAGCTGAGTTTTTTTTTAGCATCATTACTCCAGTCTTCAGTGTCACATGATCCTTCAGAAATCATTCTAATATGCTGATTTGAGAGTCAAGAAACATTCATTATTATTAATGTTGAAAAGAGTTGAGCTGCTTCATAGGTCTGTAGAAAAATGATTCTGAAAATGATTCTTTGATGAATAGAAAGTTCAAAAGTAAATTTATTTGAAATGGATATAAATGTCTTTATTGTCACTTTTGATCAGTTTAATTTCTTTCAAATAAAATCGTACTCCAATCGTACTCAAACTTTTAAAAGGTAGTGCATATTCATGCAAATCTGCTTTGTTTACTTTTGTCTCTATAATAAACTTACATTCTGCAGAGATACAGCTAAAGACAATAGTCGGTGCACAAGCATGCTTAAAAACTTTGTAAAATAAAACGGAAATGTTCTCATTCTCATTCACAGTACAATATCCTCAGCGTTGAACTCACTGGCCACAGTGACCATAATGGATCTGATCAAACCCCATTGCTCAATGACGGAGGCCAGAGCCACTCTGCTCTCGAAGATGCTGGGTGAGACATTAACTTGAATGTTTAGCTCTCTATTTGAAATGATTTCTGTCTTCCCACTGATGCACAATGATAGAATATGTTTCATCTGATTTCCCCTTTTGCTCAAAGTGATCAAATGAAGCTTTCAGTGAGCATGTTTATAATGGATGATTATATTCCTCATCCAGCCGTATCATATGGGATTATATGTCTGGCTATGGCTTATGTCGTCCATTTGATGAACAGTTCAGTTCTTCAGGTAAGCATACATGCTTTTATAAGCGCTGATGAATTATTGCTGTAATCAGCTTATTTTAAGAAATCAAAAATATATCCTGTCTGTGTAAATTAAAAAAACATTAATTTTATTAAAGCTACAAAAGTTGATTCAGTCAAGAGCAGTGAGAGATTTTCTCTCTTTTGTTTAACATTAATGACAGACGTCAACAGGTTTATTAGGCTGCTGTCACTTTAAGACCAAATGCATGGATCCAATATACTGTTACACATGCGTTTTCTTTCTCAACTGTTTACGTTCACTTAAGACATAACTGACTGTGTGTACTAGGATACGTGCAAAGACGGGCATTTTGACCACATAAGTGTGTGTATTTAATCGTTGAAGCCCAATTTGGTGCCAAAAAAACCTATTCAGTACTCGCATGTACTATGATCAGTGGCTTAACAATCTCACAGCGAGCACATATAGCGAAATTAGTTCTCTTTCGCTGCTTCAATTGTTTAAAATCACTTGTTTTTAAACCACAATGCTTAAAAACGCACGCAACGTCTTTTTATCTCACAATTCTGACTTTTTTCAGAATTGCGAGTTTATAAATGTTCATCTTGTTGGAACGATTTCTTTGTACACTGGGTTAATAAAAAGGAGAGATTTTAAATCAGTTTCTTCTCATTTCAATGTTTCATGTTTCCATCTTTATTTATTTAGTGAAAATCTGGGTAATAAGTGAAACACTATCCCTTAAATATCCACTTTGTTTAAACTTTTTCATTCGTCTGGCCTTAAAAATCGGCTTGCTTGGAACTACTTCTTCACAGAAACTTGTTTAATGAGATAATAAAAGATTTTAACTCGAATCAATCATGTAATAAGCAGAATAATGTACATCCAGTCTGTTGTTATCGCAAAATAAACCAGATAATACAAGACCCAGCACAATCATCCTGTCAGGGTTTGTTTCGCGATAACAAACGGCTGGATGTCATCGCTTACTGAACCTCTAGTTGTGTATTTCACTTCCAGGCTGCTCTCAGTATCTTCGGGATGGTCGGTGGGCCACTGCTCGGCCTGTTCTGTCTCGGCATCTTTTTCCCATGCGCCAATAGCATTGTAAGTTCCTTCTTTCAATTCATCAAACCATCAAACATCTTTAGAAACTTGTTTCCAGCACTTAAAAAATGAAAAAAGGTTAATTTTAGCTCACAATTCGGACTAATTCCCGAATTGATTGGAATCCGAATTGGTTTTTCTATTGATTGTGAGTTTCTATCTCGCAATTCCAAGTTTAAATCTTGCCATTCAGACTTTTTTCTTGCAATTGTGATTTTATATCTCAAAATTCTGACTTTATTTCTTGCAATTCAGAGTTTTTACTCACAATTTTGACTTTGAATTCCGAGTTTAGCCATAAGATCTGAATTGCGAGATTTGTGAGATAAAATGTCATAATTAATTACCTTTTATGTTTTTATTCTGTTGTGGAAATAAGCTTAAATAATTTTTAACATAAATAATGACGTTTTCTCTTTCTCATTCAGGGAGCTGTAACGGGACTTGCTGCAGGTCTGCTCATATCTTTCTGGGTTGGCATTGGTGGCTTTTTGTCTCGGATGTCCAGTTCTGTGGTTCCTCCATTCAACTCTACTAACACAGTAGCAGCCGGCCCTGACAACATCACCATCATAGATGCTGCCAGGTGACTTGTAGATCAGTACCATGCAGTGTAATGTAGATGCATCTATTGAGGGAAAGAATTGAAATGCTTTTTCTGTTTTTCAGCAGACCTGTAGGGCTGCATGGCTTCTACTCTCTGTCCTACATGTGGTACAGTGCGCTCAACTCCTCCACTGTGGTGCTTATCGGACTCATTATCAGCTTCATGACAGGTGAGAAACATTCACCTCAACAGCTTCTGATGGTATTATTACAGCGCGAATTAGCGTCTGGTTTAAGACATGCTTTTTTTTGGGTGGTAAATAATGGCTCAAATACCAGTAAATTGACTAGTGCAAACCTTAGTAAATCACATTGAATGATCAAAATTTTAGTCTGAAAGGGAAACTCCTACAAATGCATATGCAATAAGATCAGCCACAGAAATAACCCTGTTCACACCTTTTAAGAGCAAATTTTGACACTGCTTGTCTTTAGTAAATTCAGATGTTTTTTAACGCAAAAAGAGGGTTTGCACTGGCGCAAGCTGTTAGTAAATCTGGAGTTTAGTCTTGTGGACTAGATTTTCAATAGAGAAATCACACGCTTAGACTCGGAAAGGGCTAGCAACCACTCCGTAGAAACCAGTGTTATGGTTAACTCAAACTATTAAAAAAGTGTAAATTGAAATAAAGTGGATAACACTTTACAATAAGGTCTCATTAGTTAACATTAGTAAATGCATTAACTAACATAAACTAATAAAAAGCAATATATTTTTTAAACAATTTATATTAATGTTAGTAAAGGTTAGTTCATGTTAGTCCACAGTGCATTAAGTAATGTTAGCAAATACAACTTTTGATTAGTAAAAGTAAAAAAATTAACATGGACTAATATTAATAAATTATGTAGAATTATTTTTGTTCAATGTTAGTTCATATTAACTAATGTTAACAAATGAAACCTTATTGTAAAGTGTTAGCATAAAGCTGAAATAAAAAAAGAATGAATACATAAATATTAAGAAAAACATAAATATTAGAATTGTTGCCTTGTCAACTAACTGAAAAAAATAAGTTGAAGTTTTAAAATGACTAAAACTAGAAATATAAAAAAACTAATGAAAGTAAAAGTGACAAAAGAACTTAAAATTGCTCAAATTAAAATTATAAAAATAAAATCTAAATTCAAAATACTAAAATAACACTGATAAATAAAAACTGTGGCGACCACCTACAACAGCCTCGCATTGTTGTGTTGAGTGTTACAATGGGCAAGCACCATTCACATCTTCAGAAAATGTAAAAATACAGTTTTATTATTTATATATATATATGCAAAACATTTTCTACTGCATGCAAGGCCGAACAAAAGGAGACGATGTGGCGTCTGGCACAGTGTATCCGGTGGTGAGAACCGCACGTTCCCTTCTGCACAAGCTTGTGGAGCCGAGCGCTTGCTGCACGTCCCATCCTCGACACAAGGTAAGACGCTACTGTGACTCCACAATAAAATGCCTTGTTGCTTTGGGTGATTTTACTGTAGTAAAACTGCTTCTGGCAGATTGATGGTCATAAAGAAATAAATGGGAACGTAAAGGAGGATGCTGGAATACAGGAAGAGACAGAAACATTTCTCCCATCAAACCCAGTGTCTCATGTGGAGCAAGAGACCTCTGTGTAGCAGAAATGCCATAAGTGCTCTAGTGATAAGTATTGTAAATAGTTTGTATATTGATGGTGTCGGTAATGCTAATTGCAGAGATGTGTAAAAGTTCGGTTTGACTGTAATTATGATGAAGAGAGAATTGTGCCTGGGTGTAAATTTTTATAATGGACTGTATATTTCTGTCACGTTTGTATTCTTTTGTATGTGTAGCTGCTGTATACAAAACCAATGAAAGCTATTTTACAGCATGCCCTAAAAATGTTAATATCTGTAAAGATGTAAAGTACAAATGCAGTGTTCTGCAAATCAACTTTTCTAATAAAACACGTGTGCATTATGAGCTGCTGCTGTTGTGGGTGAATCTCTCCGGTCTGGCTCATATTTCACCCATTTCCCATTGTGACATTAAAATACAAATAAACAACACAATCAAATTAATACATTTTTGTTTTCATATTACATGAATGAAAATGTTACGGTAATGGGAATTATGGAAGAAAATGTGCTTAATTATCGTCAAAATAAAGATACAATGCAAAAAAGTCAAATGTAATGTCTTTATTTATTATTTTAGTCTGTTTGATTTTGGATTTGGAGGTGAAATATGACCTGGACTTGTTGACTTGTAACAGAAACAATGTTTATTTCCTAGATGAATGAAGATTTTATATTTATTTATATATATATCAAATAGGCTAATGCTTAAAAGTATATGACTGGATCATGATTGCAGTGATTATTATGTTTCTATCATGTTATATGTTTGGCAGCAGTTCTTCTAAACCTAACTGATGGAGTGTGTAGCTTTTCAATTCTTAAACAACCGTGTAGGAAAACACATCATGGCCATATTCCAGGATGACAATGTCAAGATTCATCAGGCTCAAACTGTGAAAGGATGGTTGGGAGGAGCATGAAGAATCATTTTCACACATGAATTGGTGGAAATAACATCACAGCATTAATTTCCATGAAGAGATGCATAATTTTTTGGTCAAGATCTTGTATTGAGAATACAAGAGTCCACCCTCTGTAGAGTCTCCT
This sequence comes from Leuciscus leuciscus, assembly GCF_965113295.1. NCBI lineage: Eukaryota > Metazoa > Chordata > Actinopteri > Cypriniformes > Leuciscidae > Leuciscus > Leuciscus leuciscus. Next base: position 28,536,237 of record NC_138741.1, on the reverse strand, counting down.
CCTGCACATCCCAAAGACTTTCAATGAATTTAAGGTCTCAGGATTCGGAGATGCCAATTCATGTGGGAAAATGATTCTTCATGCTCTTCCCAACCATTCTTTCACAGTTTGAGGATATTCACATATTCATCCTGGAATATGGCCATGATGTGTCTTCCTACAGGGTTGTTTAAGAAATTAAAAGCTACACACTCCATCAATTTGACACAGCATTTGCCTCTTTAAATTCAAAAAGTGACTATTTTGGCTGGACAAAGTATTTTCACTATATATCATTTTATCTAAAAACAAATGCAAGTATCTTCCCAATTTCAAGCCTCTGCATTGTCATTGTTTTGGTGGTTCTTACATGTGACCAGCAGATGTCTCCAGTTTGTGGAATCCAGAAAGGCCCCACATGTGCCTAACACTGCACTGTAACAATGAAAAGATACCCGAGGAACCATTTGAGGTTTCTTTAGTTGCTACACCGGTGAAACCTCTAGACCCATTTTGAAGAAAGACAGAAGAGGATAAGTTCCCATAACACCTCTGAAGACAGAACTCTGAATCAAAGTGAAAATAGAAGGAAAATGCAGTGGTTTATTAAAGCAGATTGTAGGTTTCATGGTCAGATGCTCAGCTGAGATGTCGTAAATGCAACTTTATAAACAGACAAATGTCATGCTGACATTTCAGAATGCCATTTCTTGGCTAAATGTCAGTTCTCTGAAGTACGCAGAGCTCTGTGAATCACATGATAGCCATCAGGAAGGAACTTCCTGTTAAATGAAGCTTTCAGCAGCACTTTCTAGTCCAACAACTGTCTTAGAATTAAAGGTTCAAATGGAATTTTTCGCAGCGATGCTGTCATAACGTGTCCCGTGGAGATCAAGGGGAGGTGATAGATAGGCTCAGGACTCAGATATCATCCAACGATTTTTATTTCATGCCAGTGAAGAAGTAGGGGTGAATATATTCACAGTGTTATGGCAAAAGAAAAAATTACAAAATTAAACCAAAATAAACATACACTTAACTCAGTGCAAACTTTGATGTATCAACAAACAAAGAAAAACAAATTGCTACAGGCAGCAAAATCTTCATGAATACATTCAGCAATATGACCCCCTCTTTACCCTCCTCAGGTTCAGTTTAGACTGTGATATATAGCCTAGGACAGGCTCATTACACTCAAGACCGTACCAACTGCAGGGGCAACAATACCAAAAACCTTTGTAGCCGAAACATATGACCATTTAACTTCCAAAAACAATTAAAATAAACTCATTCAAATATTTAAACTAATTGTAGACACCAGAAGACATTTCTCCATACCTACATAAACAAAGGTTAAGTTCCCTTCCCTATTAATAGAAATGGTTTAACCCAACACAAGAAAAAGGGAAACTGTAGTCCCGCCCCCTCCTTTGAGGAGTCACAGGAACAGGAAATGGTGAGTAGACAACATGTGGGGTCACCGTTTGCAATGTGGAGATAAATACAGATTTGAACTAATAAATAACAAAAATGCATAATTACAACTTGTCTCTGTGTGGTTAATGAGAACAAACAAAGGAAAACTATAATAGACATAACATGTTGTGATGACCGCTGATATGTGCACCTATCTGCAACCAACCCAAACAGCATGTCTTAAACTTATTGTAAATTAATGTTATGTAATAATGAACCTAAGGGACTGCACCATAGTCAAAAGAAACACAAAACCATAAATAACAAATAAAGATACATAAGCCCATAAACAGATTGTAAAGACTTCGGCAGTGATGACGTCATCTTAGCACCCGTCATCACAGATGCCATAGAAGAACCATTTTTGGTTCCCCAAAGAACCTTCCATGGAACTGTTCTAAAAGAACCATTTTTTTCTTAGTATGAAGACCATTTTAATAATCTAAAGAACCTTTCTTTTCACTACCAAGAACCTTTTGTGCAATGGCAAGGTTCTTAACGTTCACCATATAGAGAGCTGATAAATAATCTTTATTTTTAAGAGTGAATGTTGCCTATAAAGGGAACAGAATATGATACTGACTTAAAGACACCGCAACCACGGGTCAGAGCCTTTTCAGTTCGACCTTTAATCATTTTTTATTACTATGCTATTTAAAATGTGTACATAATTTGCAGAATACACTCACATGGCACCATAAACTAGTCAAAGCAGAAGATACCGTGACAGTAACAGGCCGAGTCCTCACAACATGTAGTGTTCCTTTTATTCAGATTAGATTTCGTCTTGTGTTTCTCTGTTAGATTTGCATTGTAAAATAGATGTATGTTGTAATGATGCTGTTTTGCATGAACAAGCTCAACGGAAAGCCGTTTTTAAAGTACCAGGAAAAAAAACCCCATCCTCACAGCATTTTCTTGGCTATTTAAGGGATTAAGACAAAGCACTTTCTCTTAATCCCTTAAACAGCGTAAGGAAAATATCATCTGCGTTTACATAATGTTTTCAGAGTGCTGACTACTGTAAATATAGTGTTTATTCTGGATCATCCCAGAGCTCTTCCTTGCCAATTCCTGTTTCCGTACTGGTCTTTGTACGGCTGCTTTATAACATATGGATTATGAACAACACTAAACAAATACATTGAACTTACATCTGCCCCAAAGTAACCAGACCACCATAGGAAAACTGTTGATCTCGAACTTCTCCTTAGTTGTTAAAGTCAGCTTAAAATAAAAATTGACCATATTTATTTTCTTATACATGTATTGCATCTGTGCATGCATTTTATTTATATGTATATGAAGAGTTCAGATGCAAAAGCCTCTAAATGCCATCTGAAACTTTCTTCTAGAATTATCATTTTTATCAAGCTCGTATATTTAAATTTAATAATTTCACTTAAATGGCAATGAAGATTACCTATTAATTGTCAGTTAAGTGAAATTACTAAACTTAAATATACAAGCTTCATAAAAATGATCATTCTATAAGAAAATTTCAGATGGCATTTAGAGGCTTTTGCATCTGAACTCTTCATATGTATATACATTTGTATTTGTATATGTATATACATATTTAAAATATACATTATATATATATATGTGTGTGTGTGTGTGTGTGTGTGTGTGTGTGTGTGTGTGTGTGTGTGTGTGTGTGTGTGTGTGTGTGTGTGTGTGTGTGTGTGTGTGTGTGTGTATACACACATTATGTAATAAATTGTTACTAAAAATAAGCATGAAACATTTCTGCCTTGTCAGTTTTTTAACCAGGGTTTCCCAAATTGCAGGGGGTTTGTGAAAGTTAGATAAGCTAATCATTAATTAAATCATAACAAATTTCAAATTTAAATCAATTTAAAAATAAAAACAACCAAAATAAAACACTTATAAAATATTTAATCTTTTTTTAGTTTGTTTACCTGCATGTCATGTGACCATTAACTGACATCAGAGAACGGTGAATGTGTCCTTAAATTATTGAAATATTAACTTGAGCAAAATGAAATATTTCAGGACTGTAAATAATTTGCCTGACAAAAAAGTTTGGAAAACAGATAAATAATTTTGCTAGTTTGAGTTTGACACAATTTAATAAACTAACAAACAAATGTTCCTGTTATTATTAATGAATACTCACAAAAGCAACAGTAAGAAGCATGTAGTATCTGCCTATAATTTATTGTTGTAAACCGTTATCACAAAAAAATATATAATCATAAAATGCCATGAGAAGCAAACATCGTAGGCTTCATTTCATAAAAATTATGAGGGAATGCAAAGTAAGATGCAAATACAGTTGTACTATTTTGAGCAATGTTTGTGAGCATCGATTATATCTTTTGTTTATATAGCCTACTGTAAATGAATGAGCCTGCTGTTGACCGGGTCTGTTTCCTTGAGGGTTGATTCCCCAAACAACTGAATTTTACTGATATTCAAACTAGCATCTGATGGACACAATGTTTCGACACAATGTTTCTATCTATCAATCAGACAAACGAACAAACTTTTGACCAAAAGGCTTCTGCTGAAATCCTTGAAACGAGCTTTTTACACAATAATAAATAGTGCCTCCAAGTGAGTTGGATGTTTTTTAGTTTTTAGTTTTTTTATGGTTTGATGACTTCACCATTATTCCAAAGTGTTGAAAAATGGTGTAAAGAAAATAAATGATTAGATGTGCTCAAACTTTTCTTCAAAGAACCGAACCAAACCAGGTTAAAAAACAAAACCTGCTGGAATTTTTTTCAAAATAAATAGCTAGACCAGATAAAGCTTATTACATGACCATGAGGAGTAAATGTTGCAAGTTAGCAAAAAAAATGCAAATAAAGAATGCTGACCTGGAGATATGAGATAAGCAGAGTCATCTGTGGGTTTCGCAGGGCAGAATTGTGTCTTTGCTAAATAAAAAATTTACATTCTAACAAATCAGATGACGTGAATGACCAGGAAGTCCACGGTGTTGCTCCCTGAGAAAAGAAAAATGCTAATAAAGAAAGCAAATATGTCAGTATAGTAAGAAAATGTGAGTGGTGTTTGCACATGAAAAAAAAAAACCCACCAAAATTGTAATCTTACATCAGCAGGTTTACTTCTATAAAAAAATAAAATAAATTACAGTAGTTTCCTGTTACATATATCCTATATATTGTAAACGTCATTGCTGTGAGTTAGTATAAACACACTTTTGGATCTATGGCAAAACCAGAACAACTGTTGTTGTTTTTTGCCACACTGGTTCTTATAGTTGTTTTACCCTATTCTTACAATGGAATTATAGCTATGAAAGAAATTAAGCATGACAAAAAAAACAAAAAAAAAACACTCTTAGTGTGGTGAAGAGATGAGTCCCACCTTTGGACCCAAGCAATCCGATTGGTTCAGAGCTATAGATTGTGAAATTAAACATTTCTCGTTCTTATTGTTTTTTTTAGTTGGCCTACATATAATTTAATTACACAATAGCTGTCTGTCTTTCTGTAAAGCTGTGTGTACTGTGAAAAGTACACACAAATAAATATATTACTTGATGGTAAGAAACTAATAAACTACCTACTTAAAATGTTTTTACAAACTGCTTTTATCTTATCTTGTTCATAGCAGTGGGATTTAGCTGTCGGCCTACATATAGCAGCGGGATTTAGCATGCTAGATAAAGCTAAAACAGCTCACTTTGGCTACAAGAAGCTATCATGAGAACAACTCATGGCATTCTACTGGGATCCAAAGGTGGGACTCACCTGTGCGCACAGAATGCTGTTTAAAATGTAAGACGCAGGTCAGTAGAATGATAAAAACGCAAGTGTTTTTTAGTTGAACTTGTTTTAAAAGGGCTATTCGTAGAATTCTGAAACCCTTGAGCCGTTAAATGAACAGCATCAAGCAACTTGTTCATACTTGGTTAAAACGAACTCTGGTGCGATTGCAATGTTAGTGCGGTTCATTTGAATAACTTGTTGTTGAATAACTTTCACACTTGTAGTTCGGTTCTTTTGGTCCTAACCAAAAAAATTATACATTTAGTCCTGGTTCGCTTAGCATTTACACTGTCATTTTTAACTCTCAACCTAAAGATACAAAATAAAAAGTGGCTTTTTTGACGTATATTTTGCGACAGAACTTGTTGAACATCCAAAACACTGCTGTGTCCCGGGCTAAATGAGCTCGCTGTATATGAGTACGCTGTATATGAGTACATATGATGTTCGACAAATTCTGACGTAAAATATACACCATGAAAGCAGGGTTTTTGATTTGTATCTTTAGGTTCAGTGCTAAAAAATTACCATGTGAATGCTAAGTGAACCAGGACTAAATGTTTCATTTACTTTTTTTGGTCTGGACCAAAAGAACCGAGAGAACCGAACTACGAGTGTGAACACGAGTTTTGTTTTCGATACAATACTTTCAAAGTCCAATATCGTTGTTATCGATAACGATAACTCTAAACTGAACTTCTAAATTATTACTAAGAGTAAAATGGGTAATGATACCCACTGAACATTATATCTGAAAGGCATTTTAACATTTAATATGCCTTAATTGCAAATTATTAGATTATATTTGTTGACACATGGTTAAAATATGTTTCTGATAGTGGTCTGCCAGTGACAGGCTGTTGCACCCAGTGATCCATCCAGCTAACCTTCAATTTAAAGGCACACTATGTAATTTTTCACCACTAGAGGTCGTTTATTCAAAACAAAGGCGTAGCTGGGTGACGCTTGATTTCGTGGAATCATGGGAGTTGTTGTCTTCACCTCTAAAGCCGGTGGAGAATACTCGTGCAGAAATCATAGAATTTTTCTCTCAATGAATGTATCCAAACAGTTGCTCACCCTTCTAATAAAACACATAATATATATAAGCTTCTTTGGTGTTTCCATGGTTTCTACAAAATAAAACCAGAAATCGAGGGTAACACGGGTATGATCCGGTATGACACGATCCTGGATCCTGGTTAAAACTGCTTAATATCTCTGGATTTAAGCTTTCTTAGATAAATTTGGGATAACGTTAGTACACAAATCAACAAAATATATAACATTTTCTAGTGGTTTTTGGATATTTTGATCCAAAAATCTTACATAGTGTGCTTTTAAATAAATTGAATTGCACAAACTATGTACAGTTTTAATTTGTTTATTGTGAAATAACACAAACTAATGTGAATCCATATTATGTTTGTCTGTCCTCTGATACGCATTGTTCTGGGCTGAGTTTACCAGAAGCAACATGTGAATAAGCTGACTGCAAAGATGGAAGTGGTTTCTTATTATGGTTTAAAGAAACGCAGCCTGTTCAGCAGTGAGCGAACACTTTCCATGGTTGATTGGTTCTTGCAATTACGTGTGAGCAAGAAATGGTTCTATCCGAAACAGGTGTTGTGTCGGGGTTGGGTAACTGGGGTTAGGATTTGGCATTCAGGTAGCTTCAAAAACTGAAGTGTGTGTAATAATTTGATGGGGAGTTAGGGTTAGGCACAACACCGGCTCGAGTCCTTCACATTCAAATCAGTCTACAGGCTTTCTTAGACAACCCAGGAAGTCGGGAAAGTTTAGTTTTTTTAAGATTCATTACAAGCTGTTCACACATTGGCAATGAAAAAGTGAACATGTGAGTTCTACATGAAAATTCGTACAAATAGCCACTTTAACTTGAGCGTCGTGTATGCTGTGTCTTGCGCGAGACGCTGCAAAAGATGCCAGTGCAATGGTTAAAGACATCCATCTAGAGCAGTGTTTCCCAACCCTGTTCCTGGAGGCACACCAACATCACCAGAGATTGTCTTATTATAGGGAGATGAAAGGGTCTGTGGCTCTTACCATTGGAGAAAGCGTAACGACTAACTTGGATCAGCCTATCATACAATGGATGTGACATCAGTGGCCAGCATACAGTTTTACAGTTTCTTGTCAATTGGCGTGTTCGCCTTGTGAATAATGTTCTATATTTGGTGTTATATCGCTAATAAACGTACAGTAGGACTGCAGTGTGTGCAGGAATGTGCTTTACTGAGCAAAAAAAAGAGCACATATTTCTCACTACAGTGCGCATATATGCACTGCCCACTCTTAAAACCTTATTTAAGATTAGATTTGAATCTGTTCATTAAAAAACTGCTTTATTGGGCATACATAGCAGTGGTACTAGTCACTAAAATGTAATTTAATTGTTGAAATCTGGAAGCCATAGAAAGAACACATTTATTAATCAAAATCTTTATATTTAGTTTACCTTCATTTATTAAAAAGCGTTATCATTAGGCATACACATCAGTCATAAATAATTACAATTTGTTGAAACCTGGAAGCCATGGAGAGAACACATCATTATTTTGTTTACTTTTTTCATTAAACAACAATATGATGCAGTATATGCTATGGATCAAATCAGTCATAAGATTTATTTTTATGTAACCATTACATCTGTTTATTTGGTTCTTTCCGTACATGCCTTTGGACACTCTTAACTGAATAGTGTCTGGTTTAGACTTTACCATGCACACTAGCAGCCTGATGGATCTTTGTATAATGGGTGCTTTGTTGAATGCGTTTGCACATGAAGTCATGGGTTCAGATGATTGTTATAGTTGTTTTTATGACTTTTTACTCATGTATCAATTTTTATGTACTTATGTTTGTCTTTTATTGGTCAATATTTGGCTATTTTTCTCATATTTATACATTTTCTCTTTTTTTATTTTTTTTATTAAAATGCGTTATATCAGCATCATAGACCTTGGCAGTCAGTCATTCAAGTCTTGGTAAAACCTGAAAGCCAAAGAAAGCATCGATATTGTTTATTTTCTTTAGACAATATACAATATCACTCAATATTTAATGCCGTGAATGAGTCCTGTCGCACATTCCCTACTCGGCCTTATCTTAAAAAATATCATTTTTATCAAGGGAAAATCTACATATAGTTCCCAACAAAAGTATTGTTTAGTGTAAAACATGTTTAAGATTAGCGACCAGGCTGTTAATTCATTAAATAAGCTATTTCCATACAAAAGCTGTTTATTCAGCATAGTGAAGCCTCTCCTCTATTGATATCCATAAAAAAAAGAAAAGAAAAGAAAAAAGAAAAGGCCTCGTCTCCTTCCCTGCGTACCGACAAAGTCACCGCTTTAGCTTTAGCTTTAGCTTTAGCCGTTATGCTTTTTGGCTAAAGGTTGCAGGCTTGACTTCCAGTGGCTTGGCCAACACTACACGTTTTCAAATTATTTCTAATCAAACACACTTGATTCAACTCATCAGTTAGTACAGACTCCAAGACCAGATATATATGAGTCAGATGTGGGAGACATCCAAAATGTGCAGTGCCTCCAGGAACAGGGCTGGAAAACACTGGGATAGAGTGCATTTACATTAAAAAATAACAGAAAAGTAGCGCAGTGGAATGGAAAAACACGTACTGTGTGAACGGCCCAAGAAATTTATTTCACGATTTGTTATCACAACTTTTTTCTTCTGTCAAATCAACTTAGATTCACTAATGTTTCTCAAATAACTCATCATATTTTAAGTTTCTGTTGATTAAACCAAATCTCTTGCTTTGTATTAACTCGTTTTTAATTTCAATGAACAAAATTTTAAGGCAACCAGATAACTTAAGTTAAACCAGCAATATTTTTTTACAGTGCATCACACAGTAGGCTATATTTTTAATCGAGAGGAGGCATTTTTTATGGTGGAGAATAATTTGAATCAAGTCTCTGATGCTTTTGAGTCATGTGACCTGAATAATGCAAATCAGGATGGTTATTGGGAAAATCCGTTGACTGGGATATCATTCCTTCCTCTCAGTCTGTCTGTATGGACACTCATAACTTTTTTTAATGAAGTGATCACTGCGATTAAATTACGACCTGAATCCAGAAGTTAATAATGCTGTCAGGATTTACAAGCCAAAGAGGTACGTCAAAACGCTTAAAGGTTTCTAGCCAGTTTTCTTCATGTATCAGGACGTATTTCATTTTGAAAGAAGTCTCTTATGTTCACATCTATTTGATCCAAAATACAGTAAAAACAGTAATATTGTGAAATATTATTACAGTATAAATTTTTCTATTTGAATGTATTTAAAATGTAATTAATTCCTGTGATGATAAAGCTGAACATCATTACTCCAGTCTTCATTGTCAACTAATCATTCTAATATGATGATTTGCTGCTCAATTATGAATAATGTTTCTTGTTATTATGTTGAAAATGTTGTGGAAAACATGATAAATGTTTTCGGGATTCTTTGTCGGAAAAGTTAAAGAAAGTTGATAGAAAGTTTTTCCATTTTGATAGAAAGTTACATTTATTTGAAATAGAATATTTTGCGTTGTTGCTGAATAAAATAATTACTATTTATTTATTTGATCTTATTTAACCCCAAATGTAACTTTTGTAGTGTATCACAGTTTTCACAAAAATATGAAGCAGCTGTTTTCAACATTGATAATAATAATAAATATTTCTTGAGCAGAAAATCAGCATATTAGAATGATTTCTTCAAATAGAAATATATTCAAATAGAAAACAGTTCTTTTAAATTGTATTAATATTTCACAATATTACTGTTTTTACTGTATCTTTGATCAAATAAATGCAGAAGAGTGAGCAGAAGAGACTTTTTTCAAAAACAAATTCCAAACTTTTGATTGGTTGTGTATCTGAATGCATATTGTTGCCGTCAATTTATTATTTAAAAAAAATCAACTTTGCTTTCACTTCTTAAAACCCTCCCTGTTCCAGTTTGTTCTATTCTGAATGATGTTTGAAACTCTCATTTAGCGCTATTGCCTCCTTAAGATGAAACTCTTGTTGTATTCCTCATTTGTAAGTCGCTTTGGATAAATGTGTGTGATAAATGAATAAATGTAAATATATTGCCTGATTGACGTCACTGATGGAAGGCATAAGCACACGTTCATATGAATGACTGCGCTCTGTTCCATTCACCAGAAGTTGATGGCACAAAAATGAAATTGTCTAAAGGCTTCATTCTCATTTTTCTGGCATTGATTTTTAAGGTGGGTTGATATATATATATATATATATATATTTTTTTTTTTTTTCAAAGTTCTTTAGTTATACAAACAATTTATAAGTATTAACTCTTTTACACATTTTTGATTGATAGGTTGCTGTGGCAGGTAATATATAGATTTTTTTCTGCTCATCAATAATAATCTATTGAATACAATGTTTTTTTCCATTGATCATCGTCAAACTGAATACTGTCACAATGCTTCATTCCAGATAATTCCACAAAGGTGTACTTGCTTGAGCTTGAATTTGAGAAATCGGTGAATCCCAATGTCACTAAGCATCTGGAAAGTCTTACACAAATACATGTGAACAATGGGATTGTAACCGATATCACCAGGACAACAGGTAAACAAACAAAGAATGCTTGAAATTACACAACACCACCACTAAGAAAAAATCAGTAAAAACAAACAAACAAAAAAACACATGGACAAGATAGGCTACTGGTAATTTCCTACCTTAAGCCAAGACATTATCCGTTCATTTTACAGATGCTTCCTTAAACCCCAAAAGGCGTTTTTTTTTTTTTTTTTTTTACTAAAACACCTGTGAAAAATCTATACTGAAAATGTCCTCATATTACAAGTACATTGGGCCGTTTCCTTGTGCAATCAGAATGGCAATAAAAAAGAACATTTAAAAAGGGTCTTTCCTGTTGTGCGGTAGCATTTAATTGTAAAAATGTAAATACTGCTGTAATTTTAAGGATGTATTTCTGTAAAAAGGAATAAGACTTTCAGCATTATGCTCTGATCAAGTTCAGAAACATCAACATTAATAATGCTAACTCATTACTAATAGTTGGCTTGCATTGAGGACATTAAAACTCATATTTTTAAGCATCTTTGAAAGCATCAAACTGATTTATGTATTGATCAAACAAGACATAATGGTTGTAAATAAAAAAAATGATGTCAGTTCCTGGAGGATGATGTCCAATAGTCTATAATGATGGAAAATTATTTCTATAGTTAGGAAAAACCTATAAATTGATAGTTTGTTTACCAACTTCACCCCAATGTTCACTTAAATTGATATTTAAAAAAGGAAACTAATATGATTTATGAAACGGGGTATTATGGGTAGGTATGCATAAGGGGAATGATCCAAAAGTTGATTAACAAAAATAAACTTTATGGACAATTGTTGCATTTCTGATCAACCAATTGCTGACATTACGGAAGAAGAAAAAAACTTGAATGTGCTTGTTTGCAGATTGCACACTGAATGAGATGGAGAAGAATTGTTCATGCATGCAAAATTACACATGGAGTGAGGACATATGCAAAAAGTATGCCTGCTGCAAAGGCGAGGCCTGCAGGATAAAAGTTAATGACACTGCTGTCTGTCTGTCTGAAAAAAGAGGTAGAGTAATGTTTGATATGGGCACAGGATTTCTTAATGATTTCTTAAATGTTTATTGAATGCTGTAATTCTTCTTGTTTTTTACAGTAAGCATTAATGGAGCTACTACACTGAATGATACTTACTACACATTACTTAATAAAAAAGATCCGGGCTTGGAATATTTCGTAATTATTATGGTATGTACTGCTAAAAATCAACGCAACACTTAAGAAAATGTGTTTGTATGTTTTTTTTAATCATTTTATCAAGCAAGATGAAAAGAAAATATGGTATACAGATTTAAGTCCATACATTACATTGTATTAAAGATTATGCTTCTTACATTCTTTCACCAGTTTTTTTCATTATGGTATTTTATGTTTTACATTTTAAGTTGTTTAGTTAATGTTTATTACATCATTATTGTGTTTAGTCTGTGTGTTGGTAACACTGTGCACCCTCTTCTAGCCATTGTTTATGGAAATGGCAAATATGATGAACTTAAAGTCATCATTCCCTTTTGCCTGCATGTATTATTATGGTGGTAGGCCTGCGTAAGGTTCAAATCAGCTTTCAGTTGTCCATACAGTATATGAACTGTAAAATATACAGGCAACAAAGACTAAAAACATATTGTAGTTTTTTATTTAATTTAATTTCATCAATAGATATACTTAAACTGTTTGTACATATACCTCACCTGCATGTTTTCATTTCTTTTAGTTAAAGGAACAATTCAGCACATTGAAATATTTTGATTCTCTGATTATCAACGGTTACAGGTAATCATGATAACAAGCACCTCTGGCAGCTACTGTTTCTTGCTCTTTCTACACACAACACATTAGAAATAGATAAGAGACAGATGTAGTAATGTTTCCCATTTATTTAAAGGTATGGCAGTGTGATTGTAGAGTATACGGTGCGGTTACTTGGTTCAGTCAGCTCTTCAGATCTTGTGAAAGTAATCAAGCCACTGAATAATTCTGAGCTGACAACAACAGGTAACCTATTTATTTATTGTGAAAACTTTTGACACAACATTAAGCGATAAAGAAGAGTTTGTTACAGTCACAACTTGTTATTTTCTCCAAAGGCCTTGTCACTATTTCCGTACCTCTGGAGCAACCGATTGATATAGGCTCCTCTGCAATTATAACTTGTACTCCACCAGAAGAACTCGGAGATGCACAGTGGTACTTGACAAATGTCCAGAATAAAACAACAGAGATCTCAAAAGGAAAGGAGGCCAACCGGACAGAGGACACCACCTCCACCCCGACAAAGAACATTCTTAACCTAAATGGCATTTCAGGAAGCTGGAAAGGTATATGTTTCTGCACACATAATTAAGATGCTTAATGCTAAAATATTTAGATAATTCAATCTGAGTTGGCTAATTTCAGTGTAAAAGTGATATCATGTTTCAGTAGCAATGCTTTCATCTTCCTATTTATATATGAATTTTGGGTTATCGCATAATTTTTTTTTTTAAAAACGTGCTCAATTTTAAGAAGACATGCGAATAAACGATGGTGGGAACAAAAACATTATCTGCGTCTCAATTCAGAGGCTGCATCCTTCTCAAATGCGCCCTTAGTTTCACGGGCAATGAGGGATACAACAGATGGATCCTTTGTGGCCTTGCCTACCCCAGAATTCATTACGCGCTGGTGACGAGAGATTTTTTTTTTAAAGAAATTGCCGGATTAAACTTTTAAATTTAAGTATTGGGTTTTAACTTATAAATTAAAAATGTATATTTAAAATATCTAATGATACAAATGTAAAAAAAAAAAAAAAAAAATATATATATATATATATATATATATATATATATATAAGCAGTTCCAATGTTGAGCTAATGTTGAGATGCGATTTTATAATTTATACTCATTATGTACAGAAATGGACCAAGGTAAAATATTTAGATACGTTATGACCCCTGTTTTGTTTTCAGACAGTTGAATATAACCAAAGTCCCTTTACAAGTCATTTCACTCGGCGGCCATCTTTGAAACGCCTCTCCGGCATGCAAGTGCAGCTTCTCTTTGAATGGGGAAACATCAAATTCTCCAAAACTGTTTGCCAAGCTTACGATTAAATTTCATGTTTGAAAATCACCAATGAAATCTGATAACAACTGTCTCATACATTTAGTTTCTAAACGCTCTAATCATGACAGAAAACAACATTATTTCAGGCTGGATCAAGCTAATGCGCATGTGCAGTGGAAGCTTGCGTCTGACTGTTTCTATAGGAACCGGAGCTCCTAACAGCAGATGCAGTGACTCGATGACTTTACCAATCGGCCATTGGCTCTTATTTAGAAGGCGGGCCATGTTGAGCGTTACACTTTTCCCCATTCAAAACAATACGAGTAACTCGTCTTCTGTTATTCTATAATCTTTGATATAACTTTCAAAAAAGCCTAGTACAAACATTACAGCCGCTCATCAATGGATGTCACAGTTGCTAGGCGACAAGAACATTCCTCAGTGACCATGGCTTTTAACAATCAATTCAGTCGGAATTTTGAATGTGTGGTCTTTAAAGTCTGCATTCTTCGAAGGATGCAGCCTCTGAACTGAGACAGGTATTTACAGAAAAGATCCATTGATATGCAACAAAAAACACAGAGCATGGGCTTGTACTGGACTAACCAGCGGGCCAATTTCATTGCACAGCATCTTAAATGTTGGTTTGATCACTCTGAAATACCTGAGCCAAAGTGTTATATCAAAATGGTTGGGTATATTGACCTTCCAGAACTGTCTCTTTGCGTTCCCAAACATCAGGAATCTGCCTCTGATCGCAGGATAGCATGACAGCTTTTATTGCGCTTTGTCTGCACGCTTTGATGTGCAAGTCAAAGAGCCACAGTGGCTTCCCCAAACTTCCATTTTTATTACAGATATTTTGCACCAGTTTCCCTAGTAAAATCTTTTTCCAGTTATGGGGTAATATGCAGAATCATTTATTTCTATGTTGATTTGTCTGAGAAATGTAAATCCTGACCATTAAAGTCTGTCTACCTATAGGAACATTTACATGCGTGTACACAAGTGGGTCCATAAAACACACAGCAAGTAAAAAGTTGGACATAGCACTTTTGCCAGAAATTCAGGCCATGAGCAACCCCCAATTTCCTGACTGTAGTGATGGTAAAAAAACAGTGATTCCAACTGTAATCGAGTGTTGGATTTCTGACGACAAAGAAAATTACACCGTTACATGGAATCCTGATCCGAATCTTCTTAATTTCAAACAAAAAGATCCAGGTAAGCATATCTCATTACCATTTTTGCTCTCTCAATGTAAACACAACTAGCATAAACAATGTGATGAAAAGATAAATATCTATATGGTTTTTACACATTTGATGATAAACAATTTTCATATCACTGCATTCTTTAGAAAACCAGAAGAACGGTATATCTTACAAAGCAGAGGCGACCGTATATTGTGCAAAAAAGGACGAGACAGTTAATGTCACCTGTACATTCACAAACAATAGATCTAAAAAAAACAACAGCAGAACGGCGAATGTAGAGATCCACATCATTCTACGTAAGTGTTGGTGTTTAACTATTTTCTAAATTCTATAACTTTTAAAGTTGCAGACAATAATTCAAAAGTGAAGTGTGTGAATTATTTTTTTTTTTACGTGACAATCGACCAGTCCAATACAGCATCGATTCAACTACCGTAATAGTGTGAGTTTGGGGACGAGTCTAGTAAGTTAGTCTGACCAGTGGTGGGTGGAAGTAGACATGTTTGGGACAACTCTTGGGGGAAAAAACTTTTTTTTTGAATAAAAACTGGTGCTAATGGTTAAGAAATGAACCAATTCACCTTATGATATATATATATACACACACATTTATACACACATTAATTAAAAGCTTTTTGCCTTACAGACTTACGTGACTAAAATATCACCAACATTAAGCGCTTTAATTTTAATAACGTTCAGCCTTCATCTTTTACTCAGCATCATGTCCAAACTTATGGAAGCCCATTTCTGCTAAAAGGAGAAAAAAGAAAAGAAAAAAAAACATGCGTTGGTAAATAACTATCAGGAAATAAAAAGTTGAAATTATGAGATACTAAGTCATAATTACAGTATGAGGAAAAAGTTGAAAATATTGACTTTGAATATGTAATAATGTCAACCTTTTATCTCATGAATTAGTATCTCATCATTATATTATAATTATCACTTACCAAACTATGATTTTGTTTTTCTTATGTGGTAAAAATGGGCTTTCATACAAAAGCCTGTATGCCTTTATTTGTTTAGTTTTTTTGTATTTTGAAAATTGTGAAGGACACTCAGGGCGCTCTTTTCCATACAATAGGTGTTTTGAAGCTTCAAAATGTCAAAAAACTACAAAGATACATCTTCTGAAACCATTCGACAACACTAAGTCTTATTCACTGATAATCTTCCCCTCCATCAAAGCTCTTAATTGGAGTGCAAAAGTAATGACTACAGAAACAACATTTGAGAGCTGTGGTGGAAGATGAATGACGTTCAGACTGTTCATTACATAAAGCTATTGTATGACTTGGAATTACTGTTGTGTTTTTTATTTTTATTTTTTTATTTCACTTTCACTTATATGGAAAAGAGTGGCTAGGATATTATTCAAAAAACGTCCACTGAAGAAAGTCATTCAGGTTTATAACAGCATTATGGTGATTAAATGGGGACACAAATTTCATTTTGAGTGAACTAATGCTATTTGATGCGGGTGAACAGCTGCATTATTTTGCTTCTTCCAAACAGATGCATATTATACTTACTAAAACCTAGTGAATGTTTTCTGATTTATAATTGTGAAAACAAAAATGACGAGAAAAACAAATCTGTCGTTTTTCATTCCTTAATACAGCCACGTCAACATTCTGTGCAAAAGATAATGACTGGCCCAACACAAAAAGCGGTTGCATAGCCAGGTTGCCTTGTGAAGACAATACTGTTGGTTTGAAAATGAGAGCATGCGATGGCACAGTCTGGGGAAAGGAAATCTCCTCTTGTGTGAATGTGGACCTGAATGGCATTCAAAAGGCTGTACAGGTACCACTCTTTGGTATTCATTTACCCATTCCTCATTGCTGGCCAGATTTTCTTAGTACTAAACACTTGATTGTTTTTTTTTTGTTTTTTACCTTCATAATAACAGGATTTAAATAAAGGTATTGGCTTCATTAAGGACAATGCCTTTGAAATTTTTGGACGCATAAAGGAATCGACAACCAGCGAGACATTCAACGCATATGCAAATATTAATGCATCTGTAATTATTTTCGGAGACATGAATATTATATCTATACGCCAGTTAAATCAATGGAATGATACTGTCCTACCTGTAAGTATGTTTTCTCTCTAGATTTTCTAAACCTCTTATTCATTTTTTATTCTTCTTTAAACCTTTAGTAATATTTGACCTAGGGTTGGGTCCCGTTCACATTTTAAACGGTACCCAACAGTACCTTTTTTCGGTACTTAAGGCATCTTGACCTCAATAACTGTAAATTAAAAGTCATTTATACACGTGTTATTGACATTATGCCAGAGCTGTCTGCCATTGTCTGTGATGTTTGTATATTCATAAAAACAACCATATATATATATATATACACACACATACACAAAGTTTGGGGTCAGTAAGATTTTTTTATGTTTTTAAAAGTAGTATCTTCTGCTCACCAAGGCTGCATTTGTTTGATTAAAAATACAAACAAAAACAGTAATATTGTGAAATATTATTCCAATTTATAACAGCTGTTTTCTATGTGAATATACAGTAAAGTGTAATTTATTCCTGTGATCAAAGCTGAATTTTCAGCATCATTACTCCAGTCTTCAGTGTCACATGATCCTTCAGAAATGATTCTAATATGATGATTTGATGCTCAAGAAACATTTAGGATTATTATCAATGTTGAAAACAGTTATTTAAATTTTTATTTCATGATGCTATGATGAATAGAAAGTTCAAAAGAACAGCATTTATCTGAAATCTAAAGCTTTTGTAACATTAAACACTACCGTTCAAAAGTTTGGGGTCAGTAAGAATAAAATTTTTATTTTTGGGGGAAATAAATAAAATAAATCAATACTTTTATTCATCAAGGATGAGTTAAACTGATCAAAAGTTACAGTAAAGACATTTATAATGTTAGAAAATATTATATTGTAAATAAATGCTGTTCTTTTGAACTTTCTATTCATCAAAGAATTTTGAAAAAAAATTGTACACAACTGTTTTCAACATTGATAATAATGAATGTTTCTCGAGCATCAAATCATCATATTAGAATGATTTCTGAAGGATCATGTGACACTGAAGACTGGAGTAATGATGCTGAAAATTCAGCTTTGATCACAGGAATAAATTACAGTTTAAAATATATTAAAATAGAAAACAGTCATTTTAAATTGTCATAATATTTCACAATATGACTGTTTTTGTTTTATTGTTTTTTATCAAATAAATGCAGCCTTGGTGAGCAGAAGATACTTCTTTTAAAAACATTAAAAAATCTTCTTTTTTTAATTGTAAAAAAATTTCTGGTAATCAAATGAAGACATAAAACATTAATTTAATTTATCTTTTAACCATATGAAATTAAACTTTTTGTCAAACAACATGCAGCACAACTGAGCTTTATGCTGTTAAAATTAAAACATGGAAGATAAATTGTGATTATTCCTTAAATAAAGTTTTGATAATTTATTATTATTGGTGTTAGTATTATTATTACATTGAGACGTATCTAAATTCTACCGTACAACAGTAATATATTTGTCAAGTTAAACCAAACTTATTTTATTTTGCCTTGAAGACCTTTGAGTTTCCATGTGTTTATGATATGACGATAGTTTTTCTTAAAATGAAACTGTAAATGCTAGGGCTGGGTATTGACACAAATTTCACAATTCGATTCGATTTCGATTCACAAGCTTTCGATTCGATTTCAATTTGATTCAATATTTAATATTTTGGATATCAGGTACAATACATGGCAAATTTTGTCAAGGATAACAAATCTCTTAACTAATGCTGTAAACTATGGGAGTCAGTGGTAGCCTACTAGGCTTCATTAGCCTACTATAATATTGAAGGTAAAAATGTACTGATTTGTATACGAACACTTAAATTAAACTTTTATTTATTTTTATAATAATAAAGTTATATGAAGCATAAACATTTAAATGGTGGCTGTCATAAAAACTTGGCAGATTTATTCAAACATGCATTAAATATTGAAGAACATAAATTATAATGATATGTAATATGGTTCATATATTTAGCAAAATGCTCCTCTCTACATTTCATTTTTCTAGCTGACTAATGAGTTTATGGTCACTGGATATGGTTTTTCTGAGGTAAATGTGACGTTACATGACATTGTTTACAAGCTGTTTTACTGGCGTCTTTCCACGGTTGAAACACTGATTGAGCGATTCCATGTCACATGATACGGATTTCGATAAGTTGTACTCTATCTTTTAACACACTTTCAGATGCTCATTCATGTTTATTTCGCGCGGTAACTGGTATTAAGGCGGAAGAGATGATAACGTGCGCTCTGCGCTGCTGCTTCTCTTGAGCTGAGCCAGAGCGATTTCACGCCACAGCGCCAAAACGGTATTTATGTTTTTGAATTTCGTAAGAAAATGGACGTAATTTGAAATCTGAGACTTTGTTTTATATCAATAGTAAAGCACAAAGATTATTGCAATTTATTGGATGGGATGCGCGCTACAATGTTTCATTCATCAACTGAAAGCAGGATGACTAGCCTAATCGATTCTTGGGATTTAAGAATCGATTAAAATTGAGAAATCGATATTTTTTACCCAGCCCTAGTAAATGCTGATGTACTTCAGAGTCTCTCAAAACAGCTCTGGAGATGAAGTTCATGCATTCATGGCATGAACTTCATCTCCAGAGCCGTTTAGTGTGTGTGTGTGTGTGTGTGTGTGTGTGTGTGTGTGTGTGTGTGTGTGTGTGTGTGTGTGTGTGTGTGTGTGTGTGTGTGTGTGTGTGTGGTAAATGAAACCGCGCGTCTGTGCCATTCATTCACACAGAGACATGCAGAACATGCAAGATTTGTATTTAAATGTCTTACTCTCGCACCCAGGTGCGTTCTCATGTACCAAAATTTGGCACCGATTGATTTAATGTGAATCAGTACTCGGTAGTACCGACCCAATTCGGTCGGTGTCTTTAAAGTAACAAGTTCTGTACCCAACCCTAAATTGACCCACATCTAAACATTTCCAGCTCAGGAACAGGGTTATTTTTTCTGATCTATTACAATATATTGGAGTAACAACCCATGTGAAAACAAATGTCATAGAACTTCTCAAATTGGCAAACATCTCAAATATTTTACAGTCTTAACATTTGTAAGTGCAATTATCACAATTGTTTTATGGGACTCTATTGCATGTATGCAAAATGTATTAAACTCACCCAAAAACATTTACTTCATGCTTCAAAACTTGGCCAATGCCACCAAAATGAAACTATTTTTTTATTTTTTGCCATCGTGTGAGCCGTACTGGTCAAAAGGTTTAGATACTTTTTCACCATGTCGGTCAACCCTGGAAATGTTTAGACAAAATTGATGTCTATCACTTTCATTTGTATGATTACAGTATTTTTATCTTGTAGCATGTAAAGTACCTTTCACTTCAATTCATCATTCATTCAAAATGACAATTAATCAAATTCCTCTGTTCAAAGTCTAATCGCATTTCACTTTCTTGGTTTTACATTGCAGGACTTGGTCAGCTCTGCAAGCAATGTTTTGAACAAAACAGAAGCCTGGAAAAACCCTCACACCGACAACACAAATTTATCTGTAACATATCTACAGACTATTGAGGGAATGGTGAACAACACAAATCTGTCCTCGAATGCTCGTTACAAGTTTGGAAATGTTGAACTGCAGCTCTGTGATGGCTCTTGCAACTCCTTCAATGCCAGCGTCAAAGCAGACAGTGGGGTTAAGGTCGTAGGATTCCGGAACCTTCATGAAATTTTACCAGAAACCAAGTTGAAAGAAAACGCCACCTCAGAGACCACCATCTTGTCAGTTACCGCTGTAAACAATACCAATGTGACTCAAGTTGTTCTGAGGTTCGAATATTCTAAAAAAAGACTCCCAAATCATTATATGTATTGTGTTTTCTGGGATGTAAAGAAGAGTGAGTGGTCTAAAGAAGGGTGTACATGGGGTGGTGCGGACGATGCAGAGTTATGTACATGTACCCACAACTCTGCGTTCACCATAATGATGTCCAAAAATGAAGAGACCCTTCCCTACATGGAGGAACTGACCTACGTTGGCTTAGGAATATCAATCATTTCACTTGTTCTGTGTTTAATCATTGAGATTTTGATATGGGATACAGTTGTAAAATCAGACATCTCCAATTTTCGGCATGTAGCCATATTCAACATCTGCTTATGCTTGCTGTTTGCACACTGTGGATTTTTAGCATCATCTAAACCTGAGGAGATCCCCCAATGGTGCCACATTATCACATTAGTCAAACACTTTTTTTTCCTAGCCGTCTTCTTCTGGATGCTGTGCTTGAGTTTTGTGATTCTTCACCAAATAATATTTGTCTTTGACCATCTGCAGAAAAGGGTTTTTTGGGGATTGTCTATCACTCTTGGTTACGTATGCCCAATAATATGTGTGGCAACAACCTACATTACATTCGAAAATGGTACAGAGGGTCGATACTATTCCAAAGATACTTGCTGGCTCGTTTATGAGGGTAAATTGAAGGGCTCCATCTTTGCTTTTATCCTTCCTGTCGGAACTATTGTGTTTATAAACTTGTTCACCTTGGCTGTGGTGATCATGAAGATCGTAACCCCTACTGTGTCAGAGGCAAAGGCGCGGGACGAAAAGGATGTTGCCAAGAGTATGATTAAGACAATAGTCTTCCTAAGCCCTATCCTCGGAATAACTTGGATCTTTGGATTTTTTATATTGGATCTTGACCTTACAAACACACCTTTGGCCCAAATCGTGAACTACACATTTACAGTACTCAATTCACTACAGGTGAGGGTCAAGCATCAAACACTATCTACTTATGTACTCATACTGAGTGCATTCATGCATGTACTTTAAAATATCTTATTGTATTTTATTACAGGGCTTTTTCATACTGCTGACAAACTGCTTTGGAGAGAAAAAGGTAACTACGCCCACTACGTGCCCTCAATATGATTGTTTTTAGGAATTAAGGCTGAAAATATAACATTTTAACCACTTTAATTTTGCTTACTGGACCATTACTGAACAAATTTGCTAGCACAAGATTTCAGTCTATAAAACTTAAGTGATGCTCAAAATGTGCATATTTGATTTTCTCCAAAGGTTCGCGATGCACTTCGGAAGCGTTTCAGAGGTTCCAAGGTTAGTGCGTGCAAGGGAAATATACACTTTTACAGATGCAAACTGCATCACAAACACAAATATTATATTATTATTTAATATACATATAGTAACACAGAGCTAATATTCTCACATGTTCTTACATTAGCAATCAGCACATTCTAAAAGTGAAAGCTCAACAAAAGCAACATATTCGGTTAAAAATAAATAAAGATTGGACAGATTTAAGGTAAGTTACATTTGTGTTTGTGTAAGTTACAAATATTTTTATTTCGTGTCTACATATGTTCTAACGTTGTTGTTTTTATCCCAAATCAGTATGTGAATGGTTTAATCAGTGCATTCTAGAAGTACCGAAAGAGAAAACATGGAATACGAGGAAACTTCATGGATTAAATTGTCACATTCAATGCAGATTAAAATAGTTAGTTAATTGTTTTCTAAAACACTGTACATTTATGATATTGTACTTCAGAGGATAATGTATATAGATGTAGTCATGTTTGTTTACTGTATTATGAATGTATTTAGATTTCTGTTGGTGAGCGGTTAATATTTCTTTCTAAAAATGGCATATTTCATTTGATGTATATTCATTAATGCTTTTGTTTCTACATAGACTACTTGGTATAAATATAAAACTGGTGACAGTCATAAATGAATATGAATTTTAGCATGCTATTTTACTGTCCTTTACATTTAGATGCACAGCAAATAAAGCATATTCGTTTGTATTTTTGCTCTCATGGCATAATAAAACCTACTTTTTAATTACTTGTTTTTTTCTTGCAGTCTGGTTTCTTTTTGCTCCTGTTCCCATTCTTCATCAGTATCATCTAAGGGCAATGTTGCCATTTGCCAATAGTTTCTGTTCTCAATCTCTGCCCTGGAAATACAGGGAACACCACGTTATTAAATGCCTAGCATCACATACAGTAGCCACAAATCTAGTCCAAACATCAACAGAACATATTGCAGAAAATACCAGAAAAATAATATAAAGTGAGTACAAACTTTATTTGACCTCTAATTGGAGTCAATCCAAGGAGGACTGATTATATGACAAATATAGTTAAGAAAACAAAAGTAGTGGGTTATATTAGATAACTACATGGTTTAAGGTAAGGTACAGGGTTAGTACCTAGTTATTACCCAGTTTCTGTAATAATTACTATAAGAAGTATCGTATAGGATTGTAAAATAAAGTGCTACCCACACTTCTCCTTATAGATATCTTGCTTTTAAATACCTCTGAACAAAACTATTAAATATCATACTATTAATTAAATGATATCAAAGTCAAACACATAACTGGATGTCAAAAGTGTAATGGCCAATTTGAGGGGGAACAAAGCTACTAAATGCAAAAATCATCATACTTTAAGAAAATGAATGCATTCTTCATGTCCATAGATTTGAGCAATCCTGACAGGTTTATCCCCAGAGTCCTCCTCGTCTGATGGAATGCAGGAGTCGTATACGGCTAGTCTTCCAGAATCCGCTGCAAAGTGTGCAGCCATCCATCCATTATCCATCCTCAAACAAGCTCTTGCTCCATTTTCAATCAGTATCCAAACCACTTCTGTTTGGCCTTAGACAAGATCAGAGCTTAGCATCACACAACTGGGTGAATCTCATGACATCAAGTTCAGAGGTCACACTTCACCTCAATTCAACATTCATTTTCATGACCTTCACAGGACACACTACTAGTCTACACTAGCATTATAAGTTTAAGTTAGGATAATGATCGCTTCTTTAAACATTTAGCAAAAAAAAATATATATATTTGTTTTTAAAAACAATTAACACATTTGGAATGGCACATGTTTTTATTCTGAATGTATAACCTGCCTGTGGACAGTGCCCAGTGCAGCGGCGTCTTCTTGTTCCAGTCCAAGTCATTCTGATTAGGGTCACATTAATTTTTCACAATTTCTTCATTATAATCACCAGCAGCTGCTGCCTCAGTAACTGTTATTTTTTATCAGGTACATTAAAAACTTTTAGTACATGCATGTCAAAGACTTGCAACTTGTTACCACAGCAACGCGACCGCGGCTTTTTCCTCTAGAAAGAACTGTATAAATAAACATTTAAATAATTAGTCTTAAAACTATTCAATGTATAATTTTAATGAAATGTCGATCAAGATTTCGCTGTCTTTAAATTACTCTTCAGAATAAGTTAAGCAGCGCAAAGACGTCGTTCATGTGATACCATTTTTGCCATTGGATGACAATTTTTTTTTTCAGCGCAGATAATTGACCAATCAGAGCCATTTGTGATAACTGGGTATCTAATCATTTCATAGTGATTTCTTGGGCAGATTTCTGTCAGATATTTAACTCAAATAAATTGATATATTTAAATGATTATGCGTTGTGTAATGTACAAATGTTTTAGACAAAAAAAACAAAATAAATGCTCATGGGCATGGCATCTGAATACTGCTCGACGAAGGCTTTTTGAGCCGCATTGCGCCCCCTCGAAATAGAACCTCGTTTGTCTCATGCATTCATTTTCAGGTGTCATTGTGCAATTTTTTGCATACTTAGTGCACATTAAAATATTCAAAACTACAGCAAAACCATCTCTATGAACAGTTTTTATTCCAACAAATTATTCCAACACATTAAGAAAAATGTATATAAACCATTTCACAAAAAAGAGAGAGAAAAAAAAAAAACTCCATCACACATGTACCCCAAATGAACACCACAACTGGGTGAAGGGAGGGCAGAATTGAGGTCCAAAATACTTGTACTTTCTGTACAACCATCATTAAATTCACAAACACTTGTGTAAAAACTATGAAAAAAAGAAAAAAAAAGAAAAGATTATCAAGGATAAACTACGGTATCAACAAAACAATGCAATCAGACAAGCTTCATGCTGCATTTTAAAATGACAAGAAACATGGCAAATACAATCTCTAATCTTTCACAGGCCTTCTAATCTTCCACTTCAAACAATGTCTTGTTAGTTGCACAATAATTTTCCCCATGGAAAAAAATAATGGATTATACCTTTCCACAATAAATAGTTTAAAATTTTACTCATTTGAAGATGCACTTAGAGTCACACAAGTCTTCATTGCAAACCTATAAGGTAACAAAAAAGGGGGGGAAGTTATCAGTAAAGATTACTGAATATAAAAAATAAAATAAAATAAAAACAAAAGAGGAATACCATAGGTAAGATTTTATTTTCTAAACTAGCAACCCAATCTGAACTTCTGCTTGGTGTCATCGGGACGCCTGTTGAAAAATAAGCAAAGTAAAAAAATAATCAACCATTGACAACTAAAGGCTGGAATACACAACTCGACTTTTAAAATCTGAATAGATTATAAAACACTAGGCAACATACACTCACTTTGTGCTGACAGTGACACAATTTTATGCAAAATCTGCCAAATTCAACTGCAGACTAGCGATGACTCCTTCAGACTGTAAAGTGTGGTGAAAATATGGGCAAAAAGTAGTGAAATGTATTCCAGCCTTAAATTAAAGTACTCAAGAGAAATTAGGTGGATGGATAGGGGCTAAAAACAGCCAAAAAATAATAATAATTGCCCTTAAAGGGATAGTTCACCCAAAAATGAAAATTAGTCCATGATTTACTCACCCTCAAGACATCCTAGGTGTATATGACATTCTTCATTCAGACAAATACAATCAGAGTTATATAAAAAACAAAATGACCTGGCTCTTCCAAGCCATGCACCGAAGCACTGAATGGACTGTTTCTGAAGTCCATAAAAGTATCTATCCATCATAAAAGTGCTCGAAGCGGCTCCAGTGGGTTAATAAAGGTCTTCTGAAGAGAAGTGATGCGTTTGTGTTAGAAAAATATCCGTATTTAAAACTATCGATTAAAATAACTAGCTTTCGGCAGAAGGTCATCGATTTACAGCGAAAGAGTAACCCTTGACCTGACGCACAACGTAATGACGAACGCGCAAGCGCAGAGGAAAAAGCAAAAAAAACAAAACAAAAAACACCATTAGAAGACTAAAATGATATTTAAAAAAAAAGAACATGTCAGGAGCTTGAGTTTGTTGCCCAGCCCTGTTTGTTTGAACCACAAGAGGCATAAAAGATTACGCTACTCCTACGTCAAACATTGTCAAGTGTTACTCTTTTGGCTTAAGGGAGAGCCAGAGCGCCTGACAAAGTAAATTTAAAAGTGCTGGCAAATGCTAACTGTAAATTTTCTAAGATTATTATTCACATCGGCACTAATGATGTTCGACTCTGCCAGTGGGAGATCACCAAAATTAACATTAAAGAGGTGTATGAACTCGCAAGTACGATGTCAGGCACTGTAATTTGCTCTGGCCCCCTTCCTGATAATGAGTGATGAGATAGTCAGTAGATTGTCCTCACTCAATGGCTGGCTGTCTAAGTGGTGTCTGCAAAATAATATAGGGTTCATAAACAATTGGAAATGTTTCTGGGGCAGACCTGACCTGTTGAAAAGAGATGGTATTCATCCCTCCTGGGATGGTGCTGCTCTTCTCTCTAGTAATATGCACATAGTCTTAGAGCTCAAACATGAATTGGGGCTCAGGTCAGAAAGCAGACAGACTGGCTAAACCAACCGTCTGCCAGCCGTCTCACGTCACCAAGGTCAGATAAATCCCATCACATAGAGCCTCTTTCACCCAGATATCATCATATAGAGACTGTATCTGTTCCCCGAATTAGGAAACACAAAAAACTAAACCCATCTAAGGGTTAAAATTTAATTGATGTTCAACAAATAAAAAACAGATATAATACAAATGAGCAAATGATAAAGCTTGGGTTGCTGAATATTCAATCCCTTACTTCAAAAGCACTTATTGTTAATGATATGATTACAGACTATAATCTAGATATAGACTATAATCTGCTGTGTTTGACAGAAACCTGGCTAAAACCAAACAATTACATTACTTTAAATGAGATCACCCTGCAAGATTACGGTTTATAAACATGAACCTCGTCTGAAAGGCAAAGGGGGAGGTGTTGCTGTAATTTATAATAATATTTTTAGAATTACTAAAGAAGTTTCAAGTTTCTAGTTTCAAATATAATTCTTTTGAAGTGTTGGTGCTTAATATAGCAATATATAGTGTAAATGATAAATCACATTTGAGATTTGTGCTGGCTACTGTATACAGGCCACCAGGGCACCATACAGACTTTATCAAAGAATTTAGTACTGGTTGCAGTCATAATTGTTGCTGATTTTAATATACATGTAGATAACAAAAAAGACGCATTGGGATTGGCATTTAAAGACATTAACTCTATTGGAGTTAGACAACATGTGTCAGGACCTACTCATTGTCGTAATCATACCCTAGGATCTAATATTATCACACGGAATCAATGTTGATGCCATTGAAATTCTGCAGCAGAGCGATGACATCTCAGATCATTATCTAGTCTTGTGTAAACTTCATTTAGCCAAGGCTGCAAAGCCGACGCCATGTTGCAAATATGTTAGACCTATCACTTCTGCCATTAATTGCTTTATTAATAATCTTCCTGATCAGTTTCATCATCTCAGCATCCCAGATAGCTTAGAACTCGATATTGCGACAAACTTTTAACTCTTTTCCAGCACTTTAGACACAGTTGCTCCGTTGCGCTTAAAGAAGATTAAAGAAAATAGTCCAACGCCGTGGTACAACGAGCACACTCATTGTGTATTGTAGTGTCCCTAAGGAAAAATTCGATTCATTCATTGCTATAGAAGAGGAAGAATTCGTTAAACTCATTAAATCATCTAAATCGACAACATGCATGTTAGACCCTATACCGACTAATCTACTGAAAGAGATGCTTCCAGAGGTCATAGATCCTCTTCTTAATATCATTAATTCATCTTTGTCATTAGGATACGTACCAAAAACTTTTAAGCTGGCTATGATTAAACCGCTTGTTAAAAAAACGCAACTTGATCGTACAGAATTAGTCAATTACAGGCCAATCTCAAATCTACCTTTTCTGTCAAAGATACTAGAAAAGGCAGTATCCTCACAACTATGCTCCTTTTTAGAAAGAAATTATATCTGTGAGGATTTTCAGTCAGGATTTAGACCGTACCATAGTACTGAGACAGCTCTCAGAGTCACAAATGATTTGCTCTTATCATCCGATCTTGGTTGTATCTCTCTATTAGTGTTACTCGATCTTAGTGCTGCATTTGATACTATTGACCACAACATTCTTTTAAATAGACTCAAATTATGTTGGCATTCGTGGAATTGCATTAGCATGTTTGAAATCATACTTATCTGACCGTTATCAGTTTGTAGCAGTAAATGAAGAGATGTCTCATCGATCACAAGTTCAGTATGACGTACCACAAGGCTCAGTACTAGGACCGTTGATGTTCAGTCTGTACATGCTACCCTTGGGAGATATCATTAGGAAGCATGGAATTAGTTTTCACTGTTATGCTGATGATTCTTCACGCCCTGACGAAACTTACCAATTCACATAATTAACAGAATGCATAGCTGATATAAAAAATTGGATGACTAGTAATTTCCTACTAAATTCTGAAAAAACAGATTCTAATTATTGGACAAAAAAAAAAAAACGTCCTCACGTAATAACCTAGAATACTGTCTAACACTTGATGGCTGCTCTGTCAAACCTTTGTCGTCGGTTAGAAACCTGGGTGTGCTCTTTGAAACCAGTCTATCATTTGAAAGTCATGTTTCTATATCTGTAAAACCGCATTTTTCCATCTTAAAAATATATCTAAATTACATACAGTGGGTACGGAAAGTATTCAGACCCCATTAAATTTTTCACTCTTTGTTATATTGCAGCCATTTGCTAAAATCATTTAAGTTCATTTTTTTTCCCTCATTATTGTACACACATCACCCCATATTGACAGAAAAACACAGAATTGTTGACATTTTTGCACATTTATTAAAAAAGAAAAACTGAAATATCACATGGTCCTAAGTATTCAGACCCTTTGCTCAGTATTTAGTAGAAGCACCCTTTTGATCTAATACAGCCATGAGTCTTTTTGGGAAAGATGCAACAAGTTTTTCACACCTGGATTTGGGTATCCTCTGCCATTCCTCCTTGCAGATCCTCTCCAGTTCTGTCAGGTTGGATGGTAAACATTGGTGGACAGCCATTTTCAGGTCTCTCCAGAGATGCTCAATTGGGTTTAAGTCAGGGCTCTGGCTGGGCCATTCAAGAACAGTCACGGAGTTGTTGTGAAGCCACTCCTTCGTTATTTTAGCTGTGTGCTTAGGGTCATTGTCTTGTTGGAAGGTGAACCTTCGGCCCAGTCTGAGGTCCAGAGCACTCTGGAGAAGGTTTTCGCCCAGGATATCCCTGTACTTGGCCGCATTCATCTTTCCCTCGATTGCAACCAGTCGTCCTGTCCCTGCAGCTGAAAAACACCCCCACAGCATGATGCTGCCACCACCATGCTTCACTGTTGAGACTGTATTGGACAGGTGATGAGCAGTGCCTGGTTTTCTCCACACATACAGCTTAGAATTAAGGCCAAAAAGTTATATCTTAGTCTCATCAGACCAGAGAATCTTATTTATCACCATCTTGGAGTCCTTCAGGTGTGCTTTCATGTGTCTTGCACTGAGGAGAGGCTTCCGTCGGGCCACTCTGCCATAAAGCCCCGACTGGTGGATGGCTGCAGTGATGGTTGACTTACTACAACTTTCTCCCATCTCCCGACTGCATCTCTGGAGCTCAGCCACAGTGATCTTTGGGTTCTTCTTTACCTCTCTCACCAAGGCTCTTCTCCCCCGATAGCTCAGTTTGGCCGGACGGCCAGCTCTAGGAAGGGTTCTGGTCGTCCCAAACGTCTTCCATTTAAGGATTATGGAGGCCACTGTGCTCTTAGGAACCTTAAGTGCAGCAGAATTTTTTTTGTAACCGTGGCCAGATCTGTGCCTTGCCACAATTCTGTCTCTGAGCTCTTCAGGCAGTTCCTTTGACCTCATGATTCTCATTTGCTCTGACATGCACTGTGAGCTGTAAGGTCTTATATAGACAGGTGTGTGGCTTTCCTAATCAAGTCCAATCAGTATAATCAAACACAGCTGGACTCAAATGAAGGTGTAGAACCATCTCAAGGATGATCAGAAGAAATGGACAGCACCTGAGTTAAATATATGAGTGTCACAGCAAAGGGTCTGAATATTTAGGACCATGTGATATTTCAGTTTTTCTTTTTTAATACATGTGCAAAAATGTCAACAATTCTGTGTTTTTCTGTCAATATGGGGTGCTGTGTGTACAATAATGAGGAAAAAAATGAACTTAAATGATTTTAGCAAATGGCTGCAATATAACAAAGAGTGAAAAATTTAATGGGGTCTGAATACTTTCCGTACCCACTGTATGTTCTCATTGACAAATGCAGAACAATAAGTTCATGCGTTCATGACATCAAGGCTAGATTGGCTAGGCTATTGTAATGCTCTTATGGGTGGTTGCCCTTCACGCTTAAATTACAGCTGGTCCAAAACGCAGCAGCTCGAGTTCTTACCAGAACCAGGAAGTATGACCATATTAGCCCCGTTCTGTCAACACTGCATTGGCTCCCTATTAAACATCGTATACATTTTAAAATATTGCTGATTACTTACAAAGCACTAAATGGTTTAGCTCCGCAGTACTTGAGCGAGCTCTTAACGCATTATAGCCCTTCACGTCTATTGCTATCTCAATTCCGACCAGTTGATAATACCTAGAATATCAAAATTGACTGCTGGCGGTAGATCCTTTTCCCATTTAGCACCAAAACTTTGGAACAGTCTTCCTAACATTGTCTGGGAAGCAGACACACTCTGTCAGTTCAAAGCTAGACTAAAAACATCTCTTTGACCTAGCCAAGTGTGCCGCACAAGCCCTGAAAAGTGAAGCCAAAACGTCTCGATCGCTTCAATTTTTAAAAAGTTCACTCAGAGAGAGTGCATTCTGCGAGAGTGAGGGAGGTGCATTGATTTCGCGGCTTTACTTCCTGCTCACTACTGCACAGGTCTGGTCCCAAGATCGCAGACTCAAGTTCCAAGATGTCAGCGCCATATCGGGACACTGGCGGCTTCAGTTCTCACCAATGGAAGAGCGAAGGGGTGTCGTCCATCTTTTTTTTTTTTTACAGTCTATGGACCTAGCATACACAGAAAGACATTATAGACTTCTATAATCCAATGTTAGGCTGCAAAGATTAGGTCAGCCGGAACCGGGAACACTTCCCATAAATCCTGATGTACTCGTTACATCATAAGAAGAATGGTGTCTACGCTAATATTAGTCTCTGTTTATCCTGAGGTTTACCGCAGTCCGCCGGATCCAGATCTGATGAAGGACCTGCGCCTGGACATGACGACAACGCAGTCCTGAAGTGTCAACTAGTCTCTCCCCTGTGAAGGCCTCTCTCCCCTCCCTTTACCTCTCTACAGATAAAGCGTTGTCGGGATAATTCTGGTTCGCGTGGCTACGCGGAAGCAATAAAAATTCTGTATTATAAATTTTAAGGCCAGACAAGTAGTTTGTTGAGGGTTGGTTTGTAGGGAAGGACTACACGCCTGTGCACATATATTCAAATGCACACACCTATAGACTGAACTCGTAATACGCATGTGCACACCATCAGCGTTCTCACAGGTTTGCGTTTTTCAAGTTTGCTCAGAGAGAACTTAAAGGTCCCATGACATGAAATTTTCACTTTCTGAGGTTTTTTATCATTAATGAGTTCCCCTAGCCTGTATATGGTCCCCAAGTTTCTAGAAATTTCAATCGGTGTAAATCGAGCTTTTGCTATCTTTCTCTGCCTTTGAGAAAATGGAGGCTCATACGCGCTGATCTTGAATCTCCTCCTTATGACGTCATAAGGAGGAAATGTTACCTCCCCTGTCTCCGCTTTGCCCGCCCAGAGAATATTTTCCGCCCATGAGAAAATGCGCTAGGAAGTAGGAATGCGCGCGCGCGATTTTAGTTTGTCCACGAGAGATATCATGGCTTTTGAGCGAGCGAAGCATAACAATTGCTCAATAATTGGATGTACAAATGAACACCAAAGGGTCAATACAGAGCTGGGCTTGCTGAACGTCTGAAACTAAAGTCTGGATCACTCTCTTCTCAGCTAACGTTACACACCTCGGACAAGTAAGTCAACTAATGATATATAAGTGTGTTGCTTTACTGTTTATGGTTACCTAGGCTAGATTGTTACACGTAGAATGTGGCTGTAACATTATCTATGCAGTTTATGTGTGTGAATACACACACTGTAACGCGAGTGTTGTACACGTCTTTGTTATTTGGATAACTGTTTTCCTGTTGGTTATATGGCGCGCGCGATATCCGCATTTCAAGATCGCAGAGCTTGATGTAATTGTAATAAGATAAATTACAGACGTTACAGATCTCATGAAAAGGCAACAGTAGGTTCGCGTTAGCTACATGATGATAACTGTAAACCATCCGAATAAAGTACCGTATCCAGACATAATATTTTAAACTAACCATTCGGAAACGTCCTGCTGGAGCCGCTGAGTTGCAACTTCTTCATCCGTTGCTTCTCCATCCGGATCAGATTCTGGGTCAAACTGAAATGCTTGAAAGACTGCGTGTCTTCGTGCCATTGCAATATCCAACGTAAACATGCACGCCACGGTACCGTTGGAGGGTGGGTGTGGCCTTGACCATCTTGCGCCGCCTTTCTCCTCCTCATTATCATTTAAGGCTACAGACACCGAAACGGCCCGTCTGAAGGAAGCTCATTCTGGGACTGGCTTGTAGTGGCTATAATTCTGCACTGAGGCTGAATTTTTGGAAAGAGATTTCAGATACAGTACTAGGGACCACTAAGGCCTATATTAAAGCCTACAAAAAGTAGCATGTCATGGGACCTTTAAGAGTTCTCTGTTAAAACTGTCGTTTTAAGTTCAGGGATGCAAACACATGTATGGTAAAAAAAGAGAGGTTATCGAAGCCCTCGCCCCGCGGCAAATATCCAGATACTTACATAATTGTGATGAATTTAATCCTTTGCAAGTTATTTTGCAGTGTAAG
The DNA here is from genome assembly GCF_965113295.1 of Leuciscus leuciscus. Taxonomy (NCBI): domain Eukaryota; kingdom Metazoa; phylum Chordata; class Actinopteri; order Cypriniformes; family Leuciscidae; genus Leuciscus; species Leuciscus leuciscus. Next base: position 28,502,873 of record NC_138741.1, on the reverse strand, counting down.
ATTACAGTTAACACCTTTAAATATTACATAAATGTATTATTTATTTTTATTAAACTTAGTGAGTGTATAAATCAGCAGCAAAAAGTAATTCTTGAGAAAATCTGCACAGTAATTTTATAAAATCTAAACATGTTAATAAAAACAAATTACTATTAGTACTCTTATAAAATTCAATCAGGCAATCATACATTTAAAATTTTTATATTTATATATGAATGTCAAGAATTCAGAAGTGTATATATTTATATAGCCTACACTACACAGAAATAATATACAATTAAATTATGCTTATTTTAAATGTATTGTGCAGGCTAGGTATAAAAAATATAGGCTTTTAATCTTTCAGTGCGCAAAACCATGATAATATGAAACGCTTCAAAACAGAGCGCACAAGGCGCGTATGCGCATCGCGGGTGCAGAATGATGTGCTCAAAGCAACATGGAGTCACAGTGTGCAGCGCTGCACAAGTGTGCATTTAAAAGTTCACATTATAATGTGAATATTATATATTCACATTATCAAGTTCAAGTTCCGTTTATTTCTAAAGCACATTTACTACCGGCCGACATTATAATGTGAACTTTTAAATGCGCACATTGGAGAGAGTTTTACTGTGCATCCTGCTGTAATCGGACGAGGCGCGCGCTGTTTGAATACTGAATGGAGAATGATTGACAGCCGCAGAGGAGGGAAAACGAGTTTCCGTAAACTTTAATTTAATGATGTAATTTAATTTAGACTTCTGTTCCTCACATTAAGCTATGGAATGGCTTCAGATGACTTTGTGAAATTATAATCAGACGCTCTCAGACCCAAGTCACCCAAACTGACGTGAAAAAAGCGGGAGGCGCCGAAAAGCGCGCTGTTTGCATCCCTGTAAGTTAACCCCTAAGTAAATAACTAATGATTGTTGCGACGGAGGTGAATCAAAACTAACTTTAGCTGGACAATAACTTTATTCTACAGCTGATATAAAGCCAAAACAATCTCTGTTACTTTAATTTCCTATTATCACTGTAAAGCCACTTTGGAACAATATACATTGTTAAAAACGCTATATAAATGAAGAGGACTTGACTTAAGTCGACTTGCGTACGGCTGCCTGCCGGAAGCTAGTTATTTTAGTCGATAAAGTTTTAAATATGGATATTTTTCTTACATGAACGCATCGCTTCACTTCAGAAGGCCTTTATTAACCCACTGGAGCCATGTGGATTACTTTTATCATGGATGGATGCACTTATGGACTTTCACTGCCATTATAAAGCTTGGAAAAGCCAGGACATTTTTTTTATATAACTCCGAAATCTTGTATTCGTCTAAAAGAAGAATGTCATATACACTGAGGGTGGCTTGAAGGTGAGTAAATCATGGGGTAATTAACATTTTTGGCTGAACTATTTTGTTGAAGATTGTCACAAATTTACGAACCTTTTTCAGAATAGTCCATATCTTTGCCATTTTCCACAGTATGCAGCAGCATTGGCTCAGCTGATCCAACAGGAACTCCATCGTCAGGTTCAGGACAAACTTTTTGAATTTCTAAAACTGAATTTGTCCTTGTAGAATCATTAGCTATGATATCTCCAAGCTGATCATTCACCTTGTTTTCAGGTACATCATGCAATTCACCATTTACTACTAACAGTTCGATTCCATTACCTCCATGTTGTCCAGCACAATGAGGTTCAGTTGTGTGATTTTCCTCAGTTAAGACTGCAAGGTTCACACTTGTTTTATCCTCTGAAATAGGTTGATCTACAGATGCTGATGCAGTGTGACTTTCCTCTGTTGTGATTGAAAGGTTGACACTTGTTTTATCCTCTGAAACAGACTGATCTACAGATGTTGATGCAGTGTGATTTTCCTCTGTTGTGATTGAAAGGTTCACACTGGTTTTATCATCTGAAACGGATTGATCTACAAATGTTGATGCAGTGGGTTTTTCATGGAATTCAATCACCTCTGCAGAGTTCTGATTATGTTGTGCAGAATTACTCAAAAACGTTGCCATGTGCTCATTTACAAGACATTGTGGAGACTCAACTTTAACATAATACGGAGGGCTGTTAGGGTCCAGCATATTAGCAATGCACTGCACAGTTACTTTCAGAGGTTTATCCACAACAAGCTCATAGAATTTATCGGTAGCTACACTGTCGCACGATCCGGATGATAGATCAAATCCTTCTAACTGACACAGAAAAGCTTGAGCTGGACATTGCAGCAAGTCATAAGGTAGTGCTTTAACAGAGCCTTCACTGATTTCCGACTCATTTCCGAAGTCAACAAATAGGACAGAAACAGTGTTTTTGGATTTATTAATAACCTGTGCACGATACCACATTTGATCATCGCAAAAACGAGCCAAGCACGGGTTTCCAGGATCCAAATTATCCAGCAGAATTGGCTGCGTCTCACTAGAGTTTCCAAATTCTTGGGCAACGTGGGTGATTTGGTCAAGTATTTCAGAGTTTGAAAACTGGCACCAGAAATAATTTGGTCCAACAATGCATGATGCAAAAGCTTCAACTGTCTGTCCTAAAGACACATCTGGTTTCTTGAAGAGCAGCTGGAATGTCTCCATCACAGGTTTGGAAACTGCCAGTAATGCTTTCAAATCTAAATTATCCCACTTATCACTTAACAAATCTGATGAGCTGGGAGCTATTTTAACTTCCCAAGTGATGACATCATCTTTGATAAACTTGCAAGAGAGAATATTCTCCCCAGCATCACCGAATATTTTTTTGAAGAGAAATATCTGTTCCTTCATGTCCTCTTTTCCCTGAGTCTTGAATCGATCATCTACACTACAGCTGCAGTGAATGCTGAACCTTGGGTACAACAATAGCAGGTCATCAAGTTGGCGAATTTCAAGGGGAGATACAGTTGCCTCATTTCCAAAATCTATGAACTCTACCTGAATCTTGCCATTTTCAGTTGTATCCTTCACAATGGCACGATACCAGGAACCATCTTCAGAAAACATGGCCTTAACCAAACTTCCCTGCTGAACACTGAATGCATTCCTTTCATCTTTCTCAGATGGCTGCGGGGAATTCAATAGCTCGCTGAGGGAGAATAATGTATTCTCATCCATTGCCAGTTGCACAAAAAAACTTGTCAGGCTGTTGATGTGAGAAATATACACTTCAGACACTGTACCTGGTTCTATCACATGAGGAGGAAGATCTCCAACTTGAGGTAAACACTGCACTGATAGTTCAGGAACCACAGTGTGTCCATCTTCAGTAGACGTTGGGTTTGTAATGCTTTTGTCTTGGGTCATGGCTGCAACACATTCTAACTGACAACCATCATGGCGCTGTAATCGATCTTCTTGAATGGATTCATTTTGAGAAATCTGTGACTCAAAGTTAAGTTCAGGGTTAACATCATTTGATGGTCTTGTACTAGAATTAAGCTTGGGCGTTTTATCGTTCTGAACAGTTTCAGAGCTTGTTACTCCAAAATTGTCCTTACCTAAAGAGGGTTTTGTTTTAGCAGCCACTCTCACAATGCTAAAGACTTGAGGTCTGGGGTCACACCAGTAATCTTTCATAAGATCATTGACAATAAGCCCCTTGCTTTCAACAAGAACGCTATACATAGGACACTTTGAAAGGTCAGAGGACATTACAGTGTTCCGGATAGTCACTTTTAAAGGTTCATCCACCAGAAGCTCAAAAAATGTATCAGTTGCTGCGTCACTCCAAGTGCCATCTACGGACCCTAAAGCTTCTAACTGACAAAGAAATGCTTGTGGTGGGCTTTCCAGGAGCTTGGTGGGCAGGAACTTAACGAAGTTCAGATCAATTTCAGACTCATTTCCATAATCTATAAAAAGAACAGAAACCGTTTTATCATGTGTATTGATAACCTGTGCACGGTACCACTGCTGGTCAGAAAAGCATGCTATGCACAGTCCTCCTTGGCGTAACTGATCTGGCTGAATTGGTTGAGTTTGACTACAGTTTCCAATTTCTTGTGCAAGCAGAGACACTTTGTCAAGTTCCTCTGAGTTTTTGAACTGGCACCAGAAGTAATTTGGTCCGTCAATAGATGAAGCATATGCTTCTACAATTTGTCCTTGAATTATAGCTGGTTCCTTGAATGTTAACAGCTGGGCATCTTCATTGCAGCGCATTTGCGATTCAGTTTGAGCACCTGATTTGAGAGCAGTATTAAACAAAGGACCTTCCAATACAACACCATGGTGTTCTAAACTGACAATCCAAGCAGATATGTCCTCTTGGATAAACTTGCATTGAATTTTCTTCTCACCATTTTCACCTGCTGACTTTTTGAAAGTCAAAATCTCTTCCTGGGTCCAATCACCTTTTTTTCTTCTACCATCCTCAAGTATGCAACAAATACTGAGCCTAGGGGTGCTAAGAAACTGCTTGCCAAGTTGTCTAATTTTAAGCGGCAGAAGTGTTGCCTCATTCCCAAAATCAATAAACTGCACTTGAACCATGCCATCTCTCTTGTTTTGAACAACAGCACGATACCAGGCCCCATCAGCAGGATATTCAGCTCTCACCAGGTCACCTGACTGCAACAAGTTTAGTTCAACTTGTGCATCACTTGACTGATCAGAATTAAGTTTGTCGAGAATAGAAAATATTTCATCTTCATCACTTGTCAATTGTACAAAAAAACTTGACGGACTATTACAGTGTGAAACATAGATGTCTGAAACATATCCTGCATCCAAGGCTTTAGAGGGAAGATCGGTGAGCTTTGGATAACAAGTCACCTGTTGCTGTAAAACATTAGGCCTAGAACTACTGTGTCCACTTGTTTGACTAGTTACAGACTGGAAGTTTTGTTCCAATGTACCTTGAACAACTGGTTTCGTGGAAGTTTTCTCATGTGCTTGTGATGCAGTGCTTAAATTATTTCGTACCCCTCTAGACTCAACTCCTGAAGAATCCTTGAAAGTACGAGTCTTATCGTTTCCTTTGCCAATATTTCTTTTGGTCTTGTTCGACTGCTCTTTAATTTTTAAGTTGAGGTTTGTTTTCTCATCATACATTTCCACTGATAGTTTGCCTGAGGAATTTTGTTTCACGATGACAGTGAACATGCAGTCTGTAGCGTAGTTTTTAAACCACTCATTAATTTCACATGGCTCAGGTAATGTTACATTAAAAAGTTCAAACTGAACAGCCTGAATGGGAGTGGATGCAATCGCACTAGCGTTTGGGGGAAATGGTAGAATATCACATTTATCCAAAACCACCAAGTCACCATAGTCTACAAATTGGACAAGTATTTTTGGATGCGTTGATTCAATTTGTCCTCTGTGCCACTGCCCATCTGTGTATTTAGCAAGACACATCATCTTAGGGGAAATTGAAAACTTTGCTCGTGGTCGCTTGCGGCACAGTTGTTGAATATCTTTGGTCATTTTCCTGACTGTATCAGTATTTTGTGCAAAATGGCCAAAGAACTGGTTTGCACTTTGGACACATGTTATTTGTACCTTAGCCTTTGCGCCCACTTCAATTTCAGGTGGTGAATCAACATATGAATCAGTCTGAAGGAGTGGAGCTGCACCAATATTCAGGGAGTGCCCTCCCTCTGCGGGTTCTAGGTTATCTTCAGATTTGGAAGGTCTCACTGCGGAGACATTTTCAAGAGAACTGGAGCATCTGGTTAAATCGGGTGAATGGAGAGAATGTAAAGACACATTTCTGTCATGCATATATTCGCATGTCACTTTGTTTAGAGTTTCAAGAGTTGGGTCACCAGAAATCCTCTCCGTCACTGACAAACACTGCTCTCTGTGGCCAAATCTGTGGTTCACATTTACATTGTCATTTCCATAAAGCGTTATATGATAGACATCCTCTTTCACACTGTGATGCTCAAATTTCCCAACAAGGATTTTATTGAGTACAACAGACTTCAGATAATCTATCTGATCAGCCCTCCATCCAACTCCTTTGTCATTGACACCATGTAGAGAGCATGCATAGGTGATAACTGGCAATTGGAAGAACCTTGCAGACAAGGGTCTGATATTGCAGAGTTTAACAAAATCTCCAATTCCATAATCGACATGAAAGACCTTGACAACATCAGAGATGTTGTTCTGCTGAAGTACAGATCGATACCAATTACCATCGCTTCCTTTGGTTGCACATGGAGACCCATCAGACAGCGGCATTGGCATCTGAGCAGAGAATGAATCTTCATAGTATTCGTGGAGCTGATCACTTAATTTCTTGAGCTCATGTGAAAAGACATGCAGTTTGCAAAAGATCCTCAATGGATGAACAACTTGTGTTACAGTTACAATCTCAATTGTTCCAGGCAACAACTCTGGATTCAAGTATTGATGCAACTTGTCAGGGTCACTGGCATGCTCCTGCTGACCATTTATAATCGCAACATTTGTCTGTATGGAAGGATTTCTTGGCAAATCCAGTGAATGCATTACAAGGCTTTTAAAGTCTTCATTAAGCATCTTTCTAGCAAATCCAAGTTCATACATTTCTTTGGATATGCTTGGAATATCAAGGAGAACAATTCTGGAAGGCATTATCACATCCTGAACACACCCAGATATCTTTTTCCCACACAAAGATCTGATGAACTCTGAAGCGGCCTGAGACCATGCACTCTCAAGACATAGAGGTGATACACTGGCCAGAATACAAAGCTCTACTTTGGGAGGTAGACTGCAAAGGTTGCGTGGACATTTTGTCAAAACTTTGCTTGAGGCCCAAAGTAATTTACCATCATCAATTAGGAAAACCTTGAATTCATGTTTAGATTTTGAAAGTATCCTTGCTCTGTGCCAAGCTCTGTCTTCATATACTAAACATACTTCTCCAGGTTCGCCTTCAAAAGTTTGTTGCTGTTTCCTGAGGGCTTCAATGTCTTTTTTTAGTTGTTGATATACATCAATGGCCTCTTGTCCATGATTTAAATTCCCTCCAAATTCCACTAAGATAGTGTGTGGGTTTAAAGTGACTCTTGTGATATGAACGGTCGTATTGGATCCAACTCCTGGCAAACCAGGAATTGAACACATCTTGATTGAGAATCTTGTCTTTCCAAAAGGTTAAAGAGCATAAATGGGGAAAATCTGAAGAATGAAAAATAAGAACTTATTATTAAAAGAAAAGTTCACCCAAAAATAAGTCATTTACTCCTTTACAAAACCCCATATAAATCTTTCTTTTCTTAAAAAAAAAAAAAAACAAAAAAAAAAAAACACAAAGCCTAAACTTAGGTGTTATATTGTTATATTTGCAAGAAAGATTTAAACTATGAAATGTTACCTAAAAAAAAAAATTAAGTGTAGGAGACGTATTCTCCTAATACATTACAATCTCAACTATGGAAGCTTGTTAGGAATCCTTTTTTTTTTTTACAGATAATTGCGACTGACAATTCCGACTTCTCACAATAATAAGTTTACATCTCACAATTCACTGACTTTTTAAACTTGCAATTGCATGAAATAGTCAGAATTGCAAGACCGTCTAATTCTGAAGGGAAAAAAGTCAAAATTGAGAGATTCTGAATTGTCTTTTTTCCTTCAGAATTAGACTTTGACCCAATTATGAGTTATAAAGTCAGAATTGTATTACTCATCTTTAAAGGGTTAGTTCACCCAAAAAATGAAAATTATGTCATTAATGACTCACATGTCGTTCCAAGCCCGTAAGACCTCCGTTCATCTTCGGAACACAGTTTAAGATATTTTAGATTTAGTCCGAGAGCTTTCTGTCCCTCCATTGAAAATGTATGTACGGTATACTGTCCATGTCCAGAAAGGTAATAACGACATCAAAGTAGTCCATGTGACATCAGTGGGTTAATTAGAACTTTTTGAAGCATCGAAAATACATTTTGGTCCAAAAATAACAAAAACTACGACTTTATTCAGCATTGTATTCTCTTCCGGGTCTGTTGTCAATCCACGTTCACGACTCCGCAGTGATGCTGCTAACATAAGACGCTGCTGACGTAAGACGCTGCTTAGTTCTTCGTCCGTGTATTCGGGTTCAAATAAATATGGCTGGGCAAAAAAAAAATGCAAGTCTTCCTCTGTGTCGAAATCCTTAGACATGTTTGCGAAGATTGTTTTGTTTACAGCGTGCGTCTCCCTCAGACTTTAAACGAAGCTCGGGCGCACCAGATAACACATCAGCAGCGTCTTACGTCAGCAGACAGTAACAGACCCGGAAGAGAATACAATGCTGAATAAAGTCGTAGTTTTTGTTATTTTTGGAACAAAATGTATTCTCGATGCTTCAAAAAATTCTAACTAACCCACTGATGTCACATGGACTACTTTGATGTCGATATTACCTTTCTGGGCATGGACAGTATACCGTACATACATTTTCAATGGAGGGACAGAAAGCTCTCGGACTAAATCTTAAATATCTTAAACTGTGTTCCGAAGATGAACGGAGGTCTTACGGGCTTGGAACGATATGAGGGTGAGTCATTAATGACGTAATTTTCATTTTTGGGTGAACTAACCCTTTAACTTAAACTTGAAACTCATCTTTGATCACCAAAATGACATGTACATTTTTTTTCCTGTGAAACAAAAAATAAAATAGAGTAACTCTACACCCTTGCTTCATTTAGTATTAGGGGTGGAAGCCAAAAAAATAAATAATAATAATAATAATAAAAAGTTGACATTACAGTAAGTAGTGGTCGACCGATATTTTTTATTTTTTTTAGGTAATAGATAGAGATAGATAAAGTTTGTGCGCACTGGGAATCATATTTTTACAAATAAAGACAAGGTAACACTTATTTTACATGCAGCATACAGTGAAAATGACTGGACATAGTTTGACATCAAGGGTTTAAAGTTTGTCGACCGTGCGTCAACAGTGAAGCTGAACTCTCGTCCGCATTCAAATCACACACACAGAGTAACGCGTTCATGCAGGCTGCAAATGCCTACTTCAGAATATCTGACAGCTAAATTCAACTAAAGCCCTATTCGCACGGGATTAGTATTATCTGGGGACCACGTGCAATTTAGAAATTACCCACATCTGAATTCCGTGTTCAGATATCAACGCAGAGAGACAGAGTATAAAGACAGTAGAGCTGCTCGATTAATCTTTAAACGATCTCGATATCGATTCAAACACCCACGCGATCTTATTCCTAAATGACAAAAACTTCACACCGGAACATTCAAATCTGTTTGCATTGTCGTTGAGAGAAATGTCAATATATATGAAACAGCTTTACTTTCAGTCTTTTCAACCACACAGTATCGATATTTCTGTGTTACAAATATTCAAATGATCACAGAAGTACTGAGATAAAAGTTTATAGTTCGAGTATAAACACTGATGTCTATGGTAGCAACCAATATCACCTTTTGAAAGTCGGTTCAAATAACGAGTGTATCGATTACATCTGATGCTTCAAAACATTCATAAAGACGACTGTTAAAGCTGCAGTCTGTAACTTTGTTCAGTAGGCATGTGCCGGTATTAAATTTTCATGCTGCGATTAATTGATTGAGCTTTTATTACGGTTTACGGTATTATCACGATATTTTAATTGCTCAAGAGAAACGGATGGATTGGGGGGGGGGGGGGGATGTAGAAAAAAAAAAAACTTGCATCACAATAGGTGTAATTGTGATCGTCAAAACATTTGGTAACTAAACAGAATTTTACACAATTTTCACGATTTCAATTCAATTCTTGGGATTTGATTTCAATCTTGATTCAATATTGACTCTTTGGATAAATATTAGGTAGGCTACAGTAGATGGCCTACATGTTAATTTTTCTCAAGAACAAATATATCTCACATAATGCTGTAAACTAGGGCTGTAGCTATCGATTATTTTAGTAATCGAGTATTCTACGGATTATTCCATCGATTAATCGAGTAATCGGATAAAAAATTGTGGTAATAAAAATAGATCCAAGTGAACAACAGCCTTTAAAATTACTTAAAGACAAATAGGTAACACTTTACAATATGGTTTGTTAGTTACTCAGAATGAACAATATTTATTTCTACAGCATTTATTAATCTTAGTTCATGTTAATTTCAACATTTGCTAATACATAATTAAAATTAATGGTTGTATTTGTTAACATTAATGTAATGAACTAACATGAACAAACAATGAACAGCTTTATTTGTATGAACAAATGTTAGTTACAGATGTAGCTATTGTTCATTGTTAGTTCATGTTGATTAATACATTAATGTTAACTAATGAGCCTTATTGTAGTGTTACCCAAATAACAATAACAAGCAATAATTATTGGTTCAAATAAAGTATCAAAGTAATCATATGGGTTTTATTGAACAACGCTGTTAAAATACACCATGTAAAATATATGATAACTAATAAACATAACATTTAATTCAAATGTCAACTTAATCTTTCATATTTGGTCACTTATACGATAGAAATGCAACAGCTGCCGTCATTTCTTGAAAAGAACATGTGCACGTCAAAACATGCCAGCAGTGCAAGGGTTAAACTTTTATTTTGAAATCGCGATGAACAACAATTCGCACATGAGAATATATGCGATTGCGAATATATTTCTGAATATATTCAGAAACATACTTATGTATTCTCCTGTGTTGGCGAAGATTTATAAATGAGCTGCATTACGAATCTTGTGAAACGGCGCAGACTGCGTGCAGATGAACGTTATAAGCCACACAAACTCACAGCATGCAAAGATGGAGTTTGAGAAACCCGAGACGCTCCACGCATATAAATGATGACAGTAAGTTACTATGAAACACGCGTCCGGGGTTTTGCGTTCCCAAATGCACATTATTGGAAACTTAAACAAACAGCACATGCAGAGACTGAGTATACGTGTGGAGCAGCGTTTACTGTGAACGGAGCTGAGGTACTTTTAACACAATCTGCACGCATGCAAATAATTCAACCGTCATGCTTCTCTGTGGGAGAAAAAAAACAGCGCATATATTTATTTAACTTAATCTTAGCCTTTGTGATTTCACAATATCATGATTGTAAACAGTTAAATATATCGCGTAGCCTTAGAAAACTGTGTAATGCGGTTCATGGACTCTCGTCTGTGGAATGCGCCACTTCCGGTATTTTGCCGGTTACTCGACACGGGTAAATTGCAATCGAGGATTTTTTAAAATCGAGTACTCGACTTTAATCGAGGAATCGTTACAGCCCTACTGTAAACATACAGAGTCAGCTGGTATTATTAAAGGTTAGAAATTAACTAATTAAAATAAATATAATTTGGTTTTATTATAACAATAATTATGACACAAGTAAAAATATAATACAAATGTAATAGTGCACATATTTAGCAAAATACCTCTCTCTAGCTATTTTTTCTAGTCAACTAACGTGTTAGTCATTAAATGGCTTTCCTGAGGTAAATGTAACGTTCTGTGACAATTGTTCACCTGCAGTTTTATTGACCTCTTTCCGTGGTTGAAAAACACTGACTGATCGATATTATGTATGAGGCATAAATACCTTTCGGTAAGTTGTACTGTATCTAAATAAAAAGTAACAGATGATCGTTTACTTGAACTGAGGTATAGCGATCTACAGTCACATTTACAAGCACCAAAACGGTATTGTCTGAATTTTGTAATAAAATGGATAGAACCTGAGAGCAGAGAATTTTGTTCATATCAAAAGTAACCTGCTCTGTCTAGTCTGTCGGTTTCAGTGTCCTCTTTGCTCCGTGATTTTTCTGTGCGTGAGAAAATGGATGTGGCGTGAGAGCGTGTGAAAAGTGTAAATTGCGTGAGTCTCACGCTGAATGCGTAGAGTTGACAGCCCTGCTTTTAGAAGGGGGATAAATCGTCGGCAGCGTTCCTCCTTCCGCTGTGCTTCTCCATGTGAGGATTCATTACATTAGACTAGAGTGCGCACTGCCGCATGCACACAGTGCTTCTACATGTGGGGATTGTTTACATCAGAGTGCGCATGTTTCGCGCAACATATACGCAGTGTTTGTTTAAGCGGTTGATGGAAAATAAGCTAATGCGCGTTCTATAAATATAAATTCTGATCTATTATTTTTCACAGTATTTTGAAGTGCCCGCGATAACAATATCGTGCTTATTCATTACCGCGATTTATCGCATTACTGAATACCGGCACATGTGCATATTATGCCGGAGCTATTCAGAATTTACTAAATGTATAATGAGCGAGTACATTATGAATGCCTTTTTTCAAACCGTGTTTTTGTCTTATCCTGAATCACTACGGTAAACCTGTAATAAGTGTTTAGACTACTTTACACCGGTCGGTTCGGCACCGCTGCGGAGCAGCCCAGTGCCTGCATGACTCACTCATAGACATAAACAGAGAAGTAGCTCCGGCTACAATGTTTTTCGCAAGACGCATCCAGTTCCTTTTTATTAACTACTAGAGCGCTGATTCATCCAGTAATGAAACAAGTTAAGTCTTTATGAATCAATCATTCAAACCGATTTTAAAAATATTATATTTCACCTGTCTGGATCTTACATGTGTGTTCAATCATATTCTACCCCTTCTGAGAGGGTATTCTCCACTGCTGGAGATACAATAAGCTAGGCTATAGGAGAGATCCCAAATTATCCTAGGGAATGCAGAAATGTTTATTTTCCTTGATACAAATTCATTATTTTTTGCAAAAATTGCTAAATAATGTTGAATTTGTTGACACTCATTTGACAAGTCTACATAAACAAAAAGGATTGTGCATTTTCCCCATACTACAATTTTTTTATTAGTTTGAATAATTTTTATTGAATGGGAACCGGAACCGAAACTGTTTGGTGTAACTGGAATCGGAACCGGAAAATTTCTTACGATTCCCAACCCTAGTCTTGTCGTTATAGGTCTAGCTGTATGAAATATAATAAACTGAAGAATGTTCCTTACCGCATGCTGCTAGTCATTCATCTCCATCTAATCATTCTTTTTGTTTTTGCCTTTCTGATGGTTTCAGCTTTCTCTTTCTGCAAATTGTATAGTTGTATAGTGTAGCCTATAGCGATATGACCCAGCACCCAAAATACTATCAAAACACTCCAACGCAGCCTCCATTCTTCGCGAAAGATGGATTTAAAAAACCGCACAGGAAACAAAAACCTTGAAAAAATGATATACGACCCCGCCAAATCACAGAGATACCGGTTCGCACAGGACAAATATATATTATCACAGGACCTCGGTGTTCAGCGAAATATGATAGGAATGGGGGATACATGCATGGGGGAATTTTTGGTAGGTCATTTCGCACGGGATTAAAGATCACAGACAACCTCCACAATTATTACAGATGACTAGAGGTCACCAGGTAATACTTATCCTGTGTGAATAGGGCTTTAGTCTGCAAGGTATGTGAAATTAAATGTTTATTAAATATTCAAAGATTTGTTTCAATGATATATGCGTATTTGCTATATGCGGACAGTAAATGACAAAGTATTACAGTGTAACACTATGATACTTTTTCATTTACAGTTTACTTTGTTTTCAAGTTCTATCTGAATCTAGTAACGTTTAAGACAAAACTGTTAAAAAGAAGCCATAACTAGGTAATGAAGACGCTGGAGAAGGGGAGCGCTGTGTGCTCAGACGTTACGGTTGGTGTCAAAATTAAAGTCCCACTTCCAACACAACAGCCTAACAGAAAAACGTATTGGCCAATGCCAAAAGCCTATTTTTTAAAAGCCAAATATTGGCCGACATATTAGTCTAGCACTAACAACAAGCCAAAAAAAAAAACTCAAGCTCGTGCTGACGGACACAGATGAAGCTGGAGCACAGATGCATGCAATCCTGAATTCAGTTCTTTCACCACTTAGTGCTTGCATGGTCAAATACACACACAATTATGTCAAACTCTGCACATTGTGTGGAGTATTCACAGTCTGTTTCACAGCCTACGGCCCTACGCGAACAAACAGTTATGAGAAAACTGGAAGTGAAAAAGAATATAACATTTCATTAGTAAAAAAAAAAACAAAAAAAAACACTGCTTTTGACCGAATCACTTTTGTATCTTTAATATGAATCAATTTAATTCATAGAGTGAAGACTAAAGACTATAACGCGTTTTATTTTTACATTTGATTACTACATTTCTGTAGTATTTCTTACTACATGTCAAATAAACCTAGGCAACTGTACCTGAAAAACTTTAATTTGTATACTTTTTTTCTAGGCTATTTGTCCTATTGTTTGTAATTTGCTGCTTTGTTCCTATTTTTATTATCAAAAATAAAATTGCCTGCCTTGCTTTATTACAGAAGACTGCCAGTCATGCGTATAATGATTACAGCCAGCTTAATAATTTTGGTTTGGCTCAAATTGGAAGAAAAACAAAAATACATTTCAAAATTAAACTCATTTAATTCAGTGAGATTTTTCTTCTAGACCTATTAAACAGTCAAATAGGAAAAGTAACCCAGGGCTCCAGACTAACTTTTTGCCTTGGTTGCACTGGTGCGCCTAACTTTTTTATTTAGGTGCACCAGCACAAAATTTGGGTGCACCGAAAATTTCTCGGCTCGCGTCACCTTTAACGCCACAATTTCAAGGTCACCTTTTTATCACGCTCTATATACATTCATATTATGTAAATGATTTTAAACAAGAATAAGGTGTAGGTAAATAAAAAATAAATAAATAAAAAAAAATGTTTAAGTGCTTCACTGAGCTGCCAAAGTAACTATTTTGAGTCTCTAGCTCAGGCGCGGTATAGGCTCTACCTCCGTCTCTGAGTCGGATGCCATCTCCGACGAAAGACCAGGGCTTGGCATCTTACCAGGGACTGGGGAGAATGGTGGCTGAAGTAGCTTCATGTCTGGGCTGTTGTCGGAGCATTGACCGGGGAGTAAAGGGTTTTAACGGTATTCCTACTCTTACCGATACTGCTTATCGATCCGGTACTTTAACTGTATTCTTATCGGTTCTTTTTGTTTATATATATATACATATACATATATATATATATATATATATATATATATATATATATTAGTCTAAAAAGAATTTTTCATAAATAGATTAATGCTTAATAAAGCTGAAGTTATTCTTTCAAGAGCTTTGTAGTGATTTTTCTCTTGTTGTTTGATTCGCAGTAATGGCGCAATCGTCCGCATGTTTACTAGACTGCGGCCCCTTTAAAGCCTGGAACACACCAAGCCGACGGTCGGCCGTCGGGCAGTTTCCGTGCGTCGGCCGACTAAATCTTCTCAGTGTGTTCCGCACCGTCGGCTGAAATTGGTCCTCGTCGGCTTTGTAACGGCCGATTCGACATGTTGAATCGGCGTCGGGCCGTCGGTGAAAGAGGGAACTCTGATTGGCTGTTCAGCTTAGTGACCGAGTCAGTGCACGAGAATAATAGCAAAATAGCAAGCAAAGTCAAAACGGTACAGATAGAAGGCTGTTCTAATGATATGTCATCTTATCTGAGTGTTCCTTGGCGAATATTTCAATATTAACACGAGAGGAGTGGAATAAAGACAGTGTTTAGCAGGATTGATATTCAAAACGGTAAGCACGCACTGCTTTGTTTACGGTTTGTGTAACTGCAGCCGGCAGCGCCGGTTTCCCTTTTTGAATGACGAATATATCTGCAGTGCAGAAATAGACAGCTGTCTCATTTACACGCAGGCGCAGAACGCGCATTCTAGCTGACAGTCGGCAATAGTTCTCTCGGTGTGTTCAAGTGCAGCTTTTTACCCCGACGCGAGGCGACAACACAGTCGGCTTTCATCAGCGCTAGTTCGTCTGCGTCGGCTTGGTGTGTTCCAGGCTTAAGACCGAGTGTAGATCTGCTACTGATCTGATGCACCATATTCTCCCAACTATTTCCATAACTACGTCCATTTAAGACATAAACTGTTTTTAGTGAATCTCCAAGCCGGTCATTTTGACATACTTTTGTGTACATTTGATCGTTTAGACACGCACATTAAACCCAAAGTAGGCTATAATTTGCTTGTCTCGGTTTCGGTTTCGGAGCGCGTGCCGCCTTGCGAACAACATCTCTTGAGCAGATTTTGTGCTTTTAATAGCTCTTTTAATTATTTAACGCGTCTCGCAAGTTAGCAACAGTAGCTAGACTGCATTTTACAACAATCACCGATCGTGCTGATTCTGTCGTTAGGTTTGAGTTTTAGGGAGAAATGACAGTGTAATGCTGCGAAGGGAAGAAGTTGCGCTAGATAGAATGCGGCTATAGTTTTTAATGGTTTTACCTCAATATATTATTTTTTATAATCTTTGGAAGCCGAAATCTAAAATAAAATCAGACTAATATCACAGACCTTAAGTGTAACCAGGCTACGTTTGAATGTTTAATTCTGTCCTCCGTCATCACTCATTAAGCGTGAGAGAAGAGTGTGAGTTCCCATGAGTGTGTGAGTTCCGTCAAAGGAGAACAAACACTTAGTTCGTGGAGAGGCAGCGGATGCGAGGACGTTAGGTGCACCGGTGCGACCTAGAAAAAATTTTAGTCGCACCCTTACAAAATTTGGTCGCATGTGCGACCAAATTGGTCGCACTCTAGAGCCCTGTAACATAACAGTAAACAAGAATGAAGTCTATGCATATATCAAATTGAAATTTGATTCAAAATCGAATAATCGAATTTTTAATCAAATCGGGAGGTACCAAAAGATTCCCACTAGAGGTCGACCGATATGGGTTTTTTCAGGCCGATGCCGATGCCGATCTTTTGAAATCCGGGTCGGCCGATGGCCGATTAATGCTGCCGATTTATTTTGGCCGATATTTGGCCGATTATGTGCTTGTTTTTAACCTCTATTTGAAAGATAAAATATAACACAAATAATTACTTAAGATAGACAAGATTTCTCAACAAAAACATTTATTGAACACTTGACCAATCTGCACTTGTTGTGACCTTGAGATATGTTTGGTAATTGTACCTGAATGAATTAAATTAATTTGCTACATTTCAGATTAATATATTTGTTTTGCTTAAAATTGTAATTAACAGTAACTTAAACACTTTGCAGTTTGAATGATGTCTTGTAAACAAAATGACGGAGTATGTTTTTATGTTTCCACTGTTCGATCGCATCCGCGCCACACACACACACACACACACACACACACACACACACACACACACACACACACACACACACACACACACACACACACACACACACACACACACACACACACACACACACACACACACACACACACACACACACACACACACACACACACACACACACACACACACACACACACACACACACACACACACACACACACACACACACACACACACACACACACACACACACACACACACACACACACACACACACACACACACACACACACACACACACACAAATATAAGTAAACACTTTGCGACTTTAAACACACGCGACTTTTCGATCGCGCCCGCGCCCCTCTCTCCCTCTCCCGAGTCTCCCTCTCCCTCTCTCTCTTCCACGCACACACTAGGGGTGTTCGGTTCCGGTTTTTTTGGAGTCGACTCCGACTCCCGACTCCTAATTTTGGAGTCGGTGGAATCGACTCCTCGACTCCATTTACTTTGAATTAAAATAGGGTCAGGATTCAGAAGGTGCGTCTCAATATGCTTCCTCGTTTCTCGCTCGTATGTCCTACGACCCTGAAACCGATCGAGCTCCGCTCTCATGTAGGACATCTAAATTCTTTAATTCCACCGGGAGGGGGGCGAGGAACGAGGAGGCTTCCTGAGGAGTCAAGAGCGAGGATACAAATGTTTCCTAAAATGTTTAATCAACTAAACCTTATAAATCCCCCTCCTTTTCACATCGCAGCTTCTTCAAATCATATATAAGTGTGCAATATGTTAGTATTAATCATTAAACTTGTAAAAGCAGACTTGTTTTAGACAGTGTATTTATCTATTTATTTTGTATATTATTTTATATAATTTTAATGTAGTGAAGCTATGAACTTTAACTTAAGCATGTTTAACTTTATTTTTTAACTTTTTTTGTTTAACATTGAAAAATATTAGTTATAATATTACCAGTGGTGGAGGAAGTACTGAATCTCAGTAGGCTACTTAAGTAAAAGTACAAATAACCAGAGACATATTTACTTTAGTAAAAGTAGAAGTACCACAATGAAAACCCTACTTAAGTAAAAAGTAAAAAGTAGCCTACCTGATTTTAAATGTACTTTAAGTATTAAAAGTAAAAGTACTTGCATAATTTATTCTCTTAATGTCTATATTCTAATAATTAGGGCTGTAACAATATGCAATATGAATCCGAAATCGCTACACTCAGATCTACGAACCTGTGTCGCGGTGAGAAGGCAGAATCGCGACACACACCTTTTTTGAAGTTAACATTATAGCCTACAATACGTAGACCTACACCACAAAACTAGTTGAGGGTAAATTATTTAATATTGGGCAATTCCATCGTTGTAAACGGGACATTTGCAGTAAAAACTTGAAATATAAATTCTCAGAAAATGCATTTAATACATATTGAAAAATATCAGTATGCGTTTTATATTTAATGGGAAATAGCCTAGGCTACACATGCGTTACGGGACACAAAAAATCTTTCACTTTTAGGTAGCAAAATATTTTTTTGTACCTAATTCTGTGAATTACACTGCGCAAACCAAAAGTAATACCCACCGGATGAAGAAGGGTTGGCTCTCCACAGAACATAAAATATTGATTTTATTTTATTTTTCGTGTTCCCATTTATGAGGAAAAAACAAAAGACGTGACAGTTCTCTGTTACGGACATGACCGCTCTGAAAGCGACTTTAAAACTTTCACTGAGACCTCAAACAGAAAGCACAAAGCCTTTTTTTTAAAGTGAATTTCGTTTTGTATTAATTGTATCTTAATTTTAATCAATGTTTCATCCAGGATTTAATAAATAAGTAAATATAGTAGAAAATAGATAATCACGACACGTAGGCGCCGGCGAGTGAACTGAAGCGCGTCTCATAAATGAACCAAAACTCAGCGTATAAGGTAGCCTATCTATCTATACATTATTGTTCTTTGTTTTCCTGGCATTACTTTTTTTTCCCTCTCATTTCTTTATCTTTTTATTTTAATTTCCGTATCTTTACATTCATTATAATCTTTTCGTTATAATGAACTGTTGCTGTGTTGAACTTGAAAAAAACACTCGACACTGGGAGTCGATTCCTGACCTGGAGTCGATTCCGACACTAGGGCTAGTGAGAGTCGAGGAATCGACTCTTTTGGAGTCGACTCCCCATCTCTAGCACACACACACACCATACTCCAGCATTGCAATCTTTACATCGCAGCCTGCTTCAGAGCTAAGGCGGGGCTACAGATTAGGTGTCCCCAAAGAACTCGCGTATCTAACAGTAGTTCCGCAGTACATTCATTAATTTGCATGCGAGTTTTATTTATTTTTATACCATGTATTCTCCGTGTAAATGTATACACCGAACCATGACGCCCGTACCGTTTCGGTTCAATACGAATAACAGTTACATGTTCCACCCCTAGTCTACAGTGAAATACAGTCACACATTACACTTTGGCCAGCATTTTAACCGTGTTTAATCCAGCTACTAGCTAACAGTATGCTAAAGTTAACTGCTGACTAGCGTCACGTTTCTAACGTCCGTTTTCAGAGCATCCAAGAGAAGCACAGGCATAACAGTAGCACAGAAATACGCATTGATATTCGGTCTAGTAAATAACGGTCGTTAAGGCACCAGTGCCGTATTAGCACCGGGTCTGTCTGTAGCTAACGTTACCCAACCCTAGCGACGACGCTAGCAAAGCAAAGCCAGTCCTTCACTAACCTATGGTCACTTTTTTATTACTTATTTCTCTGCATTGAGTGACAACCCTCTCAAATATAAGACACACAAAACAGAACAAATAAAAGTATCAGATTCTCTGTCTGTAATTGCAAAATTCTTGCTTACTTATTGTTGTGACATGATAGCAACCCTTCTGCTGTGCTAATGCAACCTCAACTACGCTATCAATATCCACCGAACGTCATGTCGCCTATTCATATTTTTTCTCGAAGTTGGCAGTAACATATCAAAAGGTTTTAATTAAATATAAAGGAGTTTTCTCCAAGGAACTTAGCTCCTTCCTTAGGCACTGGATGAGGTCTGCTCACTCTGCTGGAGAATTACTCTAGGCGCAGCGTGCGTCCACAACAACATCACAAGGCTGCCCACAGATGCGCCTGCCTAATAATCGGCTTGATATACTGGATATTGGCCGATGCCGATTATGTTAAAAAATGCAAAAAATCGGCCGATTAATCGTCCGACCGATTAATCGGTCGACCCCTAATTCCCACCCCTATTTAGGAGTAAACTTTTACTCTATGATGGTAAAATTTAGCAGTTAATCCGTGAATCACATGCGTGCCAAACCGTGGGGCCTGATCCGTACGGATCACAGATTAACTCCGATCTGTTCCACCCCTACTAATTAGATACATTTACTTAATAGACAGCCTTGTTTTTATATCCCCATTATACTCTGTTGTCAGCGTTTCTTTGTCTGGACAAACACTGTACACACGCTGCCTGGTATCGGAGCATTTTTATGAGTTTTGAGTACATGAGCTCAGTATCGGGACTGATACCGTGAATCCCTAGTAAAAAGCCAAAAAGCTAATGAAGTAATTGCAGGGTCAGTTAGGGTGGCACTCTTAAAGCCCATTCACACCAAGAACAATAAATATAAAGATAAATATAATAGTAACTATATAAGTGTCCACACCAATGAACGATAACAGTTCATTCAAAGCATGTACTGCAGTTTTGTCATCTTTCACTTTAAATGCTGGAGCTCTTTAAAGCAGAATGGATTCTGATTGGCTGTCAGTGTTTTTATCATTCATTATCTAAAAAAATAAATTAAAAAAAGCCCTGAAAGTGATTACATGATATTGTTTCTCTGTGCCGTTATCATTATAGTTGTGTGTGGACTCTACTATTCTTTTATATATAGAATGATTTTTCTTTTATATATAGAATGATTTTTCTGAAGTCCCCCTGTGGTGAAAAAAAGTTTAATGTTGTTTATACAGTATGTCTATGTAATAATTTTAATATGCTTTAAGACAAACCATGTACAAATGCACAAGTCAACACCATTGCTGAGTATTTTCTCCTTAAAACTGCAGTGAACCAAAGACTGTTTAAATAAGGTGGTTTGAAATCACATGTGTTTCTGACGTCACAAACTACCTTGTAACCAATCACGTCAACGAGTGGATGTCTGAGCTGGTGGGAGTTGGTGGAGGAGGGGCTAACTTGCATATTCATCGAACTGCACTAAATTAGGTAAGAGATACATTCAAGCTACTTTAAAAGGCAAGAATAATTTTTCTTCAAGGATTATTATTTTTTTTTTTCATATGTCATTTTGGTTAGTGGTCGACTGATATATTGGCCAATATTTGGCATTTTTTAAAATATCGGCATCGGCCGATTCGTTTTTCTGATTGGCCGATGTGTTGGAAGCGGGACTTTTATTTTGACAGTCGGCGCCGTCAAAATTAATTCAAATTCAATATTTCTCATTTACTGTCAACATTCAGCAAATGCGCATCTACATCATTTAAACAAATCTCTGAATATCTAATAAACATTTAATTTCACAAACCTTGCAGATTTAATGGAATCCAGCTGTGATATCTTGTGAAGTGTGCATTTGTAGCCTGATAAACGTGTTACTGCGAGTAACGGTCGGTCCGTGCGAAGTGAGTGAATGCAAACAGAAGACCAGCCTCACAGGAGTCGCGATCGAAAAACTTTAAATCCTTCATTTTAAAATATGCTGTGCTATATCCAGTTGCCCACTGTGTCATATTCATATCGTTTTCACTGTGCGCTGTATAATATTAGCGTTACCTTGTCTTTATTTGAAAAAATATGATTACCAGTGCGCACAATATTACCGAGTGCCCTGTTACAGTGTGTACTTTTTATTCACATATTCATATATTTTTAAACAATTACTTTATTTGTGAAAAATACTGTAATAGGATTGCAGACTCAAGAAGTTGCCATCTAAAGTATAAGCATGTTTATTTTAAAGATTTGTTTTCTAATTTATTTAAAATGTATAAAATATTGATTAAAATAAATATAAAGTATATAATAAAAATATCGGCCATCCTGCACTAAGATATCGGCATCGGCCATCAAAAAACCAATATCGGTCGACCACTCATTTTGGTGATCAAAGATGAGTCTTAAAGGGATACTTCACCGTTTTTTCATTTTAAACCATGTTATTCCCTTAACTAAGACGAGTTGATACATACCTCTCTCGTCTCAGTGCGTGCACCATACTTGGTCGTGTAACTACTCGTGTAACTGTTTTTAAATAGGGAAAACGTGGAGGTGTTTGGTCGCTTCTAACTTCATCTCTGTTTGGTCCCTAATGAATGAACTGGGCTAAGCTGTGCTATCAAAGTGTCGCCGCGTGCCAGAGCGATTGAGTGCACGCACTGAGACGAGAGAGGTATGCATCAACTCGTCTTAGTTAAGGGAATAACAGTTTAATATGAAAAAACGTTGAAGTATCCCTTTAAAGGATAACATTTTTTACTACAGGGGGACTTTAACTATATCTGTATCATTTTCATTATAGTTATACTTGGTGTGAACTGGCCTTTCCAAGGAAAAGAGAAAGGTATTCAGGATTGCGATTGTCAGAATAATAGCTTACCAATATTTATAAACAGAGTTCCCCCTCACTAAGGTATGTCACGAGTTCAAAAGAGACCACTGAGGGGAATCTCCACCCAAAAATACTCATCCTGGGTAGGTTTGGGATAGACAATGCCATTGTCCATCGCCGATGGCTGACAGACACGTACCGTTATGAATGCCTGTGTAGCCGTGGGCATTTTACTTTCACTTTAGAATTAGCGCCAATTAAAAAAACTACTTATTCTTTGCAGGTTCCCTGTTTGCATTAGGTTTAAATTCAAAATACAGTAAAATAGGAGATTTTACATTTTGCTTTGAAACCAAATCTTCCACCATCGTCTTGTCTGTCACAGACACGTCTAGGCTACACCTAGGATGGCTTCAGACAGAGTGAGTAAATCTAGAGGCTAAGGCTAATTTTAATTTTTGGGTGAATCCCCCTATAGGTTGGAAGCGGAATTGTCCATTACCGCTGTCGTAAATAATTTAGCCTATTGCAGCCTACTGTCGCACGCATGCTCGCTGTTTATCCAGCACCGGCTTTGGAATGAATGATGTCCACAGACAAGGTAGAGTATGTTGCATGAATTTATGAAAGTATTGCGACATCAGAAAAGAAGAATAACAAAATATTGACTATTGTCACGCTTGCCATTAAGCAAGTCAAATTTGTAGTTTCTTATGTCTCATTCGAACTACAGAAACGCTACCCGATCTGGCAAACTTAGCAGATATAGGGCCGCAAAGCGAATGCAGAAGTGCCTTTCACCCCGTTACGACTTGAACCACTGAAACGATTTTGGAAAATGTTTTAAGCAGGGTTCCAGATTGCGACCATTTTTTGAGAATGTGCGAGTTAAAATTTTATGTGGTCGCATTTGTGCGAGTGCATGGTCGTTAAAGCAGGGCTCAGTAGTTTCGGGATTTCTTCGCTGTATTCTCGCTTTTTGCTCGCAGGTTTCTCTCTAGAGCTCCCCCCACAGCTTCAGAATAGATATTTGACAACACTGTTGTAAAAACTCGTTGGCGATTCTCAGACACCATTGGCTAGTAGATCAACGACATCAAAGCAGATGGGACATTCTTTAAAACGTCTTCTTCATTCGGGTTCGAACAGCGTGAGGGAGCGCAATAATGACAGCATTTTAGCAGATTTCTTTTGGCCGTAAAGCAATTGTTTACATCGCGAGACCTGATATCACGCGATACTTCCTGACGCCGGCTCAAAGTTGCAAGTGCAGATTTTCCGCTCACGGGCACCAGGGGGGTGCGAAACGACCACCATTCAACCCGAAATAAGTAATATAACCATTCCAATGACTCCGAAGCTGTTCAGTTAAGGTACAAAAGCTACTTAGAGCACCTTTAAATTCACGCATGAATTTTCCTGCATTGAACTTGTTTTAGCGCCCGCCAAAGTGAATTTTTGTCCCGCCAAAGTCTTATTTGATCGGTGAGTAATGTAGATAAACTGCTGCGCGTGACAGGGCGCATGTTTAACTGAAAGAACAAGCAGAGAGAGAGAGAGAGAGAGAGAGAGAGAGAGAGAGAGAGAGAGAGAGAGAGAGAGAGAGAGAGAGAGAGAGAGAGAGAGAGAGAGAGAGAGAGAGAGAGAGAGAGAGAGAGAGAGAGAGAGAGAGAGAGAGAGAGAGAGAGAGAGAGAGAGAGAGAGAGAGGCGCACGCCCACTCTCTCTTCGGAGCCAGGCGAAAGTGTAAACAAGACTTCACCGTCTCCAAACTAAGCGCTGTCTTGCTCTCTCTCCCTCGCACATATTAATCAAAATAAATCGACACGGTGGTAAAAGGTCGGAAGACCAAAGTTTTCATGTGGAGCATTCGGAGATTTTTTTTTTCTTTTTCTGAATTACCGCTGGGTGTGAATTGTGCAAAATAAGTTTCCTTATCTTCCTTAAAAAACTATCCAGTGATAAAATGTTTTCTGTGTTGACACAAATCTTGGATGTCCATGTCCTAACTGCTGGGAGAATCACACAACGCGCACACGTCCAATTCGCGAACTAATGACTCCTTTGAACCGATTAATTTTAATGAATGGTTAAAACAACTGATCTTTCCAACAGTGAACTCAGGAGACGTCTGAATCGGTGTATAACTAATCAGTAACACTTTACAATAAGGTTCTATTTATTACATAAAAAGTAAAAAAAATTATAATAAAAAATAAAACCACTTGTTTTTTTGAAAGGCATATGACTACATTTTTCCACACAGTGCTATCAAGAATCGATAAGAGAATCGTTAAAGAATCGGATCGATCATCAGAATCGTCAGTGGCATTATTATTGATCAAATCTTATCAATTCCCATCCCTATGACAGTAAAATTATAATCAAACATTAAAGAACATGCATGTTTTTTTATAGTTTTTTTTTTTGAGAGTTAAAAGATTAAAACATTTTGCTAACATGAGGTCTTGTGTCACTGTCAGTCTTTTTACATCAGTGCAAAACTAAGGTATGCAGATTAAGACCACTATTCATCAGCATGCATTGATTAATCCCATGGCATGTATAAAAAAAAAAAAAAGGGTGCGACCAAATCATATGCTGGTGCGACCAACTGAGAAAGTTGGTAGCACCAGTGCAACCAACTGAGAAAGTTGGTAGCACCAGTGCAACCAGTGGAAAGGTTAGTCTGGAGTAGGGTTGCAAAATTCTGGGAATTTTCAAAGATGGAAACTTTCCATGGGAATTAATGGGAATTTAAGGGAATTAACAGGAATTTATGGGAATAAACTGGGAATTTTCAAGTTTGAAGGTTGGCTCTTTATAGGGAACTTAAAATATAGTTGAGGAAAGTATATTTTTGCATAATCTTGACTAAAACAAACAGATTCCATTCAAATACACTTGAATATCCATGCCATTCCTCAATCACATGCACATAGCACACTGCTTACTGCATGGCTACTGAGACCACACCCCCTACTGGCACTGTGCATGCCTCCATCACATGTACAGAAGCCCAAAGCACAAGACTATTGAAGGCACACATTTGAGCCTGTGGACTAAACAAAGTGAAGTAAGTTTTGATGATATTATGGGGAAATATATTTATTAAATGTTTAAATTGCAAATATCACATTCAAATGTATTCATCTAGCAGATAGCAAGCTGATAAGTTAGATGCTAAATAAGCTAGCATAACTATTTACCACATAAGTAGGGCTGGGCGGTATGACGGTATATATCGTTACTGCGGGGGGGGGGGGGGGGGGGGGGGGCTGGGGGGGAAGGCGCAGAAGTCTACTAGAGCAGTGCAGCACACTGAAAGTTTAGAGAGCCTTTGCTCTTGCTCACAACGGGGCCTACTTGACAACAAGTTCATATATCTATATTTTAACGAATAGAAATAACCTTGAATAATGTATCTATCCGTCTCTTATGTGTACAGTTACTTTCAGAGTGGACGCGCAAGCGGTTGCCGTGGTAATGAATATTTCCAAAATTCCCCAGCTTAACTTCCCATGGAAACTTTCCGGAAATTTTCCGCCCCTTTGCAACCCTAGTCTGGAGCCCTGTTAAGGTAAAAAAATGTATCTTTATTGTTGCTTTAATTGTTCACCAGAAGACTAGTAATATGCGCTAACAAAGTAAATAGGGTCAATTTTGATTTCATGACGACTTTAATGCGCTGTATATGTTGATAATGAAAGGGAGAGGCCAAACTGTATTGTTTATTGGAATAGAATGGTTGAAGGTATTTTATGGAAGGCCATCTGCACTTTACCAAACAAATAGCCTATTTATTGGTAAATAAAATAAAGGAAATAAGTTTCAAAATCTTACACAGGTACTATCTAGTAAATCATTTTCTTGTTAAATTTAAAAAGGCTATTGATCTGAACTGTTCTTTTTGCAAAACATTGGCTGAAACCTTGTTTCATTTATTTTGGATGGCGCTCATGTAAGAATTTTGGAAAGATTTGTCTAGATTTATAATTGACATCATTGACCCCACTTTTTCTTTGTGTTTAGAAAACATTATATTTGCTTTTAATATTATCCCCTCAAATAAAAGGAAAGAATACTATATTATAAATTTTATTTTATTTTTTGCTTAATTCCATATAGCCTACATAAATGTAAGTACAATAAAACCCAATCTTTGTTTTTGGTTCTTGAAAAAGAAATGCAAATATATAAAGACTATCTTTCATTCCCACAATAAAAAAGCAATTAAAACCGTTTCTGTTTGTCAATGCTTTGATATTTCTATATAATGTTAATGTAATAATATTCTCTGGCTCTGTGGGCATTATTGTCCAACTCCGGGTCGAAATGAACACCACTACTGAGAGTTTCTATTTTGATATTATAATTCCGTGAGATGAGATTGTCCTGGCTCTGAGCCCGGCTCGTGAGGCTCCGCCCTCTGTGGCCACAGCAACAGCTCATTTGCATTTAAAGGGATAGCCTACACTAAACTGGCACGTTTTTCTCAGACCCAAAAAGTAGACACATTAACTAAACAGGACACATTCTAATGTTGAGGGGAAAAAAAGTTAAAGCTGTATTACACATTTATTTTTATCCTCCAGTTGAAACCCCCTTTTCGCCTTTCACCCTACAGCATTTTATGCATCAACACAGTTATAATATATAGCCTAGTAATTACATAATATTATAAACAATCAACTTGTATAAAAAACAAATGCCTGCAAGAGAGCGCCAACCCCTTGAAGTGATTGTTACACTTTAGATCAAATCCTTGTTTGGTCAAACAACATTTAAATCAAATGTCCACTTAATCTTTTATATTTGGCCACCTCTTTATGATAGAAATGCTACAGCCACTGTATTTTTTTTAAATAAAACATGTGGCCATCAAAACATGCAAATTCAGAGCAAGGGTTAAAACTTTTATTTTGAAATCGCCATTAACAACAGTTTGCATATTTAGAAACATTAACACATCGTCCCCTTGGAATTATAAGGTTCTATCTGCGTTCTGAGCAGTTTTGAGATATTGAGCTTTAAAGTTTTTGCATTCCATTCGACTGTGTAGAAAGAACCTTTTTGTTTTCTAAATAAAAAGTTCCAAAATGTACACAACTTAAAAAACATCACCACATAATGTAAAGAAGTGGTCACAGAATAAGAATATGTGAATAACTAAATTGACAAATGTCAGATAGAACCTTATAATTCCAAGGGGACGACATAGTGCAGCATTAGAAAACGATGGATTCTCATCACAGATGGATTCTCATCTGTGGAAAGTGCCGCTTCCTGTTATTTTGCCAGTTAATCGACAGTAATATGCAATTGAGGATTGAAAATCGAACATTCGAATAGGGCTGCACAATTAATCGTATTTTAATCGATTTTTAATATTTGCCCGCTCGTTTTTTATCCTGAAGACGCTTTTTTTTTGTATTATACATTTGCATTATCTTGCATTAACAAATCCCCACTAGCATTGATGTTTGTGGTTGCCAGATCTAAATAGCTTAAAACTCCCAAATCACCCAAACAGAGCTTTTCTCTTATATTTTCTGCCCAGTGTTTTACTTAAACGGTGCAATCTGGCAACCCTGCGCACGCGCTACACTGCGGAAAAAGCACTGATCTCCACAGCGATATTCATTCGGTTCACCTGACGTCACTGTAGCTTTGCGCCGCCATCTTTACGACCGACGGTGTCAGTAACGGTACGTTCACACGGGGCGTCAGCGTCAACGCTTGACGGAAGGCGTGGCTGAAGTTTGGCACTGACGCCATGGTCATAGCAGCGTCAGCCAATGAAATTTAAAATTTATCCTCAGTTTGCTGCTCTTGAACAGGATGAACGTGATTGGCTGCCGCCTGGCTACTGTATTTGCATAGAGCGATCCTGATTGGCTGACGCTTCCGTCTGCGGCGCTTCACTGGCGTTGCTCGCGGCAGAAGTTGAAAAATTCTCAACTTCTGCCGCGAGCAACGCCAGTGAAGCGCCACCGACGGATACACAATTCTTTTCGGCAACGCTTGACGTCACCCATTCAAAGTCAATGGGAAGCGTTGACGCTGACGCCCCGTGTGAACGTACCAAAATGCCTGCAATATGTTGTGCAGTTGGCTGCAACAACAGCCGAAAGAGGAACCCTGAACTGGTATTTTATTCTATACCAAAAGAAAAGGATAGAAGAGAGAATCATTTATTTAAAAGACTTGAAGTCTCATGTTTGTCTTTGGTTAATTATATTTCCATTATACTCTCAATGCCCAGCATTATACAGACAGATATCGACAGATAATGTTTTTTCTTCATTTTATTTGTTGGATCTGTTTAAATGTTAAAGCACTTTATCATGGTAAGTTAGTAAGATTTGGGGTTGTTTTGAATATAACTGTCTGTCTGTTAGTTAATACCTACCTAAATCTAATAAATATTTTTCTGAAGTTCATAGCAGCTAAAGATATTGTCTTCGTCACATGCACTTTAGATGTTATTTTGTGTAAGTAACGTTAGCTCTGCAGACGATGCATAATCTCAGCCTTGAAATGCATATTAAAGGACTAGTTCTTCCAAAAATGATAATTCTGCCGTCATTTACTCACCTTCATGTGCAAATCCTTAAGTTTACTTTCCGTGGAAGACGGACATTTTTGAATATGTAGCCTAATGGAGACTCTTCTTGTCGATGTAATGAAAGTGAATGAGTAACGTTAGCCCACTGGGGGCTGTCACGCAAAAAATTATAATAATAAAAGACAAAAAAACATCACAAAAGTATAATAAAAGTGATCTAATACGACTCGTCCGTTATATTAATATCGTTATTTATTCATATGATAGCTTATGTGACGAACAAACTGCAATTTAAGTCATTATATTATAATCACTGATGAACTTTACCTCTTGATAGCTTTTAATCGCAGCCGAATCGTGAGTGAATCATTCAAAAAGATTCGACTCGAAAGATTCTTTCATTTCGATATTTGTGTGTATTAAACCTTCTCTATAATTGAACATCTGTTCTTTCGGACAGATATGGCAGACTTTTATGATATTTGCTGATGTCTCTGGCTGTGCTGATGCTGGTATCTTTCTGGACTCTGCCAGTGCTGCTGTTCGGATTAGATGGATCCATTCATGCCAGCCGAACAGCTGCAGATTCATAGATTCATTCATGACATCGCCTCGACTCTCATGAACGCGCGCCATGAATCTCTATGACTTAAGTATTTCTATACCATGAAAGGCCAATTGGGGCAAGCCTGGGGAAGATAATAATGGACTAAAGAAAACTGGGGGTAAAAAATAAGGATCGGAGCCTAAAATAGAAATTTTCTCCAGGTATCTCTGTCTCTCTCTCTCATTCAAATGGGCAGTTTGGGCGGCCATACCGGGCGAGTCGGTCGCAAATATGGCGGCGTTCTATTTGTAGTGACGTAGGTGGCATCTATGAATTCTGTTTGCATGAAATTGTTATACAGCCAGTCTGTTTCTTCACAAGCCACTTGTGCTGTTTTTGTGACTAAATCTGTTTCTAAATGAGTTTCACTGTTCTATTTTTTGAAGTTTAAGTTTTTACCAGTTTCGAAATTTCATTGGTCCATGAACCCATGGATCATGCGGATTCACTGAGATCGCCCCCCAGTGGCAAACCATTGAACAAGTCTCTATGGTTTTTACCTGATCTCTGATCAGTTTTATACATTTGTAGACGTTTTAATGGGCCATTTGTATAATTTAAAAGGAATAGGCTAATAGTAGTTAATTTGGTCTCTTACTGGCCTGTTTAGAGCAAACAAAACAAGCATTGGAAATTGATAAAAGAACATAATAGTTAATGCTATTAGTTAATTGCATTTAATATTGAATACTTTCAATACAACATTTACAATTGGTTTGTAAAAGCTTTTTTTGTGCATGTTTGGCTTGTGTTTGTTGCATTTCCACTGTTTTGACCAGCAGGGGTCACCAGCGTGTGGCGTTTCAAACGCTTCGAATTCTGGGAAGCAAAATCGATTCGAAGCTTTGAAAATCTTCGTTTCTCCCATCACTAATTCTCATATGCAATAAAATAAAGAATATAATTTCTTTTTTATTAAAAAAGTAATAAAGAAGTAAAAGGTTGCGCTCATGCTGATAATATAGCTTTTCACCTCGACGATAAAGATCGTCACGTTTTAATAACGCGTCACACCCCTAATTCAGATTAATTAAATAATTTTTTAAATAGACTGCATCTTATTTTGTTTAGTTGTCGATTCAGAATCGAAGGAGAATTGATCTCAATTTATCCAGAATCGTGCAGCTCAAAAATATAATACAGCCCATAACACAAAAATACAAAAACAAATCAAATGTCAGTCATACTGGTGATGACGCATACAGATAAATTTGCAAATGCTGTGGACCAGATTGAAAAACAAACAAAAATAATAAAATAAATCCTGACCTATGCAGGTCTTAAAAGTACAACAGAGGGAAGCCACAGAGTTTGGACCTGCCATACAACCACGACTAAATTAAGCTATAGGACTTAAAATTATTAATTTAGCTGCATGCCTTTATCCAGCTAGAGATATTGGGCCTTATTCATGAATCAAGCCTTTGGGGTTTGAACCTAAACACCGCTTTAATTGGTTAATTCGATCGCGTACTTAAAACAAACGATAAATTTGTCTGTAAAAACTTACCAAACATGAATTTCTCCCCATCGTATACGTGGATGCCACGACTGACTGATCTTACAGCGCTTATAATCAACTGAGAACAAACGCCATTAAAAAACGCCACTGGATGTTTTAACGAATCAAACACGTCTACGTCGATTGAGAGAGCGCGAAAAAAGTAAGATCGCGCGTCACGTGACCAATGCGTGATTTGAACCCTGGAGAACAACCTATGAGAACAACTGTCATCTAATCCTAATCAGAGCCTGGTAAGACATTATTCTTGGGAAAATGGGAAAATATTTTTACACAAGAATAGATTCCCAAAAACACTTCCAAAGTTTTACGCTTTTCATAAGGAACTCATTAACGTTACTTCTTATCGTTAAAATTAATGAAGAAAAATAATGCCTTAATCTTTGATAGAGGATCTTAAACTTGCTGCTTAAACTTAAAACTTTTTTTACAGTCTATGCTGAAAACCCCTAGTCTTTTATTTATTTATTATTAATTTAATGTTTTTTATTTTATTTCTTCATTTTACTTCTTTATTTATTTATATTTTATTTATCTTGCTATGCTTGTCAGTATGGAAGGCATTTTCTGCCAAATTTAAATAAATAAATTAAATGATTAAAATGTCATTTCATATTTTGTACTAGGCCAATTATGTTTATATTATTCAATAAAAGTTCTAATCCAAATGATAATTTTACAGTATAATCTAGTCTAAATACGAATTGTTAATCGGCCTCAAAATTAATAAATGCAAAAATTGACTGTCTTTTCCTCAAAAACACCAGTTACTTTATTAAATAAAACTGTACAATAGCCACACTGTTATCGACAAATAATCATAGAAAATAACTCTGTTTGTAGGAAATCCATGACTCTACAGTAGTAAAATTCTATTTTAGCAACAACAACAACAAAAAAGGTTAATGTGGTAATTTGCTATCAGGAGGATATTCTACTAAATACGTTAACGGACATATTTTGCCTATTGGTGGGCAGAAGTTTTGCAGTCATTTTCAGAGGGTGGAGTTTGTTGTAGCTGCGCGCTGTCTGTCAACCAGGAAGTCCTCAATAAGACATATTTCACTTTCCAGATGCAAAGGAATGGCGTAAGTACAATCATATTCATCATTAATTTAATGCAATTTATGCGCTATTAAACTGTGTATACTTATGCGAAAGCGATTCTGATGTGCTGTTCACCTGTTCATCCATGTCAGTTGATTTATGTCACGGTAGTTGCTGTTGGCATGTTTCCAAGTGCATGTGTTTCCTCTTTGTGTTGCAGTATCTGTTGTTATTAATGGATTTCAGTGACATTTTAAAATCGTTTCTGACATCAAATATGAAGTAGCCTACGTTGCTTTTAATATAATGTTCGCATAAAGCTGTGCAGAATTAATTGATATAGGTTAAGTGGATAAAATATTTTTGACAGCACGAATGCAGATGCATGCTGTTATCTGTGATGTGTTTCTGTGAAATAGCATATAATAGTACAGTATGTCCTTTCTGCTTTCTTCTAGTTTGGGCATCTTTCTGCCATGAATAAGAGGAAATCTTGTGCTCTCAATGTTGTAAAACCCTCTAAGACTCCTAGGACAGATGGTAAAACACATGTACAGGATGAGGAGGAGGTTGATGAGGAAGATGGAGTCCAGCAAGATCACTCACTCTCTTCTTCGGTCAGTTTAATGATTTCCTGAAAAGAACCTGATAGTGACAATGGTGCATTCATAATGAACATTACTGTGACAGTTCTGGTCCAAATAACATTTATCCAGATGTGTAAAGAGTACCTGAAAACCATTCTTGAGTAAAAGTACAGATGCCTTACACCAAAAATGATATTACATTACAAGTTACAAGTCACCCGTTCCAATGCGATCTGATTTTAACAGTATTAAAGTATTTTACTCATTCTGAGCATAGGCTCAAAGATGCACAATTTCTCAACAACTGAGAGATATGCCAGTGAGAAACAAGAAACAGTTGTGTTGTGAGGAGAGCAATCACATGTTTAGTTTTCTAAAAATCAAACTAAAACTGAACACCTCAAAATTATAATAAATCAAGGTTGACAGAACAGCCTCAGTTAAGTCTCAGTTTAGCTCAAGTGCTCAAAAATGATTAGCCCATGATTTACTCGCCCTCAAGTCATCCTAGGTGTTTATGACTTTCTTCTTTCAGACGAACACAATCAGAGTTAAATAAAAAAAATGTCCTGGCTCTTCCAAGTTTTATAATGGCAGTGAATGGCCGGTTTCTGTTTTGAAGTCCATAAAAGTGCATCCATCATGATTAAAGTAATCCAAACGGCTCCGGGGGGTTAATAAAGGCCTTCTGAAGCGAAGCGATGCGTTTGTTTGTGTAAGAAAAATAGTCATATTTAACACGTTCTAAAGTAAAATTCTAGCTTCCGGCCAAATGGCCATACGCAGTCTACTTGCGTCTAAAGCATAACTTGTGACGTTGGAAGTAGTAGTGCGTCATGGCGTAGCGTAGATATCAGCAGAACGTAGCATTACTCGCATAGTTGCGGTTTACACTTAAGTGAAATTTTACTTTACTTTATTTAACTTTATAAAGTTTTAAATATGGATATTTTTCTTACACAAACGCATCGCTTCACTTCAGAAGGCCTTTATTAACCCCCCAGAGCCATTATCGAGCACTTTTATGATGGATGGATGC
Source organism: Leuciscus leuciscus (assembly GCF_965113295.1). Classification (NCBI taxonomy): domain Eukaryota; kingdom Metazoa; phylum Chordata; class Actinopteri; order Cypriniformes; family Leuciscidae; genus Leuciscus; species Leuciscus leuciscus. The sequence continues at coordinate 28,468,815 of NC_138741.1, read as the reverse complement.
ACTTTTATGGACTTCAAAACAGAAACGGCCATTCACTGCCATTATAAAGCTACATTCACTAGCCTTGTTGACAAGTTTGGGTGAGTAAGGGCAAAATGCACAAGAGATACTGTGCGTTCACACCGCCGGCGAGGGCGCGCGGCGCGTCTTGGACGGTGAGAGCGGCGAGGAGAGTTGAAGTCAGGTCAACTTTATGGTAATGAGCTATGCCGCGGTTCGGCGGCAACCAATCAGAATGTAGAAGTCATCCGCTTGAGAGGATTCCAGAGAACGCAGTCCTGTAAACTTTGGTTCCGTCCACATTAGTTTCCAAGCAAATAGAGTAGAGGTTGATCATGTGAATTTCAACACTATTTATAGGCAATATTTTTGTGCTAGAATGCTTGTTTTTCAGTGGGAATGCAAATTAGATTAGCATTTAACCATGAACACAAAAGCCACACCACACTAATGGCTTTTAATTGGTTTATTTCGTTAGCATACATGTCACTATAATTGTTGAAGTCCTCGTGAACCGGAAGTTGCAAACGACTTTTCTCTAGTGTGAATTTATCCAGTGTGACGTATTTCCAAATGTAACAGAATATTGAATAGAAGGCAGAGTTTTACTTTAGCGCTCCTCTTCCATCTCTCGCTCATAGCAGACTATCGGTTTGAGGGTAGGGGTTAAGCGGAAATAACTTTTCAGACTTTGATTAAAGATTACCACGGCAAACTATTTTTTTCCTGTGTATTAACTTGCACAGATTAATTGTTCACCACAAGACTAGTAATATGCGCTAACAAAGTAAATAGGGTCAATTTTGATTTCATGTCGACTTTAAGTTCTTTCCATCGATCAATTTCTTAGTTTCACATTTAAAAGATTCCATGAGGTTAACTTATACCCTACTTGGTCAGTCTGCACAAATAACGATCAACATGTGTGTTTGCTTTGCGGCCCCTTTAAATAAAGTTTAAAAAAAGACCAAGCACTCGATATATGTCAGAGCATCAGAGCGTCCACAAATCTTTCTATGGCGTCGTTGGTAGGGCGGCGAGAACGACTTTTGCCACTCTCGTCGGTGGCGGTGTGAACACGCAGATAGGGTGCTTCTCATTTCCAATGTGTGCATCCTCGTTTCCATTCCTCGCTTCCTTTCTTTGCCATCTTAGCTCCATCCCCTTAGGAAGCGAGGGAAGGCTACACTTGTGTATCCTCGCTCATGACTCCTCAGGAAGCTTCCTCGCTCCTTGCCTCCTCACGGTGCAATTAGAGAATTGAGATGTCCTTCAAGATGACTGAGTTTGATCGGTTTCCAGGTCACAGGCTGGAGGACGGAGGAGCGAGGAAACAAGGGAAGCATCAATTTTAGTATTGAGAAGCACCCATAGTACCTTCAACGCCTAGTAGATAGTAAAATCACTTCTTTTGTAGCAGAAATAAACTGCTGCAGAAGAAAATAGGTGATGTGCAAAATGTAAGGAGTACTTGCATTACTTGCATTGGAGTAAAGAGTACATATGCTTATTCAAAAATTTAGCCAAGTAGAGAGTACTGTAAAAGTAATGTTGATGCTCAGCAGATACTTAAGTACTGCAACTGATTACAATTACTTAAATACTTTACGCCACTGCATTTATCTTGTGCTGTTTCAGAGTGCTGGAGACATCGGCGTGATAGAAAGTATTACTTTAAGGAACTTTATGAGCCACCATTCGCTTGGACCTTTCAAATTTGGACCAAATGTCAACTTCATTGTTGGGAACAATGGAAGTAAGAATTTATTTAATTCAAATTTATATAATATGAATTATTTTAATGTACAATTCCAGTTAAACATTTGGAGACACTGGAAAGAATTTAAAATAAATTGTGCCTATATATTTTTTAATGGCTGTTATTGGAGCAGATTGTGAAGGAAATGCTTATTTCATAGTTTTGATGACTTGAATTTACTGCTGTCTTAAAATGTGCAAAATACTTACAAAATGATGGGTGGATGTGTCCAGACTGTATAAATTAGTGGTTCTCAACCCTTTTGACTCCCAAGTCCCCACTTTGTCCGAGACAATATTCAAAGGCCCTCCTATCTAAGCTGATATGTACCTCTGTTTAATGTTTTGCATATTTTTAGCATTTTAATTAAGATTGTTATATAACTAAATTTAAATAATTGTAAGACTATTTTTTTAAGAGTGGGTGCTGCCCCCCTAGTTGAGAACCACTGGTATAAATGTCTCAAAAACATGAAAGTATTAACAATGTTGTTACTCAAAAATCAATCTTTCCTCAATGTATTTTGTAATGCTACTCTAAGCTGGGAAAAGTGCCATTCTGACAGCACTTATAGTGGGTCTTGGTGGAAAAGCGACTACAACCAATAGAGGAACATCTTTGAAAGGCTTTGTGAAATATGGAGAGAGGTTAGTATATGTTAAGGAAAGATGCACTAATATATCTGTATATTAAAAAATAATGTATTAATCCTTTTGTTTACAGTTCTGCAGACATTAAAGTGAAATTAAAAAACAGAGGAAACGACCCTTATAAAGGTGACATTTATGGAGACAGCATCTGCATTGAGCATCGGATCTCAAGTGATGGTTGCAGGACTTGTAAAATCAAGAGTAAAATTGGTAATAGCATGACTTCCGTCGACAGGGCTTTATCAGAAACAGGGCTTCCTCTCTGTTCACAGAATCTCAAATTGAGATTTGCTCTATTTTTAGGGCATGTCATTTCCACAAAGAAGGAGGAGTTAACTGCTATACTGGATCATTTTGGCATCCAGGTACTTTTCTTTTACCTATTTGTAAGTAATTATTTTTGGTGACATTTTGGCACAGGTCTGCATCAGTCAATTTAGTTAAAAATCTAGTTGTTGTAATAATTTTGTTGTTTAGAGCAAAGCACACAAATCTGTAATGTCTTTATTTCTGTATTTCATATTACAGGTTGACAATCCTGTATCAGTCCTTAATCAAGAAATGAGTAAACAGTTCCTGCATTCAAAAAGCGAAGCGGACAAATACAAGGTGATTTATTTTTCTTATACCATACACCAGTATTTAAAGCAGTGATATACACCTAACTACTTTCACGCTTTTCATCTTTCTTTTTTTTCTGAAGTTTTTCATGAAAGCAACTCTTCTGGAGCAAATGAAAAGAGACTACATTCACATTAAGCAGACTAAAGCCTTGACACGTGACCAGGTGGAAAGACAAGAGGAAGTGAGGCTTTACTCATATGCTATTCATTAGTCATGTATAACCCTTAGTGTTTGTTACCCACAATGCACCACTGTGTTAACATCACACATATGTCATATCTCTATATTTTTAGTGTCTCAAAGATCTCAGGCAGTTGTTCTTGCAAAAGAAAGAAAGATATGAACGCTTGTCGTCGCTCGACGATATGAGACAGACCCTAGAGGATCTGAAAAAGAAGATGGTGTGGTGTTTGGTGCGTTATTTTAGTGTATCTTACTGAAGTGTGAAAAATTCTCTGTTAGAGAGTCTCTGTTAAACAGTGTTTCTGTTTGTTGGTTATAGGTGAGGGAGAAGGAGAGTCAAGTTGAACAGCTGAAGGAACAAATTGAAAAAGAAGAGTCTGATCGTAAAAATGAAGAAAAACTGCAGCTCTGTCAGGTTTGTGTGATTAGTTGTATTGATTTGGGTTTGTTTTATAGTTTTTAGTTCCAGTTAAACATCATTGTCAAAGGTGAAGTGTTTTAATTGATGATTGTTACATGTTGCATATAGCTATATACAAAAAGAAACGATTAACTTCTTAAGAAAAAAAATCTACTGACACCAAATGGCAGTGTGTATATATATGTGTATATATATGAAGACCAACGATGCAAAAGCCTCTAAAAGCCATCAATGTCAAAAATGAGATAATAATATTGAGTGAATGCTCTCCGCACATAGTAGCCTATACGTTCATCAAATACTTTCACTTCAAACCCACTAAATCCCACCCTCAGCCCATTCAGAAATGCCGGTACTTGGGTAGAAACCTATACATAGGAGCCTTATAAAAATTGTAATATTAAAGAAAAACGTTAGACGGACTCATTAATCAGCACAACTGTCTTCAACATTGATAATAATTTGAAATATTTCTTGAGCAGCAAATCAGCATACTGCATTTAGAATGAATTCTGAAGGATCATGTGACAATGAAGTCTGGAGTAATTATGCTCAAAATTCAGCTTTGCATCACAGGAATACATTACATTAAAAAATATATCTCAATAGAAAACAGCTTTTAAATTGTGATAAAATTATTACTGGGTTTTTTTCTGTATATTTGATCACATAAATGCAGTCTTGGTGACCATAAAATACTTATTTCAGAAATATTAACAAATCTTACCAACCCCAAACATTAGTAGTCATTTTAAAAAAAAAATGTAAAAGTCTTTTTGCTTTTCAGAACAAAGTTTCCACTGCTGAGAAGAGATTGCAGGACATCCAGATGAAGCTTTGCACACTTAGAGAAGAGCAGGAACAATTGGCAGAGGAGAGCCATAAAATGAAGGAGGAAATTAAAGTCAAAACAAAAGCACAGAAAAATCAGGAGGTGACATGTCTTTGTTTTCTCTTTCTGTTTGTTATTGCTTCTTCCAATAAAATCATAAATTGACACATGCTCACATGTATATTTTAATATCTCAAGCTACATAATACCTGCCTTTTGTTTTGATGAAGACTTGCATCTCTCCACAGTTAGAATAAGCATTTAACATAACAACTGAGCAACTTTGCCTGTTTATAGTATTTTTATTCTTAAAGGAATATTTCACCCAAAAATTCAAATTCTTCCTTTTGGCATTGGTCTGTGGAACACAAACAATGTTTTGAAGAGCGTTTTTGCTTTTTTTGCCCATGCGGTGAAAGCATATAGTGACAAGGGGCTGTCAATAGTTCTACATCATCGCACCATAGGCCCCTCACACTGGCATGCGGTCGCTTAATGGCTGACATTTGCCTACACTGGATGTGAGCGTCGCGTTGCGTCAAAAGCAAATAATGCTGTTTATAATCACTGACGCTTTCTAAACTGGAGACAGAATACAGATGCATGGTCAGTTTCTGACATAATACACGCAATTCAGTCTGTCGACAACAGGACAAATGGAAGAGGCAAAGAACGTTAGCTGTGACGCTTTCAGTTTAAACAGCTCAAGGATCCCAGTGTCAGGAAAAAGTGGATAGTTTAATTTAATGGAGTCCCGGACTGCGTCGGAGGATTATATATTATATGTTTGTTCGGGGCATTTTGTAAACGAGCCCAAGGCACAGTGTAATGGAGAGTTTGCAAAGAAACTTTTAAAATAATTAAAAAATCCTTGACATGACCCCTTTAAATAATGGCAAAAGACTAAAAATATTGCTCAACACATGTATGGACTACTTTTATGCAGTTTGTTTGTCAGCTCAAGTCATTTGCTTTCTTTCTGAATGGAAAAGAGCAATGTGAACCATCTCATTTTGTGCTGAAAAAGAAGAAAGTCTTATGGGTTTGGAAAGATCTGATGTAGAGTAAATGATTATACGGTTTTAATTTCTGGGTGAAATATAACTTTAAGTTAGTTGCTTGCTTAAAGGTGCTCTAAGTGATGTTGGGTGACGTCACTTCTTGTTGACGTTAAAAGTATTATCAAACAAAACGGAGGCTAGCTAGACCCTCCCTCCTCCTCATCCGCGCACTAACCCCCCAAACCCCACCCCAAATCCTTCTTGTCCGTTATTGGCTGGAACAGTTTTATGTTTCGTGGTGCGGGTTAGCCCAGTTTGTTTTTCTTGCCGTTTGTGGAACCTGGGGTATCTACAGAGACAGTATCTACATCTACTTTTTTACAGTGTGTTCAGGGGACAGGCAGCTAGCGGATGGTGAGGAGATGTTTGCTGTATGTGACAAAAAATGTTTTGGCCTAAAAAACGCGTGACATCGCTTAGAGCACCTTTAAAGCAGGGTCCTTGTTGATTTCTGAAGAGTTTGTATAGGTTTTTTAGATTGCCAGTTTTTCAGGTGGTTTACTTCCGCGCTGAGAATAAATTGAAACAATTAGAAAAGGAGCAATGCCTTCTTCAGGAGAGAATTCACAAAATAAGTAATGGGTGAGTCCATTTGTTGAGGGAACACCTCTAATTTTAGGCTTTCTGTTTTTCAAATTTGATGACAGTATGTTTCATGTCATACTATTGGGCGTTTTCACACCTATCTCATTTGAAGAGTTTGGTTAAGAACCGGTTTCATTTTCTTCCTTAGTTCAGTTCGTTTAGGCATATAAGAACTTGGCAATCGCACTTGGATCCGCACCAAAACAATCACTCCGAGACCGCTAATTGAAAACGAACTCGGGTGGTTCGGTTGAGGTGAGAAAGCAATCCGACCCAACGGGCCAACAAACCAAGTGGTATCACAATTCATAATAGGAAATGTATTATATGAAAGTCAGCATTGTAATTCATCTGAAAGGATTAGCCAATTAGCGCCAAGCACCGCCCACTGCCTGTTGATTGGCATTTGTGAAATTTCCTCTTTTATTATGAAAAAAATCTTTGGGAAAATCTTGCTTTGGAAATACATGATTCGTCAAATAGGCTTCATTCGTAAATTCAGCATATTATAATGAAAAACAGATTTTTGAAAAAGCACATTTTATTATGATTGTTTTAATATATATATTTAAACAGTAATAGTGTGTGAAAGAGGATATTGTGAAATATATTAAACAATAAATGTAGTTTTTTCATGGAATTTTACAAAATAAATAGATACATTTATTAATTAATTAATTTAATTAATTAATAATTAATTACTTAAAGGATTAGTTCACCTCAAAATGAAAATTTCCTGATAATTTACTCACCCCAATGCCATCCAAGATGTCCATGTCTTTCTTTGTTTCAGTGGAAAATAAATTAAGTATTTTGAGTAAAACATTTCAGGATTATTCTACACACAATGGACTTCAATGGCAACCAGAATGCTGAAGTGCTTCAAAGGGCTCTGCACGATCCCAGTCGAGAAATAAGGGTTTTATCTAGCTATCGATAAAACCCTGTTTTATCTAGGGTTTGATCGGTCATTTAAAAAAAAAAAAAAAAAGTATATACTTTTTAACCACAATTGTTTGTCTTGTGCTGGTCTCCGATGCGCCACGTATTACGTCATCACGTTGGAAAGATCACGGAAAAAAGAAGAAGAAAATAATAATAATAAATTAAAACAAAGATGTCGGACGATTTTGAAGTTGAAAGAGAAAATGAGATGGAATTTTTCGCCCTTCCCTACCTTTTTGACTCGTGACCTTTCCAACGTGGTGCGCCGCAGACCAGCACAAGATGAACAATTGTGGTTAAAAAGTATATACATTTAATTTTTTTTTTGAAAATGACCAATCGTTTCGCTAGATAAGATCTCATTCCTCAGCTGGGATCGTGCAGAGCCCTTTGAAGCACTTCAGAGCCCTTTCAAACTGCATTGACTTGAACTTCAACATTCTGGTTGCCATTGAAGTCCATTGTGTGTAGAAAAATCCTGAAATGTTTTCCTCAAAAAACTTAATTTCTTTTCCACTGAAGAAAGAAAGACATGGACATCTTGGATGGCATTGGGGTGAGTAAATTATCAGGACATTTTTTTATTTTGAGGTGAACTAATCCTTAAAGTAATTATTTCAGAATAAGTAATTCTTCAAAATTTAAGTAATTTGGTCCTCCATAACACGTGACATGGTACACTTTGAAATGTTGCCTTGTGAAAAGCGAATGAACCAAGAAGAAAATGCTACATTGTAACAAATTAAGTCCGTGTTTCGGAACAAAGCAAATTATCTACAGGTCTGAAAACGCCCATAGTTGTCATTTGTTCTACAGTATCTACAGGATTCAAATGAATATGTAGTTAAAGTAATAAACTAATTTGACAATGCTGTCAATGTCACGTTTTTAGCAGTGGCAGAAGAAGTCATGAGACTGAGCACGCACAGCATCTAAAAAAAATATCTGCCTTCAAAAAACAACTGGAAGAGCTTGAGACAGAGTCCAGCGCTCTGAATCAAGAGATAAAGGACAAACAACAAGCTCTGTTTAAAGGAAGAGAGGAATATGATAAACTGAGGTAAAGTCTGGCAACTGTATTATTTATGGGGCTTGTGCCTTTAAATGACTGGACAGTGAGGAGGAAGACAGGAATGTGGTGGGACACAAGGCATATTCAAACGTTACGTGAACCGCTGCAGTACAGCTTCCACAAAGTCTTAAAATGTACCTAAAATGTAAAAAAAAGTCACCATCTTTTGTGATTTAAACAATATTTTATGTTGTAAAAACATTCTAAGTTGCAAAAACATCTTCTGTACTTCCAGAAGAAATAACGATAAGAGTAAAATGTAGTGAAGTCTGTCAAATTATGATTTTTTTGCATTTGTGTAAAAATGTGTGACAGAACCAGCTTGACTTGTCCAAGTGAAGAAAAAAAAGGCCAAAATGTATTTGAAATACATTTATATTCTACTGAGTATACTACAAAAACATTAACATATACAGTACAGTACTTAATATAAATACCCTACAATTGTAATTTTTGGCATACTAAATTGAAATACTTAAAGTGCCCCCATTATGCTATTTTAAAGTTTCCTAATGTTGTTTTGGAGTTGTTTTGGATTTAAATGCATCAAAGGTAAAAAAACTGTTTAATTTTCTCATTATATACATTTGCACATCACCACATTTTCAATGATTCTCAAACGACTCGTCAGATGAATCAATCTCTCTAAATCCCGCCTTTCCGCGAGCTACTCTGCTCTGATTGGCCAGACAGCTCAGTCTGTTGTGATTGGTCTACCGCGTACAGCGTGTGTCGAAAGCAAAAGCCCATTGCCATAACGTCAGCTCTGCTTGTCCTGAGGCTTCCTACACCGTAAACTAAACACAGTAACGAACAATGACGTTGATTTTACCATATCAATGCGAGCGCGAGTCCGAAGATGAAACATTGAAAGATCTAGTCATTCAACCCGAACCTCCATGGCAAGGAAGTCTCGAGCAGGACGTTTCTCAGTCATACACTACTCAGTTTGAGGAACATTATGAGATGTTGCAACTGTAATCCCTCACCGTCAGCTGTGAGTTTAGGATTATATTGCTGTTTAGGATTATATTGCTGTGGTATCGTGGTAAAGATGAATTTTAACTACTGATTCTTCACATGCTCGTCCTTGGGCATTGGAAAAAAACGGGCTTTACCTTCACATTGTAGAGCACAGCCTTTTCTCGACATGATGGTATCCAGTATCCACAGGAATCAGCTGCAGTGTTCGAGGGGTTTCAAGTTTTCCCTGGTGTCTGCAGGCGCAATAAGTGGATGGGCAATATGCTAATGTTTCATCTTGACGTCACAACGAAACAGCTTATGACTCATTTGAAAACGATTAATTTCATTGACTCAGTCGACTCTTACTTTTACTTTTGAAAGACAATAACTTTGTATACGGTGCACTTTCACATTTAAAACTTTGCAGTATGTTTTCATTCACTTATACAGTAGCTATGTTACACACTACGTGAAAGGTCATTTTCAAAAATCCATAATAGGGGCCCTTTAAAGTCTGCTAAATTGGAACAACTAATTTTGTTCTTAATGCATTTAAGTTATCCAGAAATAGTGCCGAGGTCCGACTAAAGATATACTTAAGTATATTTGATTGTGCTAAAATGAAACTATTGCAAATATACTTTAGGTACACTTTAAATATCTTGCATTTAAAGAGTGATATCATACTATCCTTACTAATAGTGATATTAAAACACTTTTTAGGCTTAATATGCTTTGTGCAATAAAGAGGTCCTCCAAATAAAGTTTGATTGTAATATTTATATCACTAAGTTTTAAGCGATATGTCAGTAAATATGTTAATGTATTTGTATAATTTGTATATAAAATAAATGGATTTTAAATACATTTTGGTATAGGTTTTTTTCACTAGGGTGATCCTTATTTCTTGCAGTATTTGGATATATTACAGTATTGGAGTTTTTCTTACTTTTTTAGCATGGAGGAAAAAAACATCCAGGTCTCTCTGGAGTTCAAACTGAAGAGAAAAAAGCAGCTAATGGCCAGCAGATCCAACAGACTGAAACGGTTTGGTGATCACATGCCAGAATTGTTGGAGTTAATCGACAAAGCCTTCGCTCAGGGGCGATTCATCAAGAAACCTGTAGGACCAATAGGTGAGAGACATGCCGAATCTTCAGATTATTCACTGAAATCTTAAACACAAAACAATTCATTATTCACCTTTGTTGTTGAATTTACCATTAGTAAAAAAAAAAAAAAAATTTCTTCGCTAGGTGCATGCATCAGCCTAAAGGATCCCAGTTTAGCCGTGGCTGTGGAGAGTTGCTTAATAGGTTTCATCAAAACCTTTTGCTGTGACAATTACAAGGACGAAAAAGTCCTGCAAGGACTGATGTCATCATATTTCCCAAAAGGCAGTAGGCCTCAGATAATCGTGTGCCCATTCACAGACCGTGTTTATAACGTTCAAGGCCGGTAAGAAATATTTGTGTCCAGAAATGGGAGTTTCTGGAGACCGAGATCTTATGTATGTACGGTAATTATGACGTTTCTATGTTTTCTTGTCAGTGGAGTCAATCATCCTGAGTTTCCATCAGTGCTGGACTGCCTCAATGTCGAGAACCCAGTGATAATAAACTGCCTCATTGATATGAGGGGCATTGAGTGCATTCTGATTATTAAAGTAAGTCGACTTCAAATGTTTTTATGCAAAACCATGCTTCTTTTTTTTTCATTGCAGATTTATAATAATAATAATTTACAAATATATATATACTGTATCTTATGCTCACCAAGGCTGCATTTATTTAATCAAATATACAGTAAAAAACATTTCTATCATGACAACTCTGTCAATGGTGGAGGGTTTTAGACAAACTCTGAAAGCACGCTGCAAACTGCTATAGTGAATGATAACCAGCCATTTAAATGTTGAGCAAGCAAGCTCATTGGCTGCAGATGCGACATGAACCAATCAGCTTGTGCCAATTAGTTAATGTTGCAAATACCATCAGCTTGCTTTAGGCACCCATCAGCCTGCGGCATCTAGAGTTTCATGACAGAACTATGTATTAATATTGTGAAATATTATTACAATGTAAAATAATTGTTTTCTATTTTAATACATTTAAAAATGTAATTTATTCCTGTGCTGACAAAGCTGAATTTTCAGCATCATTACTCCAGTCTTCAGTGTCACATGATCTGTCATAAATCATTCTAATATGCTGATTTAGTCCTCAATTATTATTGATAATATTGATATTCAAATTGTAGTAATATTTCACAGTATTACTGTTTTTACTGTATTTTCCTTCAGATAAATGCAGCCTTGGTGAATGTACTGTAAGAGACTTCTTTTAAAAACAAAACTTTTGACTGCATGTGTGTGTGTATTATATATTTATTTTATAAAATGTTATTGTTGGTTTTTTGTCCCTTGATTTGAGACCCTGTTTTTTCTAAAAAGGACCATGCTCGTGCAAGGAAAGTAATGCAGGGTTCGACACCGCCGAGGAATTGCCGTGAAGCCTTCACTGCAGGTGGTGATCATGTGTATTACAATCGGTCTTACACCCCTGACAAGGAAGTACTGGTCAAATATCTTGGTGGTGACCCAGAAGCAGAAATACGGCAAGTGCAATCTTTATAAATATAATAATCTTTCATCAAGTCGTTTGACTTTAGTCCAATTGTACCTGTTTTATGCAAAATAACTTGCAATACACCTTTTTTTTCTTTTTTTTTTTGCTCATGGCACAATGATGATAGTTCATGCAAACTCTTATGGGGTTTGAAGCTGCATTTTTTTTCTTTGTTTACTATCTCAAATCTGTAAGGCATGATCTAAGGCAAACGATGCTTGAATATATTTGTTCTTCTCTATTGATTCACAGTCTAGTGGAGTCAGAGTTGGAGAACAATCAGGCTCAGCTTTTACGGTTCCAGCTTCACTTGAGCTCTGTGAAGGAGGACATTCAGTTGATGGAGGAGAAGTTGCGTAGTGTCATCAGGGCCTGCAAAACAAATCAGGTACTGAACTGCACAGGCTACACCATTATGCCATCCAAATTCACTTCTGTTGTTATTCCATGTCCAAACATACCTGCGTAATTGATGCTGGCTTTAATTGAAACTTTATTTTTCCATTTTTAGCAATGCATAAATGAGGTTAAAGCTTCTATAACAGAACTTGAGAACATTGAAGAGGCACAGGCTGAGGACATCAGCTCCCTGGTGAGATGTCTATGAATATTTTCCAGGCTAAAAAAAAATCTTTTTTATCATTTTATGACACAGAATAATATGTGATTTGTCAAATGTACAGGAAGAAGATATACAAGAGAATGAGCAGAAGATCGAATCAGAGAGGAAAAATGTGAAAGAGGCTCGAGACGAATTAAAGAATCATGAGAAAGAGCTCATAAATATTAATCAGAAATATAAAGATGTGAAAAATAAAATGGAGCAACTGTCAGATGAGACAGAACAACTGAAGGTGAGAGACAGCATTGGGTGATCGGTGTACATCGCAACACTTAACTTAAATATTATATAATTAAAGACTTGATTGAAGAATTGATTTTGATGTGAGCATATTGTTTCCTTGCCACTATTGGTGGTATCAGTAAAACTATTACCGCTGGGTTCTTACAGTCATAAAAAACTCTTTTGATTTGAATTATTTCTGACTCTTGCATTAAAACCCCTAAGTGTCTTCAAAAAGTGATTCATGAAAGATGTATTTTTCTTGAATAGGAGGAGCAAGTGAAGGCAGAGACTGTGTGCAGTAAACACGATCAAACCATGAAGGTCTTGGAGAAGAAACTCGAGGATCATCAGGCCAATATTCAGGCCATGAAAGACGAGCTGTCTCTCAGAGAGGAAGAAACACGGGTATTCACTCCTTTTTTTTCTGCCATTTAATATAATACTTAGAATTTTTCTGCCATAAGAAAATGTACATATTGTTCATCCGAACAGCAGTACAGTGACATATTGGACTTGTTAATTGTCTGGAAATTGTTTGTTGTGTAGGACTGTGAAGCCAAAGCCAAAGAGATCTGTCCTGTGCGACAGCAGGTAGATCAGAGTGCCAGAAGTATTGATGTTGAGATCACACGCCTGCGACAAAAAATCACTACGCAAGAGAGCAGCCACGGTGACAAGGAACAAGTTATCCGGTATGCAAGGCAGCGGTTAATAGGATGTTCAAGGTTCAATATAAATTAAAGGGGACCTATTATGCCCTTTTTCAAAGTCTTGATTTTGTTTTTGGGGTCTACTAGAATAGGTTTTCATGCTTAAATGTTCAAAAAACACATTCATTTTCACGTATTTTACATTATTGCAGCACCTCTGGGGTGCGATTCCCGTACAACGACGTAACTCGCTGCTTAACTACCATAGTACGATGCTTTGATGAAGAAATCAACTAGCTAGTCACGACTGATTCCCGAAACCATATTGTCGCAAAGTGGTCACGCAGGTGTTGGAGTAATAAGTTGTTTTAATGAATCTGTTTGAGATCGAATTAATACTAGATGTTTTGCTATAAATTACGGATATGGCATCTGAGGACTATTTCTCATTTTTCTCAGTTATTTTGCTTTATTTCTAGATTCAATCATAGGCTCGTTCCTCTGTACTAGAGCACGTTCGCACATGCGCACTCTTCAAAAATGACGCTTTAAATCTCTAGACAAACCTAAAAGACGTGAATGACATTTGTATGTATTCTAAATAAAAGATACAGATTCTACTGAATGTCAGCTTGCTTATTTTGCTCAAGATAAGGATTTATTGAGTCCACATGTCATGCAAACAAGAAACTATGCTTCTCGTTCAAAACACACAACTTCCGATGCTGTTTGCGAATGTTCGTTGGAACTATGGTTTCGCGAAACACAGACTCGTTGAACTATGCTGATAACGACAGAACTTGCGACCATAGTTGGCTAACGACGCTTTTTGGAAACGCACCCCTGTTTACTTCCAGTCTTTATGAAGCGCCTCCTTCTGAAAAGCAGAATGTGCTCTGATTGGTCAGCTGGAGCAGTGTGTTGTGATTGGTCAACCGCTTAAACAAGTTTTGGAAATGTCCCGCCCCTTACCACAACCATGAGTTTCAACACACTACTAACTAACTCAAACAGGCCCCGCCCCTTTATATTGCATATGCCTTGGGCAGTAATTATTATAATGAGGAATATTGTGACGTGTTCATTCCTGGAAGAAAACTCAAGACTACAATGGAGGCGTTTCAGGGAGTTCAGAAACTGATATAAACTGATATAGAGAATAACTCTCTTTGGAGTGACTTTGTGCTTTGGAACTTTGCAGACCTTTTTCATGCTCAACATTACACACTAAAGAAAGTGGAAAATGTAAAAAAGCATAATAGGCCCTCTTTAAGACATTTTCGTCACATTTCCAGTTTTCCAAAAATAATAATTTTAAACTGTGGTTATGTAACATACTTACAATGGAAATAAATCATGTCAGTGTTTAAAGAATATACTGTATGTGAAGCCTGTATTTTTATTAACATTTTTTCAATTGATTTCAATTTATCAAACTTTTTTTAAAATCAAATCTGTAATAAATTATTGACAAATATCTTCTTTCTTTTTTTCCAGAGAGTACGCAGAAGCTCACAGTAATTACAAAAGCAAATCCGGCCAGCTGAGGGATCTCAGGAAGTTTATTGATCGTCTCGACAACATCATGATTGACCGTCAGGACCGATACAAATCACTGCGACGGTAACTTACTTAGGCTCCAACTGTGACTGTGACTCCAACTGTGACTTAACAGTGACTGTCCTTTATGTTTGCAGGTTTGAACACAACAGTAGTTTGTATCTGTTTGACTTGTGTGTTGTTTCGTCAGGTCACTCTCTGTGAGGTGCAAGCTGTACTTCAACAACTTCATGATGCAGCTGCACTGCTGTGGCTCGATGATATTTGACCACGTCGCTGAAACCCTGTCCATTTCAGTAAGTTACATTTTCCCATCTTGCTTGTTTTACTCAAATGCCTGACTGTTTCAAATGAATCTGTCTCAACTAATAGGATGAATCTCGTGAAAACGTGGTTTTTTTTCCCTCTAAAGTCAGAAGTAAAAAGAGTTTTTGTACCATTAAGATGTTTTGCATTGTAACATTATTTCCAAGGATATTAAGTACATTTTCCCCTAAATTCTTGATACTACTGTATACTGTAATGCATCCAGGTGTTTTACTTCTGAGTTTTTCTATATGTTCTAAATATTTTGACATTCAAGAAGTCTCTTATGCTTATCAAGGCTGCATTTATTGATTAAAAATACAGGAAAACAGTGATATTATGAAATATCTTTCAATTTAAAATAACTGTCTTCTATTGTTAAAAGTAAATTATTCCTGTGATGGCAAAGCTGAATTTTCAGCATCATTACTCCAGTCTTCAGTGTCACATGATCCATCCTAAATATGCTGATTTGCTGGTCAATAAATATTTCTTATTGTCAATGTTGAAAAAAGTTTTTATTGAAAACTGTGATGCATTTTTCTTTTTCAGGATTCTTTGATGAATAGAAATTTAAAAGAACACAATTTATTTGAAAAAAATTAATTGCAACATTTTTGTCTTTACTGTCTTTGATCATTTTAATGCATCCTTGCTCTTTCTTTAAAAAAATAATCTTACTGACCTCAAACTGGTATGTAATGGAAGTAACCTAACCTTAACCCTGAATGGTAATATCTGGGTTCTTTTGTCATGTTTGTTAAATTGGTTTTTCCCAGGTGAAACCACCAGGTCAGGAAAGAAACAACGTCAGTGACATGCGTTCCCTCTCGGGAGGAGAGCGCTCTTTCTCCACTGTCTGTTTCATTCTGGCACTCTGGGAAATTACTGAGTCACCCTTCCGGTGCCTAGACGAATTTGACGTTTATATGGTACGTGCCTATATAATGACTTTGAGGACCTCTGTCATGTGTTGAACATTAGTATTTCATAAATAAAGGAAGGTTTAATAAAGCTCTTTTGTGTTTTCAAGGATATGCACAATCGCAGCATTTCAATGAACATGCTTGTGGCGCTTTCAGAACGTCAACATCTGCGGCAGTTCATCTTCATCACCCCTCAGTCCACCAGGTAGAAAAATTAAAGTTTTATTGAAGTCCTCAGACTGATATAAGTTTAATGCGTTTCACGAAAGAATTGTGGGCTAAGTTGATTTGTTGAAACCATTGGTGGCAATGGTTTTACAATCTTTGGGAAAAACAGCCCTTAGTGTTACTGACAGACTGAGAAGTGAGGTGCTGCAACAATGTCAAATATGTGAAAAATAAAATGTTTTTTGAACATTCAAGCATGAAAACCTATTATAGTAGACCCCAAAAACACAAGACCCCAAAGACCACAATCTTTGCCTAAAGCCGGTTTCTTGACTACTTGCTGAACTAGTGCTTGCTTAAATCATTTGCAGACTTTAGTTAATCAAATGCATAATTGTAAACTGAGCAAATAACAAGCCAAAAGCGTATTATTCCTGTAATGAGAACAATTTCTTTGAAATGCCAATTTTCGCCCAGGGTCTCATTTGTTAAGATGCTCATAATGTGTTGCATTCAAAGTCATTTTGAGATCCAAAACACTGCCTGGCCAGGCAGCACTGAAATCTAAAGTTGATATAACGTTATTATATTAAGTTTTTATATATATTATATATAAATATTAATGTTTTTTTCATTATCTTTCAGCCATCTGCCTAAAAGTGCCAATATTACAATCCACCAGCTTCAGGATCCAGAGAAAGTAGCAGAGGAGGAGTGAAATGTGCGATAGGCATAGACATTGCCTGGAGAGACTGTACTTAGAAGTTTGCAAAGTTTATATGCCATGCCTGTACAGTTTGTTATGCGTTTGCTTTTATTTATTTTTAAAGAACGTTTTATGGTTCTAGTTCCTTAGCAAAGGACGTTTTAAAATTGCATATGTGTGATTGTGAACAGTCAGTTAAGTCGCCTTGCTTCCTTTAGAGCATTTCG
This sequence comes from Leuciscus leuciscus, assembly GCF_965113295.1. Lineage (NCBI taxonomy): Eukaryota > Metazoa > Chordata > Actinopteri > Cypriniformes > Leuciscidae > Leuciscus > Leuciscus leuciscus. Next base: position 28,451,700 of record NC_138741.1, on the reverse strand, counting down.
TGTTCATCTGGTCCTTTAGGAAAAGAAAAAAGGAGGTTCAGTTATTGTTAGCACCTGTTCATGACGGTTTGAGTATGTTTACAGCTAGTATTTGTCAGTTTAAACCAGCATCCTCTGTAATGAACCACAATGCTTTTCCTAGTTATTTCATTTGTGGTCACACACGACTAAGCACCTGCATTCTGAAAACAACCCATGGATAGTTTATTGATTTTAATCACAATGTCGTCAGTGCAACTGTTACATACCGAGCTTAAGACATGCCACAAATAAAACACAAACCTCATATTACACAATTAAATGACTGCTTGAATTTGGCTTTACCGTATTAGGTACAAATATTTACAGGGCAAAGATATACACTATTTATTGGGCATTTGCATTTTACAAAGATCTCTCTATTCTCCGTCAAAGGTATTGACGCTATCCTGAGTGTCACAGGAGGTGAAAGGGTGTTTTTTGCAGCTTGCAAAAAATCTGGGATGCCATATATTTATGTACTTCTCCGGAGAACATAAAATATGGAGGATACAACATTTTGAGAGTAAATTAAAGAGGGTACTATGTAGCTAAAAATCATTATTTGAAATGTTGAGAACTCGAGTAGAAATATTGTTTTACAAAAACAAAAAAAACGGTCCAATAAAAATGCAGCACACTATGATTAAATGTGTACCAAACCCATTCTGGATAAGGATTTGCTGTAATACTAGGGGAAGTGGATCTATTACTAAACGCCCTCCAGGGAAAATTCACTTAAAATGTTATATTGCCCGTTCTGCATTATTACTGAAAACAATTTCATAGGCAACCATTCATGCATGTGACAATGATACCGCGCAAAGTAAAAAAAGAGCATAACGCAATAAGAACGATGTTAGTGGTCGTTTAATGTTTGAAAAAGAAGCTTTTGTTTTATACTGGTTATTATGTCCTTGTGTCAGTGCAAAATATGGTGAAACCAGCAGAAGCCAATGGCAGATGCAAATAATGCAAAATTTCAACAAAGATGGAGGCAGGGCTGGAACGTGTGTCTTACTGAAAGCTTTTACAACACAAATGGTAAGTCTTTTAAGAGGAAACATGCACCCAAGGGAGGACATCTAATGGATAGATGAGTAACAAATGTAAATCTCACACATTAGTATTGTTATTGACACTATCGTTTATATAAGGCCTCCCTTGTATTATTTGTCAAGGTTGCCAAAATGAAGAGAGAGTAGGTTTTACACTTAGGACATGCATGCAAATAACTTACATTTATATTCTCAAGTACAAGCACGTTTGGAAGGAGGGCTGCATAAACCTCTCCACCCTCCTTAATTTTGAGTATTGATGTTCAACACTGATTTCATCGTAACATTTAGTGTGACACATTTCGATTTCGGTAACCCAAATTACTGCGTGAAATACAGCAGTAAACGTAGTGTGTGTGATAGGAAGTATTGCAGCTAGAAATGAAATACGGCGGAGCACTTCACTGACGATGAATGCGTGAAAACAACTGGACTTGTCTGATTTAAACGTCTCACGTTGTTGCATGTTGGAAATTAAATGGATATACTCTAAACTCTTTAGCATTTAACATTCTCATGCATACTAGTTGTTCAATCACAAGAAGAAAGTTCATTTAAAAGTAGTCCAAACATGTTACTCTTGTGGAAATGAGAGTGGAAACAGCTAACTCGTTCAGTCCGGAGCATGCTAGCATGCGCAGCCTCACTTCTGCATGTCGCACTGCAAGAGCAGTACAATGGATGGGTCGCTCTTGGCGGCTTCTTTGAACTCATCTAGTGAGATCTGGTCGTCGTTGTTTTTATCCATCTTGCTAAAGATCCGATCCACTCTTTGCTCTGGTGTCAGACCGTCCTCGTTCATCTTCATCATTATCACGGTTCCCACCATTTTATAAATAGCCTTCACACAGAGGGGAGAAAAGACTCAGGTTTAATGGCATGAGAAGGCTTTAAGATTCCGATATACACATCAGAGCATCATTCTTATAAAGTTGAAGTGTGTGATTTCTGTGCTACTGGCATCACCAAACATATTAGGTCGTGTTTATGACGTCAGGTGCTTTAAAGTCACTTTCGTCAGAGCAAGATGGCGGTGTACCTTCTCTTAGGTTCCCTTTCGAAGTGGAACTTCAACACTGTGTCTTGGATTGACGCTATGGGGAATGCCGGTGTCTGAAGCACATGTGACAAACAAGCCAATTTTATTGGCCAACGACAGTCCATGACGTAAATAACGGAGTGCCTGTGAGTATTAGAGGGTGCCTATAATACACTTCATCAGCTTTTTTGTCTTCAGGAACCGCTTGTTTGTATGGGTGTGTAAGATAAACATTGTTGGAGGAAACTGGATGTGCTCATTATGATGCATTCATGGTAATAAGCTCTGTTCCTGTTTGATTATCTCCCGAGGGATAGGAATCCAGCGTTTACACAAGCGTTTTCGGCCCTCGATGGAGCTAGAGGCACTCAGTTATGCATTCACAGTAAGAGGCTCTGTTCTCACTTGATTCTCAATAGATTGATAGGAATTTAGTGTTTGTGTTAGTGTTTGGCTCTAGAGGGAATTGAATGCATTCTTTGTGTCTGCCCACGCTTGATTCTCTCTTGGCGATTGAGAGTCGAGCGTCTAAACCTCGCTTGGCCAAGGTGGCAGGGCAGGATAGATCACCGGGATTGTAGGCGAAGCACGGGAGGAGTCTTACAGGAAGTATTTCCCTTTTTGGGCTTCTACTGTCAGCTCTGTTGCTTTCATGTCAGTTCAGGAAGCCACTCTGTGGCCACTTCTGACCTGAATGACTAATGTGGCATGAGCATGTGACATATGTGAGTATGCCCCAATTGAAGAGTTGTTTGCGAAATATCTCTCTCCTGGTGCTGTATCCTCTTTGAAGGCTCCTGCCTTGCCAATGGAGCGAGTGTGTTTGCCTCTCAAGGAAGCTGAATGCACTCACTCTGTGAAGCCGCAGTGAGGCCCCTGTTTCTGCAAACATAGGAAAAAAAGGCCCCTGTTTAAAGCAACGTAGCGATCGTGGGGTCACAGGTGGGAAGAGAGGAAGCAGAAGTTATCAAATTGGTCCGTCTCCTCTGCTTACCACCTTGCGGCTCATGGCAAGGCATATACGGAAGCAAGACAGGCCTCCACACCATGAATTCCACTCAGCAGTGCTGCTGGAAGGTTGCTTACGCTGAGGCTGGGGTCTGCCTTCATGGACCTAAACCACAGAGCATGAACTAATGCTAAAAGTGTGAGTTGCAAAAAAGTTGTTACGCTACCTTATCTGGTCTAGAGTACTGCTGGGGTTCAGCATGCTCCTCTGGGCACACTGTCCAGGGTCAGATTGATAGAATGTAAAGGACCTCGTTATACAGACTCTACGTTACCATTCATGGCCCCCCAAGGTGAGAGTGGCATTGATCTGTAGTTGTGGGCACAGGTTTATTGTCTCTGGCATCTCTCATGGTCCACTCTAATATCCTGAAGTATCTTTTTCCAGGGTTAAACTATATTCTCCTATGTTCTATGTAAATATATACTCCCCTATGTTAGGGTCTAAAGTAGAATTGTACATTCCCTTATAAATGGTTGCTTGGGATACCCCTTTAGGGTTGATGCAGGGTGAACAGAGTTATGTAAGGCAGTATAGATTCCCTCTACTTCGTTTACCTCCCTTCCCAACTACTGTTGGGTCTTGAAGAAGGGATGTATACTCTCTTTTGGATGGGTGTTTTATAGGCCTCTCTAGTATGACCCAGGTAGTTTGCCTGATAAAGAGCATTCCTTCTTGTTATTTTGCACTCAAGTGAATGGAGTCTTTTATGGATCCTGGAAAAGTACCCTAATTGTTCCAGAGCATTTAAATAGAGCTTGAGCTCCCCTGCGGTTTCCCTAGGGGTTGGAGTTTGATGACAATAATCTTTGGCAACTATATTTTGCCACCCACATATTTGCATCCCTTTGGATGAAAATGTTCATTGCATTCCCCCTGGAATTAGTGGTAATATCCAAGGTTGTGGTTGAAAATATTCTTCCTTTGGCGGATACTCCCTTAGCCTAAGGGCTGTGTCAAGGCAAAGAAGCTGACATAGCTGAGCCATTTATTCCTTAGAGCTCTGCTCTTGGCAGATGACCTCCCTGCTAGGGAGGGAGGAAGTTTGTAAAGGCCAGGACTTCCCTTGTTATAAAAGCATAGAAGCTTGAGTATTTTCTATTATTTGAAGATAGTGGCTCAGGGAGTGGTACCACTTGACAATCTATATGCGCTCTTGATTGACGCTCTGATTCTGGCTAAGTAATCCGTAGAGTCAACTTATACTATTGCCCATTATGCTTTTGCATATTCACAACTTAATAAGACAAGCATTCCTTCAGCATGGTGTCGTGGGTATTAGTCCTCCATTGCGTCAATCCAAGATGCACTGTTGAAGATCCACTTCAAAAGGAAACGTCTCAGTTTACGACTGTAACCATGGTTCCCTGAGAAGGGGAACAAGACACTGTGTATCGTTGCCATGTCTTAGTCCTGCCTGCGCATCTCCTTCAGACAAAACAGTTGATGACATGTATTACATGCGCCTCTTGCTCCGCTAGTGACATCATTGAATGTTGTCGGACAGTAAAATTGGCATGTTTATTACATGTGCTACAGACACCGGTCACGTCGATGGCGTGAATCAACCCAAGACACAGTGTCTTGTTCCCCTTCTCAGGGAACCATGGTTACAGTCATAACCAGAGATGTTTATTAACTCTACTTCTAGAAAATGAAGAACAAAGAATGTGCATCAGGTGTGTTTAGCTTTTCATGTTTTTTAATTATTTTATGAAGCCAATGTAAACTTGATTGTTACATTTTATATAACATATAATATAATATTACATATAATATTTTGCGCTTTGTTGTTTTTTTAAATTAATTTTTTATGTTGACAGTACTGTTTTGTACAAAACAAATTGTGGAAAGTGCTTATTTAAACACAGGTTCATCCGGTGGCATTCGTTTCATGCAAATAAACCAATTTTTGGTACCTCTATAATCTCCAGCATCTCCACTCGAGTGATCTTGCCATCTCCATCCAGGTCATACATGTTGAAAGCCCAGTTGAGCTTTTGCTCAAAGCTTCCCCGTGACGTGATGGACAGGGCGCAGATGAACTCTCTGAAATCGATAGTGCCATCACTATTCTTATCAAAGGTCCTGAATGCATGCTGCGCAAACTTCGATGCGTCACCATAAGGAAAGAACTGCAAAGAAAAAAAAAAGATTTTAGTCCGCTGATTGGTTTGGCAATGTTTCGCTTAAATTAGTAATGATGGTCTTTGATTAAATAATGATCTTTCATTCAATTTTTAAAAGTTTAAAGCCCCACCTAGTGAATCTGGACAGACTGGGTTTGTTAGAAATTGCTGTGATATGTTAAAAGAATAGTTCACCCAAAACTGCATGAAAATAATTCTTCATGCAGTTATTTTTGACAGTATATCTCTATATTTCATATTGACTTTGGTTGTCAAGCTCCAAGAAGCACAACATTTAGCACTATATTCCAAGTCATCTGAAGTCATATAATAGCTTTGTTTGTGTTAGAGTCCAATTTAGTTGAGTTATTCAACCCCTCTGCTGCAGTCAAAGGGCCAGATTTACTAAACAGGGTAAATTAGCATGAGAGCAATGGGAGTGTAAAGTTCTGCATGTGATCTACTGACGACGATGAGCAAATGAAAGAACAAAGACGCAGCTGGATCATTTCCATTATGACCAACGCAATCTACAGTACCAAGAGCAGTGCAAATTAGCGTCTGGTTTAAGACATGCCTTTTGTGCGTTAAATAATGGCTCAAATACCAGTAAACTGACTAGCGCAAACCTTAGTAAATCACCTTGCATGATTGATTTAAATACTCTCCCCGCCATACATTTTGCACCTGAAAGGGAAACTCCTACAAATGCATATGCAATAAGATCAGCCACAAAAATAACCATGTCCACGCCTTTTTTCAGGACAGATTTTTCACTGCGTGTCTTTAGTAAATCCTGACCAAAAGAGGGTTTGCTCTGGCACAAGCTGTTAGTATATCTGGCACAAAGAGTATTAGTGAATACTCGCTTACATTTTAGTCACAAAGCTCTCATGTGGCTTTAGATGTCTTGGGATGCTTAATATCACATGTCATTCAACTACTTTCATGGTGCTTTTCTGTCTTTTTTGGAGCTTGGTAGATGTGGACACTATGACATGTCATTGTATGAAAAGTTCTGCTTAACGTCTGTCCACATACAGCTTTGGATTGACGTGAATAATGACAGCGGTTTTATTTTTTGAGTGAACTGTTCCTTTAAGAGGGATTTGTGTATGTTTATTGATTTTCATGTCTGGTTTTTCTATAGCAGCCACAGCAGGTTCTGTTCTTTGCTTCAGGTCCATTCCATGGCAATTCATTAAAAAATAACTGGCCGCCGCACAACGGGTAGAATGAGAGTCCTCACATCTCACAATGTCACAGTTGTTCTATGAATAAAATTTCACAGACTGCAGCTTTGATGGTAGTTTGTGCTTAACTCTACTGTCTTCAGTTAAACATACTGTCACAGTCACTCTTTTTTGTTAGCTTTCTCCTTTTTCCTGACCTTTAAAAAAAAAAATCCAGCTATAAATACTATAATTGTTGGATAGGGGATAAGATAAAACCAACACACCTCTCTTAAACATGAATTATAATTTGAGGAACCATTCATGTCTTGAGCGCAAACGCTGCTGGAAGAGTTAACTGCCCAATTTCAAAGGGATAATTCATCCCAAAATAAACATTCTGTAATAATTTTCTCAACCACATGCTGTTCCAAACATGTATGACTTTCTTTCTTCACCAGAACACAAAAGGCAATAATTTGAAGAACGTTGGGAAATTGGGAAGAATTGCAGCCCATTTTATATGGACACATAAAACACAGAGACATTTCTCAAAATATAAGCTTTTTTGTTGAACAGAAGACAGACATTCATACAAATTTAGAATAGCACGAGGGCTTGTAAATGATGACAGAAATTTCATTTTTGGGTGAACTATCGCTTTAAGTCCCAAGTATGTGCACCAATAATAGTGATGTTTGACTTGTTGAAATGCTAGACTAAACGCCCATGGTCTCTCACCTTAACATAGAGCTGCTGGAACTCATCCAGGTTTAGTCGACCGCTGGGACAGTCTTTCAGGAAGCCCTTGTACCATTGCTTGAGCTCATGTTCATTAAACTCTGTGTTCTTCACAAGGTCCTCCATCACCTCAGGAGTCAGTTTGCTGTTCTGTTTTCCCATGATTACTGCATAGGAAATAAATGATATGGTGATAGAAAGTTCTTCAAAGTAGTTCTATAGTGGTGTTTTAATTAGAGCGTGCTAATGGTTACACTACAGCATCTCTGACAGCTGCTCTGTTCCTGAATAGTGAATTTGAGTCTGAACTGTAATCTATCTATATGCACTGATCCCACAATGGAGCAACAACGTAAACTGTCACAAAATAATCTTTTTTAGCAGTTGATCATATGTGTTATAGGCCAATGATGATTATATCAGCATTTGGCCATCAAAAACCTGCATTGATAAATCTATTGATATCTATAGAGGCTGATATATACATAATACTTTCTAAATTTATTTATACATTCTAAACTTAATGATAGAAATATGTACACTGTAGATTTTTTTTTTTTTTTTGGAGTATCGTACAGGAAAATACTATTTTAGTCTTTGTATTTCACGTTTAATTCAGTGTGTTTCTTTGTAATTGTTTCTGAAATTTTACTAGCAATTTCTGAGTGAAAATTGTTTCCACACCCATTTGATGAAGTTAGCACTTATTTTAAACAATATTTATCCAAAAATCACTCAAAATATTAGAAAATGTGTGCATTGAAAAGGCTGTCCGAATATTTTGGAAATGACACTTCCAATATCTTGGCAATATCTATGTCGATTTTGAAAAAAAAAACATTTTTTTTATTAGCCAATAAGGCCAGGACCCAATTACAAGAAACTCCTTTATTTAAAATATATATTGTTTTTAAAGAAGTCTCTTATGCTCATCAAGCCTATTTGATCAAAAATACAGATTTAAAAAAATATATTATTACAATTTAAAATAATGTTTTTCTATTTTAATATAGCCTATTTTAAAATGTAATTTATTCCTGTGATCAAAGCTGAATTTTCAGCATCATTACTCACATGATCCTTCAGAAATCATGATGATTTAATATCAATGTTGGAAATAGTTATGCTGCTTAATATCTTTTTGGAACCTGTGATACATTTTTTTTTCAGTATTCTTTGATGAATAAAAAGTTAGCATTTATTTAATATAGAAATCTCTACTGGTCAAATGTTTGGGGTTAGTCATTTTTTTCTTTCTTTTTTGAAAGAAATTAATATTTTATTCAGCAAAGATGTTTTAACAATCTATCTCGTGACAAGTGATACTTGTCTAACAATCTAACAAGTGATAGTAAAGATTTATATGTTTAGAAAAGATTTGTATTTTAAATAAATGCTGTTGTTCTTAACTTTTTATTCATCAATGCATCCTGAACAAAGTATCACAGGTTCCCCAAAAAATATTAAGCAGCAGAACTGTTTCCAACATTGATAATAAATCAGCATATTAGAATGATTTCTGAATGATCATGTGACACTGAAGACTGGAGTAATGATGCTGAAAATTCAGCTTTGCATCACAGAAATAAATTATATCTTAAAGTATATTAAAATAGAAAATTATTATTTTAAATTGTAGTAATATTTCACAACATTACTGTTTTTTTCTGTATTTTTGATCAAATAAATGCAGGCTTGATGAGCAGAAGAGACTTCTTTCAAAAACAAAAAATAGTAATGTTTCCTAACTTTAGATAGATAGATAGATAGATAGATAGATAGATAGATAGATAGATAGATAGATAGATAGATAGATAGATAGATAGATAGATAGATAGATAGATAGATAGATAGATAGATAGATAGATAGATAGATAGATAGATACCAGTCAAAAATTGGTTTTAAATATCAAATTTAAATAATTGCATCAGCCAATAACTGTGCCAATAACAATAAACAGATGTGGATACATCTGTAGTTCATATATATATATATATATATATATATATATATATATATATATATATATTTATATTATAGTAGCCTAAATATAGTATGAAAGAAGCCAATATGTTTGTGCATATCATGAACTGTTATTAAATTATGATCACATATTAATTAAATTGGCCTGTTCTAGATGTGGTTATCAGCATTGACCATTAAAAAAATTCATATTGATCGACCATTACCCAATATAGGCCTACATAAAGGAAAAGAACATGATGTCATGCATAGTAAATGTCAATGATTTAAAATATGAATTCAAATGTATATTTGCAACTACTGTAGCTCCACAAAATAAAAGTACACAATGTACAAGTTATACAAATATGAACACAAGGATGTCAAGTGAGATCAGATCATTGCAATCAGCCAGACCGTGTTGTGTTTCTCTAAATAGATCACAGTCACAAGAGTTTATGTGTAAAAATGGGCATCAGGTAAAATAGGCTACAAACGGGGAGGGGTTGGAGAGGAGCTTTTTTATTTCCATGTGGAGCGTCTAGTCTGTATTTGCAGCTTCTCCTGCATCAAATGTGCCGAGCGACTGAGAATGAAAAAAACCGAGCAGCCTCGAACACATTTCCTAAGAATGCAGCTTTGATTAAAGAGAGTCAGGAATTATTACACACGTCCCAATCGTCATTCTTATGTAATAGCACTGGGGCTTTTTCAAGCACCAATGGCTGAACGAATGACCTTGAGAAGGGAAACCACTGGGAAGCGATGCAGAAAAATGATCCATGATCCTAAACGGAGGAATTAAAAGTCTTAATGACGAAGATCTGTTGAAGAGCACAGTGTCACCATCTGTGCGTTTGGTTAACATGCCATTAATTCTACATCTCGTCCGCCCGAGCTTTTTGATGTGACAGAATATGAGTAGAACATGATACATATAACCAACCCTACTAATATATAGCATCCCATTTTGAATCTTTCATATGTGTTTTAATGTTGCACCAGTGTGAATGTGGACCACTCCGACAGACCGCAGAGAAAAGACGCAGTCCCTTTTTGCACTGCGCTCAAATCGCATAATAAATCTCTCAAGTGAAGCTGAGAAGCATCAGTGCATCTCTTAATTTCATTACACAACACCATAGGTTTGTCCATTAACAGAGAGTAACAAGTAACCACTAAGCTTTCGTAACAGTGGCTGTCAGGGCTTTAAATGCATCAAATATACAGTTTTTAATTCAAGCTTAATACACCCTTAACCTGCGCAGAGTGTTCTATAATCAGGCCATGTAATGCATGCGAGAGAACCTTTTCATTCAGTCACATGCAGGCATTCATTCACTCACTCACTCACTCACTCATTCACCCCTGGCGCCTGTTAGATCGTTTCGATGCATTAAATGGCAAAAGCAGAAAATTAAACAAACACGACCGCGACGCACATAAATATCTCACAGCTGCATAAACACGCATGCATCGCCTCTTACCTTCAAGTAACGCGTTAGAGGCTAATTGAAATGTGCTGGTGCTCGCAACCCGTCAGCTTTTGCGTGTGTCGAACCCAAATTCCTCGGATTCGTCGCGTTTACTGGACGCCAAATAACGCGTAAAGGTGATTCCAGCTGACACGAGCCCGCTTCCGTCTGTGTGTGTGCGCTATGCGACGCAAGACATGCGGCATGCAGCGAGCATCACCACCACACCACTGCTGCTCCTCGCGTGCGTTTGCGCAAATTGTATGCTTGCAACCCTGCTCTTAGGGGGCTCGTGTCAGTAAACACTCTATTAACCATCGTATGCATGCGTATCTATTCGTCAAGGGTCTTTATTACCTATTGTGAAAGGCTCCGTGTGCTGTAAGTTCTTTATATTTGGGCTCCCTGAGACCCCAGTGCGTTGTCTGTAGGAATAATAATAGTTATTTTGGAGCCAACCTTTTTATATACTTCCACATTCTTTAAATATGCTCATCTGACCTAGTTAAAATCCAGAAGAGAGATAGTAGGCTATTCATGTGTTGTTACATAGGCGCACACTTATAGAAATGTGACGAATCCAATAATGTTGTTTGAATTTGTAGAGAATTCAGTAAAAAAAAAAAAAAAGAAGAGGTCAAAGGAAACATCTGGCAGATGCATAAGGTCCAATCAGAGAATCTCAGCATGTGTAAAAAACTCAGATGGAGTATCAGAGAAATTGCAGTTGCGTTAAGAAATATATATATATATATTTATTTTTTTAGCTAATAAAACATTTAGAAAACCTAAAACGTGGCTTTTAGCTTATACAAATATGCTATAAGTGATTTCTAAAAGGCTAATGCACCAGAGATAATTCATGTGTGGTTTTAAAAATCATCAAGTCATATCTCTTGGTTAATGACTTGCAAACATGGTCTGTTACTTTTTTCAGTCTTGGCTAATTAAGCAATTGGAAAACTGTTGTGTATATCATTTTGCTCACATTAATTTTAATTGGCTTCAACATTTCAAGTAAATTTCACTGGAAATGGTATACCTCTGTTTTCACAGTCAACAAAAGATTCAAGTCAAGTCAAATGTATTTGTATTTATTAACAGAAAGTCATGATGTAAATGTTTTATATCAGGGGTGTCCAAAGTTGGTCCTGAGGGCCACTGTACTACAGAGTTTAGCTCCAACTTGCCTCAATAGGTCACCGTGATATTTGCCAAGACATGTTCCTATAAACATATTTTGGTGATCCTGGAACAACATTCCTACAAAAACATAGTCCTAATCCCTTCCCCCTAAACCAAACCCTATAGCCTACCCATAAGTTATCCCTAAAATCCGAGGGAAATTATAACACTGATGTAGAAGCACCTAAACTTGCTTGTGAGCCTAAACTTCACATAAACTGTAAACTTGTCCCTCAAATCTGATTGATAGATTGGAATGTTGTTCCAGGATCAACAAAGATGTTGATCCAGGAACATGTTGCACTTGGTGAAATCACATTCACCAGAGCTGGGTCTCATTTCGAAGGCTGCGTCCTCCGGAGGTCACGTTTCGAAGGCTGCTTCATTTAATTAAACTGACCACTACATTCCAAAATAAATCACAAAAATGTATGTTTCCCTAGAAACAACGGTCACTTTTTTTTAATGGTTACTGTTCTGAAATTAGGCATCCTTCATGACGTATGCGGCCGACAAATGCGACCTCCGGACGATGCCGCCTTCGAAATGAGACACAGCTCAAGTTTTTAGTATGCCTAGTAAACTTGATCAGCTGGTTCTGGTGTGTTTAATTTGAGTTAATTGGAGACAGTGGCCCTCCAGGAGCAGGATTGGACATCCTATAAAAATTGGACATTTTATATTTTCATCATAGTCGCATTTAGCAGATTAGAGCTGGATTTTGAGATGATATAAGCAATCAAGCAGTTGAGATTTGCTTAATAGGATTTATTGCTGAGTATACTGTAGGTACTGTAACTATGCAGGTAAAGTACGATGTATATATCCAACTTATTCTGTCACCATTTACTCACCCTCATATCATTCCAAACCTGTTCATCCTTGTGTGAAACAAAGAAGTTTTCTTGCAGGACGTCCACGCTGCTCTTTTCTATACAGTGAAGGTGAATGGTGACCACGTCTGTCTACTTTTAATTTTTGAGGACTGTGCCTTTAAGATGTCTGATACTGAAATTTAAATAATGAGTCAATGCATCATCAATTCTTCCTCCACAATGTGTTTTTTATATTACCCTGATTCACTATGCCTATTATAAGTTATATTTTAGACTGGTTGGGATGGTTTTTGTGGGAAAGTGCGTACATACATATGGCATACATTGTGCGTGTCTTGTCATATCCATAAATAGAGAAAAGTAGCTACGGCTACGGTGTATGGCGTGGGAGTGCCATAGGTTAGTTGTCACAACAAGCGAGAAATGTTGACATGCATGGAGCAGCTTCTGAGGAGCGTCTTCTGGCAAAAAGAGAACATGACAGAGCTCGTAATAAAACCAGAATCAACATTGGCTTGGCTTTCCGGAGATGTTGAGAACTGAGGGATATTAACTGTTGTAAAAGCGACGCAGAGATGGTGTTTTTACTCAGCTGGTGAGTAAGGTATTTTAATAAACAGATAAACTGCCATATGTAGCTCTCTGGAGTTCATTGTAAAGCATTATTTATTGTCATATTCATCGGCACAGTCACGCAGAGCCGAAGCACAACCAAAACAATGTTCTTCCGCAAAATGCATGCAGTTTTGTTTTTTAAACGCTAGAGGGCCAAAAGTTACATAGTGTACCTTTAAACATGACTGTAATGCATTCTTAAGTAATAATATTAATAAATGAATAATTCACTCAGGAACCCCGTATAGAAATGATTGAATCAACAAATTTAGATAAAATGTGAAGTAAGACATTTGTTTTAATCTTTCAATGTGGTAGCAGTTTCAATGTGGTCCCAGTTTCAGTCATTTATGTTAATATCACTCCTCAACTGCAAAGCATTGTTATCAGTCTCCTGTGAGAAAAAGTTAAATATTTTTTTTAATGCAATAAAAGTGTACATGCTTCCAGCACCAGCATTTGAGCCCAGCTTGATCCTCGTTGATGAACCAGACAACAACATCCACCAATCACGCGGACTGATCCTGCTCTGTGGTGGTCTGACGTCCTGAGGATGAAAAACATTTGGAGAAAAAAGGAAAAATCTGCTTCCCCGCTGATGTAACCCAGCCTGTATTCTGTCTATTTCTGCTTGTATTCTCATCACCGATAAAGCAAGGCTTTCAGAGCAGAGATGCAGGGTGAAGGCACTGGTCTGCTCTCACTGCAGGTGCGTCTGCATGAGTGAAACCCACAGGACCTGAGTGAATCACTGGGGTTCACTGATTCTGGCGGCTGTGCTGAATAATCCTCGGGATCTGGTGACTCAGCTGGGTTTACTGAAGTCAAGAGGAATCAAGTTTGGTGAAGAAAACAGTGAAGTCAGGAGAAAGCACAGTGCTTTCATATGAATTACATTGGAAGCACCATATCATTAACACATTCACTCATTATATTGTCATATTTCATGCCTGTATGACTTTCCATCTTTTGTGAAAAATCACCTCAGTGCTTTTGGCCATGGAAGTCAATGAGGTCCAGTGTTGTTTTGACCCCATATCCTCCCGAAATATCTTCTTTTGAGATCTTTTGTTTTGTTCTGAGGGGACAACATGAGAATAATTTCATTTTTAGGTAAATTACCTGTATCACTTTAAGGAGAGAAAGCAGCGCTTCACTAATTATGTTAATGAGACTTGAATTAAAGAAACTTGTTTTCTCCACCAACTAATGGGTTGATTACATGAACTTTATTTTGAAATTAAAGATTCTGATTTGAACATTTTGAATCCTGGCTAAATACCCTGGCTATACGTCATGCAACCTGTAGCAGAACAAGGAGCTGTAAGCCAAAGCCACTTCAAGGCAAGCCTGCAAGGTTAGCGAAAAAAAGGGTAACACCAACGCTGCGGAACGCAGGAAAGAAGACCAGGGCCAGTTTCTTTAAAGGGTTAGTTCACCCAAAAATGAAAATTCTGTCAGTAATTACTCACCCTCATGTTGTTCGAACCCCGTAAGACCTTCGTTCATCTTCGGAACACAAATTGCGATATTTTTGATTAAATCTGAGAGCTGATCACTCCTCCATAAGTGATTGAAACTTGCTGGCCCAGAAAAGTTATTAAAGAGATCGTTAATATAGTCCAAGTGACTACAGTGGCTCAATCTTAAGTTTATCAAGCAACGAGAATACTTTTGTGCGCAAAAAACAAACAAAAATAACGACTTTATTCCACTATTCATTTCCTTCTCTCTGGGCCTCGTAGTGTTTAAGCGTAGCGCGTCTGTGTTGCACGTCACCACGCATCACACACATGACAAGCGTCGACCAATAGTGAGCCTACGTGGTGACGTGTAACACAGACGCGCAGCGCAAAAACACTACGTAAACTAACCCGAGGCCCAGAGAGAAGGAAATGAATAGTGGAATAAAGTCGTTATTTTTGTTCGTTTTTTGCGCACAAAAAGTATTCTCGTCGCTTGATAAACTTAAGATTGAGCCACTGTAGTCACTTGGACTATATTAACGATCTCTTTAATAACTTTTCTGGGCCAGCAAGTTTCAATCACTTAGAAGCCTATGGAGGAGTGATCAGCTCTCAGATTTAATCAAAAATATCTTAATTTGTGTTCCGAAGATGAACGAAGGTCTAACGGGGTTATAACAACATGAGGGTGAGTAATTACTGACAGAATTTTCATTTTTGGGTGAACTAACCCTTTAATGGATGTTAATGGAGCAAAGTTGACTACGCTGAATAAACTGCTTTTGTGAGGAAATAGCATATCATTTAATTAATTGACAGCCCACTGGCTAATCTTCAACAAGTTTGCTCTTAAACATTTATTTTGAATTGATCTGTTTTTAGAGTACGACGAAAAACAAAATGCTGTTTTATAGGAAAATATAAGGATAATTGTGTGACAGGTACGATTCAGTTTATGGCACTTCTCATTCATATCTATGGTATCCGCAAACATGACTGTCGCACAATTCTGAAGAAATTCAATGACGTCAAGGCTGCACTGAAAAAACAATGAGTAAAATGTACTTACTTTTTCTTTTCCAAGTTTTTGCCTACAAATTTTTAAAGTAAATTATACTTATGGAATTAAGCAAAATTAACAAAGAAAATAAGTAACTTTAACTCAGTTAAAGTTTGTTGAATAATTTCTACTTAGTTGAAGTTTACTTTGCAAACTCTGTTTCAAGTACATTTTGCTCAAACAATATAACACTAAGCCACACGTTTAAAGTATGCTTTACTCTCAATATCTAAGTAACAATACAGTAAATATTGAGTGGGTAACATAATATAATAGAAGAAATGTGTTACTGACCCAAACAGTGAGATCTCAATACTTGGTACACAATACACAAAACGGTAACATTCTTTGGAGGCTAATTGAAGGCTAACAATCATTTCTGAGTATGAATGTGCCATTTTGAGTTGAGTAGTACTGTCACAAGACAGTAAGTTAATAAACCAAACAACAAAAACAACGATAAACAGTGTAAATACCAATACAGCTGGAAAACAGTGAAAAATGCAACCTTATTAATTATTCATGGCCCATTGCATGATGGGAACACCAGTATTAGGTTTTACTTAATTTTAAAATGTTGGTTATTTTTTTGCAAGCTAAAATTGAGTACTAATATATAATTTAGTTTGTTTTTAAAATTCTTGCATGAACTAACTTTTCAGGTAGAAATCACATTAGTTTTTTCTGTAGCATTTACTTCACAGAATCCTTTAGCCGTTGTGTTTTTTCCAATGGTAGATCCACGGACCCTCGAATCTCCCAATAATAAGACCATCTCTGCTGTAGCAGCTTCACTTGGCAATGTGCTGAATGATGTCAAGTACAGGAATGGTGCATTGTGGGAAATACCCATGCTGACATTATTCTTGCCTTCAGCTGCCAATGGGAGAATCAAGCTTTCAGTATACATACAGCCATAATGTCTGACTGAAGAAGATACTCAGCCGGGTCAAATGACTTAATCAATAAGAGACTTGATGGATGAATGCAGCAGCTGCTTTAAAGAGCAGTGTGGACACATAGAAACAGGGTGATGCATAGATGACATAAACAAAATCAATTTTGACCTTCACATTTGAAAATGTGGTTGTCAGGGTGTTGCTATGTTGTTGTTTATGTGTTGCTATGCAATTGCTATGGTGTTTAGATTGTTCTGGTTGCTAGGTGGTCAGAAAAGAGTCTGATATTCTGGTCTGAATATGTCTTTTCTTTAGTGCACATCAATCAGAATTTTCAGGAGAAAGTTTCATCATTTATAAAAACAGACATGGCAGAAAATGGCATACCAGTTCTGTACATAGTTTTTAGAAGGAATAACCTTAAATGCTTTTCTCTCCTTTTCTTCATAACATTGCCGGGAGAGACTCAATGACGTGTAATGTGGTTCTGCCACGCTTGTGGCCCGGGATCATTCCTGTCTGGCTGGGGACGAATGAGCCGGTCAATGAAGCTGATTGCATTTCACTCCTGTTGTCTAGCCTTTGTGCTGAATCCACAAGAGCACACGTTAGATCTATAGACAACAAACAGAGAATATTGACATGATGGGTTACTGGCCATTAGGCTTCACTCTGTCAAAATGTGCTACTATCTACATTTTTTTGAGTAGGGGGGAATTCAAATGTATGACTACCAGTAATGGAAATTTCTACAGTGAATACTTGTGCTCCACTGTCAATTATTTTATGCGCTCTGAAACTCTTTATAAGTGCAATCTGCATAAAATGAATTTTAAACATTCAAATTCAGTAAGCTCAAGCATTTGCAAAAACAAATGGAAATTAATCGGTTCAAGGGAATCGTAAACATCAAATTGTCAGTAATAACTATAAAGAGGCTTGTGGGTGAATCTCATCAAATAAAAGTAATAAAAAGACATCAAATTGTTTTCTACTGTACAAACATGTGAAAATACAGTTTTGCCTCAATCGCTTTGGCTCAATTCTTAAATAAGATTTTTTTTTTCTCAAAACAATAAGTCCAGATCTCTGAACAATTAGTTTCTTGTTCACATCAGATTTGAACTTCGTATCGACTTACAGTCGCTTTGGTACATTTCTCAGATCACAACTGAAATTCTCAAAACTTGTTCAAACTCCACATCATCTAGTCACTTGTGCACATCATAAAAGCAATTTCTCATTGTTTTGAATCAAATTGCAATACATTAAGTGCAGTTGTCTGCTGTTTCCTACATTATCAACCGCTTATGTCATGTTGCTCAAAATGTATTATACTGGTTCTCTGTTAGTCTTACTCCTCAAAACATCTAGGCATTAGTTCATTGCATAAGTCATTAAATGCTAAATGGTTGAACTGTTCTCATAATGCATCAAGTATATTTTATATGCATTTCCATTAGACTTTTGATGATTGATGATTTGCAGAGGTAAATAATGAATTTCCTTAATGAAAGGAAATGCAAAGCATTGGATCAATCAATGATCAACCAGTTCTCTAAAATAGCTCAGAGATGGATGCATGAATCTTCAATTGGAAAGCAAAAGCATAGAGCATAACAAAGAGTTGAAATTTCTTAGAATGAAAGAACAACAATGATCGGGGTCAACAGCCGGGAAGAAGAAGTGGATGAAGGATGTGTGGTGGAAGGGTACGGAGGTAAAACAGAGGAAGCTTCTGATGAAATAAGAACCACTATTGAGGACCCTGTTCTCAATCATGACCTTACGATGGCCGAGGTGGGTCAAAAGGTGCAACCGAATGTTGGGAGAACAACCATTTCCTCAATAATTCGAGCATTTCGTAGACAGAACAGGTGTGTATTTCGACAATGTTATCTGTATACTATAATACTTATTGTAATGTTTCTTATTACCGTAGCATTTTTACACTTAGCATATTACACATGCATTTGACAGTGTGTAATAAATACACTTTATACATCACACACACAAGTGTGTGTGTTATTTACAGTGAAGTCTTGTCTTTAACCCAATGACATAGTACTGTAATTTGTTGCCAGACCAACAGTAAAAGCTGTGAATCCTGTCCAGTCTCAATCAATATCCCACAGAGTAATGTGTACATTTGTACTGTTAAAATTGATATATGCCATACAGGAAAAGTGCAGTCTTGTGCATTTTCAATCAATGTCATCAAAATCATAGCCATAGTTTACATGTGAAAATACACACAGAGTACACTGTTATATTGACAATGTGGCTAAACAATTTGACTGTCTTGTTTGTGAACAATGGTGCTAGGACTTGACATTTTGATGGCACTCATATTTTCATTGATATAAAGACATTGGAAAGAACAAATAACAGGCTTTTGCTGGTAATCCATGCTGTTGAGTTTGTGTGAATTGTGTCAGAAATGAACTTACTGGTTTGCAAATTTTACGGATGATTCGAGAAAGTACCAAAGCGACTGAGAAAAACAAAGCAAACTGCATTTGTTTTGGCACACGTGCATGTCATGAAACAGGAGAGGAGACACCGAGGTAAACATCATAGGTCTTTATTTACAGGTTGGTTGCGATCTCTTGGATCATCAAACAGGTAAGTGAAGAGCTTGGATCATCAAACAGGTAAGTGAAGAGCATAAGCAGTTAGTCTCACTTAACCGACAAGTCTTTTGCTTGGCAGGATGGGCAATGAACATCGGGTCTGAAGGAATGAGCTTGAAGAGGATAAAGAAGGTAGGTACTTCAAGGTGAGTGTCAGGTAAGTCCACTCTCGCAAAGAGATTGACGGGATCCTGTGTGTGTGTGTGTGTGTGTGTGTGTGTGAGAGAGAGAGAGAGAGAGAGAGAGAGAGAGAGAGAGAGAGAGAGAGAGAGAGAGAGAGAGAGAGAGAGAGATTTCTAGTGCTGAAGTTGACAGAGATTGTGACAGTGCAAAAAAGTTGTCCACGATTTGCTCAATAACTAGTTTTGTTGATCAAAACGTTTTGTTGATTAAAACAGATGAGCTGATCTCAGTGAAATTGTCAAACTCTTAACAACTTCTAAACATTATTTTATCGTGTGAGCCTTCACATGCAAAATGATCCATTCACAATCTGTCAGACATGCTTGTATATTCCATAAATATCTGACATAATGTTTGTAATGTCTGCTAAATTGGCAAATGACCTGCCATTGTAATAAAATAGGAATCATACCAATCTTAATTTGGAATTTGTGGTAACACTGGGGATACTTGGGGATATTTGGGGATATTTAATTTAATTAATCAATCAACAATACTATTGATCAGCATTACCAAACGTGGACGTTTTCCACTAGTCACAAACATTGATGTATTATTTTAATTTAATACTGTGAAGCTGCTTTGATACAATCTGTATTGTGAAAAGCGCTATATAAATAAACTTGACTTGACTTGACTTTACACTTTACAATAAGGTTCATTAGTTAACATTAGTTAACTTCATTAGTTAACATGAACTTTTAATGAACAATACTTCTCCAGCATTTATTAATCTTAGTTAAAATTAATTTCAACATTTACTAAGTTATGAAAATCAAAGGTTGTATTTGTCAACATTAGTTAATGCACTGTGAACTAATATGAACAAACAATGTTCATAAAACAGCTGTATTTTTATTAACTAACATTAACAAAGTTTAACTAATATAGTAGCAAATGGATTGCCTATTGTTAGTTCATGTTAGTTACAGTTTTTCTCAGTCACTTTGGTGCATTTCTCAGATCAGAAATGAAATTCTCAAAACTACTTGTTCAACCTCCACATCATCTAGTCACTTGTGCACATCTTAAAAGCAGTTTCTCATTCTTTTTGAACAAGTTTCGATTGCTTTGGTACATTCATGCAATTGATTATGTACAATTGTCTGCGGTTTCCTACATTATCATTTGCTAATGCCATGTTGCTCAAAATGTATTAAATAGTTCAATAGTCTTACCCCTCAAAACATCTAGTCATTAGTTCATCGTACAAGTCATTAAATGCAAAATGGTTGATCTAGTTGTCATAAACTGTCAAGCATATTTTCTACACATTTCTTGTAAATGTGCCAGGAATTGATTAATTGTGCAGGTGAATCTTGGCTTTCACCAATGAAGAGAATGTAGATCAACCAATGAGAAACCAGTTCTCTGAAATAACTAAAAGTTGCCTCTCATGAACCTTCGATTGGCAAGCATAAACAGTGCTGCATGCAAGAGCAAAGTTCTGCCTAAGGGGTCTTTCTTGTGTTTGCCTTTCTAATGTTGTATTTTCGCCTTTGTGCCCCTATTACTTTTTCTTTTCTATATCACAATAATATTGTAATGTTTTTGTTTGTTTTTTGCTTTGGTCAGACCACTAGGAAAAGTGTAACTGTGAATCCAATCCAGTCTCTTTCAATCAATAACTCACGTACAGTAGTGTGTAAATTTGTACTTTTGAAATGGATATATGGCATACAGAAGCGCAGCTTTGTACATTTCAATACAGTAACTGTCATCCAAACTGTTGCCATAGTTTACATCAGAACATCCCTCCAGAGTACACTGTTATATTGACAACATGACTAAGCAATCTGACTGTCTAATCCGTACACAATGACACAAGGACTTGTCATTCTGATGGCACTGACATGTTCATTGACACAGATATTTACTTTTGAGAGATGAACTAAAGATTTTGAGCAAGAGACTGGCTTTTGCAGGTAATCCATGGTGTTTGTACGAATTGTTTTAAGAAATGCATTTACTGTTTTGCAAATGTCGAGGATGATTCGAGAAATGTACCAAAGCGTAATACCAATGTAATACCAATGTAATACATTAACTAATGTTGACAAATAAAACCTTATTCTAAAGTGTTACCGAATTTGCCACCAGCACAATCAGTATACCATTTTTGATTATGGAGGAACGTCACAACCCTAATAAGCATCTGCTACAGTACTGTAATACATTTGTATTTATACAGTACATTTATTTGGGGGTTTTAAAAATGGGTCACATATAAAATGAAAATTCAGACAGACAGACATAGATAAATGGATAAATGACAGACAGACAGACAGACAGACAGACAGATAGATAGATAGATAGATAGATAGATAGATAGATAGATAGATAGATAGATAGATAGATAGATAGATAGATAGATAGATAGATAGATAGATAGATAGATATAATTAAATGGGTTTTGGTGATCAAATGTGGCCAAACAAACAGTGAGATAAATATTGAATATGTAATATGTTCATTTTTATAAACAAGCTTTTCTTACAATTGCATTTTTAGACTCTCATTAACTCTAATTTACATCATGGCAGTTAATTATAATTACCTAGTCGAGCTGCTGCCTGTGACATGTGTATTATTCGTCAGTACCCCCCCCACTCCCCCAACATGCATAGATCTATAGAACCCGGATTCATACAGGCTTCAGTCGTCTCTCTAGACTAAAGCATTGAGTGAAGGGGAAGACAAGTGATTTTGCCATGGATACAAACACATAAACATCCATCTCCCTCACGGCTTTCAGCATGCTCCTGCATTAAGTAGCTACGGACACTGGCTCTTTGAGAATGAAAGCACAGCTAAAACAATCTTCTCACCTTATCTTCCAGTCAAGGGCAAAGTAGGTGAGAATATGTCAAAAAAAGATGAAGATGCATGCAAAAAGTGAAGGAGGAGACCTTTAGTAGAGTTCATCCACAGTAAGCTAAGCGAATGGCAACGCATGTCATGAAGCCAGAGCGTGTGTTACAGTGTGGATGATGCGGCACAGTCGCGGGCCTTCAGGCTCCAGGAGCTCAGTGGTTGTCATGGCAACAGGCATCCAGATCCTGGGCTGCTTCCCATCACATGTTCATAAAACATTCTTCCGTAAAGATAATATAATGCCAGAGGTGGATGGGGTGATGGGATTATAGGCTGCTGGCTGTCATTATACATACGTCAACATTAACTGTATTATTCAATGAGAGCATCTCATTATGAAATCCTTCCAAAACATGCAAGATTTTACACGGACACACACACATCATACTAACATGGCTATTGTTTTATTTAATAAAAAAAGAGAAGAAACAGCACTGCATTGAAAAAATTAAGAAATCAAGAAAAAATTTAACGTAAGGAACGTAAAAGTACAAATTACAAACAAGGTAGGAAGCCTCAATCAGTGAAAAAGATTAAGAAATGTGTTACTTGTTATTATTTATGAGTATTGAAGAGAGTTTGTGGTAGCCAATCTTTACTCTTTTTTTTTTTAATACAATATTGTTCAGAGAGTAATTATGTTTTTCAGTGAACAATAACATATACACCTAGGGGATGTGAATAACATAGGCATAACAAAATGTGAAAATCTCGTTAAGTAGCCTAGCTAATGTTAACCACAGACTTTATTTTACTTAACCTTTAAAAACACATGGAAAATGATTGAGGAAATGATCATTGATTCTCTTTCAGGTTTTTCCGGTCGTAATGTCTGCATTTAAATGCATGTGTAGCTTGACAGGGAAGGCCGTCTCAGCTTATGAATATAAATTAGGTAAATCTGACGTTGTTCGCTGGTGGAGCGGAAATGAGAGTCATGTCAAAAGTTAATTATTCATGAGTCGTACGGCCCCTTACACAAAGACCACGCCCATTCCCACTGTTCACAGCGCCCTCTCAATAAAGCTTCCGCAGTTTGAATCATCATGGCAGCCGGTGAAGCGCCCTTGGTGGCTCTTGGACTTCAGTTCTGTATGAAAAACAAGCTTCTGTCGAAGTCATCTTTGCCTAGTATTATCAGCTGTATTAGAAGAGGTAAGGGTTTTCTTGACAAGTGAATGACAGTAATGTTTTTATGATAAATGTCGTTATGTTGACTTTTGACACTGACAACCTGACAAGACAAGAACACCCAGTTTTTGATTTTAGATAAATAAGAGAAATGTAAATCTATGTATGTATGTATGTACAGTATGTATGTATGTTCAGTATGTATGTATGTATGTATGTATGTATGTATGTATGTATGTATGTTCAGTACAGTATGTATGTATGTATGTATGTTCAGTACAGTATGTATGTATGTATGTTCAGTACAGTATGTATGTATGTATGTATGTATGTTCAGTACAGTATGTATGTATGTATGTTCAGTACAGTATGTATGTATGTATGTTCAGTACAGTATGTATGTATGTTTGTTCAGTACAGTATGTATGTATGTATGTATGTTCAGTACAGTATGTATGTATGTATGTATGTATGTTCAGTACAGTATGTATGTATGTATGTTCAGTACAGTATGTATGTATGTTTGTTCAGTACAGTATGTATGTATGTATGTATGTTCAGTACAGTATGTATGTATGTATGTATGTATGTATGTTCAGTACAGTATGTATGTATGTATGTTCAGTACAGTATGTATGTATGTTTGTTCAGTACAGTATGTATGTATGTATGTATGTTCAGTACAGTATGTATGTATACTGTATGTATAGTATATATGTATGTATGTGTGTACAGTATGTGTATGTGTCACACACACACACACACACACACACACACACACACACACACACACACACACACATATATATATATATATATATATATATATATATACACAGTACAGGCCAAAAGTTTGGAAACATTACTATTTTTAATGTTTTTGAAAGAAGTTTCTTCTGCTCATCAAGCCTGCATTTATTTGATTTGATATTCAATTTATTATACTTTAAATTATCATTTATTTCTGTGATGCAAAGCTGAATTTTCAGGATCATTAGCCTACTCCAGTCTTCAGTGTCACATGTGACATCCAGTCTATCACATGATCCTTTAGAAATCATTCTAATATTCTGATTTATTATGAGTGTTGGAAACAGTTCTGCTGCCTAATATATTTGATGAATAAAAGGTTCAAAAGAACTGCATTTATTCAAAATAAAAAAATATTTTCTAATAATATAAATCTTCTTTACTATCACTTTTTATCAATTTAACACATCCTTGCTGAATAAAAGTATTGATTTATTTATTTTAAAAAAAATAAAAAATAAAAATTTCCTGACCCCAAATTACTGACCAGTAGTGTATATTGTTGTTACAAAAGATTTCTATTTTTAAAACATTTGCTTCTTTTTTTCTTCATCAAAGTATCCTAAAAAAGTATCACAGGTTATGAAAAAATATTAAGCAGCAGAACTGTTTCCAACTTTGATAATAAATCATCATATTAGAATGATTTCTAAAGGATCATGTGATAGACTGGAGTAATGATCCTGAAAATTCAGCTTTGCATCACAGAAATACATGATAATTTAAAGTATAATAAATTGAAAACCAATTATTTTAAATTGTAATAATATATCACAATATTACTTTTTTTTTCTGTATTTTTGATCAAACAAATGCAGGCTTGATGAGCAGAAGAAACTTCTTTCAAAAACATTAAAAATAGTAATGTTTCCAAACTTTTGGCCTGTACTACATATATATATATATGTATATATATATATACGCCATGTTGTCAGGCTTTTTATGTTTCTCAGGGTATGTTTATTACATTTAAATCACGTTTGACAACTTGCTCCAAACCAGACATTTTTATAATACTCTTATCTTGAGGAAGTAGTCTTGAACTTCATTTGTATGTAGTTGAACTTGACTCTTGTCTTTAATATGTGTCAGTGTGGTTTTTTTGTTGGTGTGTTTATGCATTTTGTACTGAAATTATTATAATAATATAATTTTAGTTTGTTGAACAGAATTCGCATAAATTACAGTTTTAAAAAATGTAAACTCTTGAAAATTTTAACTCTTGATTCAAAACCTTGTAGTTAATGAGATATATCCTTCTTGACAACTAGCCCCTGGTCTCTCCTAAAACT
This sequence comes from Leuciscus leuciscus, assembly GCF_965113295.1. Taxonomy (NCBI): domain Eukaryota; kingdom Metazoa; phylum Chordata; class Actinopteri; order Cypriniformes; family Leuciscidae; genus Leuciscus; species Leuciscus leuciscus. Next base: position 28,426,112 of record NC_138741.1, on the reverse strand, counting down.
GATGTTAAATAAGAAGAAAGTTGACAGTGTTCCTTCAATATTTACATATAACCAAGAGAAATAGACATGTTGCAGTCATGCAGATCAACGCATGCACTCTTGTTTAACTCAATCTCATGTAACACTTTTCTATCCTGAAGGGCTTGCCACAAGTGTCCTGTCTCAGACCGTTGAAGAGCCCAGCGCCACGACCTCTCGAAGCAACAGTTTTGGCGGACCCTTGGAACATTACAACAGTCTTATTCGAGATGGACAGTTACGAGAAGATCTGCAGCAAAGGGCTGTTATGGAAAAACTGGAACAGATGCGAAAGAATCTTCGAGGGTACAGCAATGACCGCTCATCGTTTTTTTCAAAGGTAAACTGGCCTAAATCCGCCGACATATACCCTGCAGATTCTGTGAAAGTGTTTTTTAACTAATTCTAACTTATACTGTATATGTTTTTGATTCTTTTGCAACAGTTCTTCTCCCAGAGAAAGCCACCAAAAGGTTATTACATATATGGAGACGTTGGTAAGTTTTGCAAAGTTATGTCGTGGCTGGCCTGTCACATAGTGTCAGATAAACTTTATTGTACTGGAAATAAATTGCTCAGTTCTGATATCAGTATGAATTTCCTAATTTACAGGCACAGGAAAAACTATGGTTATGGATATGTTTTATAATCATGTAGAGACAGAGAAGAAAAAAAGGGTCCATTTTCATGGATTTATGTTGGATGTACATAAACGTAAGTTTGTTATGACTGTTCTTTTTAAGTTTAGTTTTTAATAAGATTCTTTAGACTTTTAATATACCTGTACTCATGTTTGTGCACTGATAATTCTGGTTATTTTATATTCATTTATTTATTTATTGTTTTTACTATAACTTTATTTAATACATTATTTATGACTACCCCATAACATTTGGCATTTATTAAACTCCCAGCGCAACATATTCTAATTATCATATATTATTTTTTAAACAGAAGCCAGAAATTGATACAAGGTCCATCATTTAATATATATATAAAAATATTTGAGGGACTGAAATATTCCTGGAGCCCAAAAATGACCCATGTATGATTAAACTGATGCCAAAATAGTAAAGTTCCCATTATCTGCTCTCACTCAGATAGAGTCATGTTTATGTAGGAATCCATCGGCTCAAGCAAAGTTTACCCAAAAGAAAAGTGGGTAAAATGGCAAAGGCGTACGATCCTATTGCTCCGGTTGCAGAAGAAATCAGTGAGGAAGCCTGCCTTCTGTGTTTTGATGAGTTTCAGGTGAATGTTTCACTTTGTAATTGTATCGTTGCAATCTAATCAAGCTTTGTGATCGCTTCAGTGTGCTGAGATCTTCCTAAGTTATCAGAGAATTCAGAGAATAAACAGTATTGATTTTTAAGGTTTCTTTTGCTTTCTCTGTTCATTAGGTCACTGACATCGCAGATGCCATGATCCTTAAGCAGCTCTTTGAGAACCTCTTCCTTAAAGGGGTTGTTGTTGTTGCCACGTCCAACCGGCCTCCTGACGGTATGAAGCAAATAATCAAGAGTCAAAATATTGATATGTTGTCACTGGAGTGTATGTAGGTGTTATACACTTTCATTCGGGTGTATGGGTGACTTGTACTAATCAAGACTCTTTGGAAAGCCTATTATCATTTCTTCAGTGTGTTGCGTTTGCAAGTTTGATTTATGAACCACCAATAGCTATGTTTCCATTTACCTATTTTATGCGAATTTTGGGATATTGCATAAAAAAACCGTCTGGAAATGCCAAGATGTGGTAAAAACACATATGCACTCAATTGAGGCAGATACATTTTTTTTATCCGATGAGAATACATACATATAAACTACAATTAAAAACACATTTACCAAATAAATCCCTTTAGGTGCAACAAAAAAATTCACTGACTTTTTTTTGGACAACAGGACTAACCAGCGGATCAGTTTCATCACACAGCATTTCAAATGTTGGTTTGGTCACTCTGAAATGCCTGAGCCAAAGTCTGGCATCAAAATGATTTGGTATAATTACCTCTCAGAACTGTCTGTTCCCAAACATCAGGCATCTGAACGCAAGATAAATTGACATTGCCTTTCGTCTGTGTGCTCTGAGGCCCAATTCATTTATGATGTACTGTAGGAAAAAAAACAAAAAACACAGTGGCTTCCGCGATTGAAGTGAAGGGAAAGTTTGGCAACCTATACTTGGAATTTGTCCTCTGCATTTAACCCATCACACATTAGGTGTAGTGAACACACACACTGCAAGCCGTGGACACACACACCCAGAGCAGTGGACAGACATTTTTGCTGAAGCGCCCGGGGAGCGATTGGGGGTTAGGTGTCTTGCTCAAGAGCACCTCAGTCGTTTCCTGCCAGTATTTAGAATCGAACCTGCGACCTTCGGGTTACAAGTCCGACTATCTAACCATTAGGCCAAAACTTCCATTTTTAATAAAGACATTTTGCACGAATTTCCCTGGAAGTGACTATTTCCTTCAAGAGAATACATCAACTGTGCTTTATTCGCAAATATTTTATACTATATTACAATTTTGCACATAAGTTAAATTCGTAACTTTAGATGGAAACATAGCTAGTGACTGTCCTAGCATCACAGAAGTGCAGTTTTCTTTCTGCTTACCTTCCAAATTCCAGTTTTTACTGAGAACAATATCTTGTTTTACAGATCTGTACAAAAACGGATTGCAGAGGGTGAACTTTGTGCCATTCATAGCTGTGCTAAAGGTAAGCACTTCAGCACTGTTTATTATCTAATACATTTAGCGCAGTGTTCATTGCTCTTACTTGCTGTACTTGATGCCCTTGTTGAACTTATGGTAATATAATCAGAAAAATGATAATGCCTGTTGATTTTTGTTCTTTTCTGTTGGAAGTACTGCATGTAATTCACTGATTAAATGTCTTTTAAACAGGAGTATTGCCAAACACTACGCTTGGATTCTGGAATAGATTATCGGAGAAGAAATTGCCCTGCAGCCGGGAAACTCGTCTATCTGTGAGTAAATGCATTATGTTGTACAAAATGAGATGTTACCGCATTAGTTTAGAGCAGTTTAGTTATGCAAATTGACTCATTCTTTAAACACAGACAAGCATCTTTAAATTGATTCCTGAAGTATTTAAAGCTGTGTAATAAAGTGTAATTTCTGCGCCACTAACATTACCAAACAGGGTTTCAAAAATCATCATAGTCTTCAACAGGGTTTCCGCGGGGTTGTAAAAGGTAGTAAAAGGTAGTAAATTAAATTATGCCAAATTAAGGCCAGTAAAAAGTAGTAAAAAGTAGTAAACGTCATCTGACGAGGTAGTAAATTTTCCGGTTAGATTTTCCGTTTGGCGAGTAAATCTCAAAAGGCTATCCGCCACACTGGCGGGTGAATGTTCATCATTCCAAAATAGTAATAAAAAAATATTACAATTGCCTTTTGTAATGTTATGATGCCTGGAAATTAGTTAAAATCTCCTGCGAATCTAGAGCGAGCGAGCGAGCGAGCAAAAGCGCGCATGCAAACCGTGTAGCGAGCGCACGGCAGAGAGGGAGAGACCTTGCGTGTGTGTGTGTGTGTGTGTGTGTGTGTCTCTCTCTCTCTCTCTCTCTCTCTCTCTCTCTCTCTCTCTCATGCAGTGGTGACGCGTTCATATAAACGGCACCTAACGCTGTAAAAAAAAATATTATGACATTTTAATTGTTTATTAATAAACAAGTGTTTCTGTGTCAGCTGCAAAGATGAAGTTGACACTGACTCGCGATCTTCGCAGTAGTGAACGCGCCGGAGAAAAATGCATTTCTTACGGATTAGCCTATAGCCTACTTTTATTTAGTTTTGAATGGTTCTGTTTAAAAGTAGAAATGTCAAGCTTTCTGTAGATAATAGATATAGGATATTTCTAATTTGTTTAGGTCTGTGAGGCGAGTAGCCTAGGCTACCTATACGCTGAGTTTCGGGTAATGTCTGAACGTGTTGTGATTATACAAAATAATGAAACATGGATTAAAATTAAGATAAAATTAATACAAAACGAAATTCGTTTCAAAGAGAGGCTTTGTGTTTTCTGTTTGATGTCTCTGTGAAAGTTTTAAAAGCATCCTTAATGGAGAACGAACGGTTAGGCTACATAACATGTTTTTTTCCTCAAATGCAAACACGAAATAAAAGACAAAATACTTTTTAACAAGACAATTTTGGGGGAAAAAATATGTATTTATAGCTTTTGAAAAAAAATCTGGATGGATTAATAGCGTTTTGGAAAAAAATCTGGATGGATTTATAGCGTTTTGAAAAAAAAAAAAATCTGGATAGATTAATAGCGTTTTGGAAAAAAATATGGATGGATTAATAGCGTTTTGAAAAAAAATATGGATGGATTTATAGCGTTTTGGAAAAAAATATGGATGGATTTATAGCGTTTTGGCAAAAAATATGGATGGATTTATAGCGTTTTGGAAAAAAATATGGATGGATTTATAGCGTTTTATAGCCAGGTTGTAAAAATACAGTATTGTGTCAATATGTCACCTCTAGTGTGTGGCCCGGCCCTTTGTTTATTTTTCTGTATTTGGCCCTCACTAAAAAAAGTTGTGAGTTGGACAGTGCTTGGCTTGTGTCTAGTGTTGAAGTTATTTGTTTATTAATGAAATACTGTTATTATAGTGTACAATTGCACTTTATTATTACACATTGTGTAGCTGTTCATTCTAAAGGTCCAGTCTGTGTTCTAATTTTTATGTAATTGTTACTCTTTGACATATTGAGTAAATCCTATGGACCAAGGCCTGTTGTGATATCTTGATTAATCCAAGTCCTATGGTAGAGTTCCCTCTTACTTGAATGTAGCTCACTCACTTGCCCTAACACACATGCACACTCACATACACCTACAGAACCTCTCCTGACTTTCTCTTTCTCGCTCTCTCTGGTTCTCTATCTCTCCCTCCCAGTGTTGAAATTAAGTTATAATTGCCTCATTAAATTGTGATTAAATATGTTATTAATTCATTTTGGAAAGATATTTCATGTCTTTACTTGTCACTTTACTTAACACTGCTACAGTTGAAGTTTGAAGCCGTGTTGGTAGTAAAAATATTGTGATGGTAGTAAAATAGGTAGTAAAAAGGTAGTAAATTCAATTTAAGAATCTCTGTATAAACCCTGTTCAAACAATCCAAACTTGCAACATTATATGAGACAGTGTTACTTTGGCCAGTCAGGAAGCGCCACTTTTCGAATATCCTCATATGAATTGCATCCTTATATTAGTCTCTTTATATTAAGATGCAATAGGAATAAGTATTTAACATCCAAAACATGACATGCTTCTGCCTGAACAGTGAGTATTAGCCCTTTGACTAAGTATCTGTGAATAAACAAAGTTGTATTATGAAGTGATGAATTATTTATCAAATATTTTTTTTATTTAGTTCCAGTGAACCCGATGTTGATGCAACACTCGACAAGCTGTTTGATGAGATGGCCTTTAAACAGAATGACAGTAAGTTGGTTGCTGATGTGGTCTCTGAAGAACACAAAACAGTCTTGTTTAAGTAGCTGATGGTGGATCAGTAAAAACACTATCAAAAGAATTTCTAATGACAGACCATTAGATGTCATAGTTCTACAGATGAGAATGTGAGTTGCCATTATATGTTTCAAAGTAATTGCATCCCAAAAAAAATGTACCAGCCATGAAACTTTTTGTTATGCATATTTGATTCAGGTTCATTTTGTTTATCACAGTTACCCGACCCAGATCTATAAAGGTACATGGAAGGATACTGACGCTTGACAAAGCATGTGGGACCATAGCAGACTGCACCTTTGAGGAGCTGTGTGACCGGGTAAGCTTGTGTTTTCCATGCCAAATCACATTCAGTCATTAAAATGAACTAGAATCGGTGAGTCTTGTGTTGTTTTTAACTCTTAGCCTATAGGAGCCAGTGACTACCTGGAGATGTCTGCTGTGTTTGACACAGTTTTCATCCGAAACATTCCTCTGCTTACTTTGAACAAGAAGACGCAGGCCAGACGTTTCATAACTCTCATTGACGCACTATATGAGCACAAGGTAAGTCGTGAAACACTTGTGATTTTTGTTGGAAGGTCTTGAAGGAACCTCTGATGGTTTGGTGGAATATCTCCACAGGTTCGTGTGGTGCTTCTGGCAGAAGCTCCATTAGATGAGCTGTTTGTTTGTGAACATCACGAAGATCATGATCATCACGACACTCATGTTTTATTGGATGACCTGGGCATTTCAAGGGTAATTTACAAAAACATTTTTGCAAGCTAAATTTTGCCATTAGAATTTTATTATTAATTAAATTGTATCTTTATATATATATATACTGTATATCTCTACACACAGTTGCAGTCAAAATTATTCAACCCCCAGAGACTGTAATAATTTACAAATGTTGGCTTTTCTAAAGATACAGAGTTTTAAAAACAAAATTGTATCTGTAAGTTTAGTGGCAGATTAAGTGATAATGTCAATATATAATGTAATGCTTTTGAGTTATAGGATTTTTTTGTAATACAACTATGTCATAATTATTCAACGCTGCTGTTTTTAAGTTACTTATTTGTATGCTATAGTACAAAATTGTGTTAAAGCATAAATAAATCCTTGGAAACTCTAAAACAAAACTGAATTAGCTCGTGCTGTTACACACACATATATATATATATTTATTATTTAGCCCATGCATGTGCTAAAGTTCAGTAGAAAATATGGCCAAGTCAAAAGAGCTGTCACTGAAGTTATAGAGAACAAATTGTTTTATTACATTAGAAAGTCTGTGGCTACAAGATTTCCAAAACACTAAAAGTTCCTTGAGACTCAGCTGGCAGCCTTATTCATAAGTTTAATATTTGTTGTACCAGAAAATCTTTGAGGGTGTTGAAGAAAATGCACAATATTATTAAAGGGAATAAAATGTTTGATCAGAGCAACTGAGAAAAAGCCTCAATTTACTATCAAGACTTGCAAGATGACCTCATGAAAGGAGGAAGAAACATTTCAGGGCATAAGAAGAGCTCTAGACAAGCACGACCTTCATGTTGGGACATCTTGCCAAATGCCACTCTTGACCAAGAAGAACATAAAAAGACAACTTGAATATCCTAAAATTCATTTGTATTGACCTGTGGAATTCTGGAAGAATGTTTTATGGAGTGATGTGACGAAACTGGAACTTTTTGGACCCATGGATCAGAGGATATAAGCAGAAGAACATCATCTCTGTGGTCAAACATGGAGGCGGTCCAGTCTTGTTATGGGGAGCTTTGCTGTTGCAGGAAGTGGAAATCTTGACTGTATGAAGGACATCGTGAATTCTTTGAAGCACTAGCGGCGCCAGGATTTTGATTGTAGGTGGGCCTCCAGAAAACTGGATGGGCCAGTTAAAATAAGGCAAAAAAAAACAAAAAAAAAACGGGTTCCCCTTCATCTCCGTTTCAGCGCTTTTCTGGGCACTGAGGACAGCGACTCAGTAGCCTAACAGTTACCTGAATTGAATGGGTAATTAGCATAGGTAAAAAAAAGAAAAGAAAACTTAAACAGGAATTTTTGTTGCTTTTTTAATACAATTACAATTTCATTTAATTTATTGTTTAGTAAAATTATAGGCCTATTATTTTTAGTTTATTAACAGCAACAACAGCTGTAAAGATGAAGTTGACGATCGCCATATCTCCGTAGTGAACGCGCCTATAGAGAGAAATGCACATCATGGATTACATCTCTGATTATGTAGCCTATTTCCTTTCGTTTTAAATTGTTAAAAAGACATTTCAAGCTTTCTTAAGATATATTTCATGTCTGTGAGGCCTACGCTGAGTTTCGTTAAGTTAGGAGGAGAATGAGATGCGCTCCAGTTCACAAGCGGACGCCTCCATGATGGCCTATATCGTCTGCTATATTTGCTTCTTGGTTCCAGGCAATTGGTTGATTTTTTATTTTATTTAAAATTAAGATACAATTTATACAAAACGAAATTCACTTAAAAAAAGTCTTTCTACAAAATAAAACTTAATTAAGTGGTCAAAATCATGTCTGACCCACGCCATGTCTCTCGATATATTGCGCATCCTATCTTACTCGTGCGGTTCAATTTTCATAATCAACATAGATGAAAAAATAACATTATAATATTTTAACAAATATGAAACTAAATGAGCTTATTTAATGGCTACAACACGTATAGTAGACCTACAGACTCTCTATTTGTACAAATTGCTGCACATTCATTTTATTCTGAATTTTGCACACATAAGTTGAAAGTCATTTGTTTGTGCATAGCAAAACATATCTGCAACATTTATCAAGTTCACTGATAATTATGCGTGCATTTATTAATTATTATCTTAATGAATAATGAAACAAGGACGAAGCATGTAAACTGCATTGTTTGTTTAGAATGGAATGGATCGCAAATAGATCCGAACGAAGAAACGTACAAAACCATAGTAGAAAATGGGTGGGTCCAGACCTAAAATGGGTGGGCCCAGGCCCACCCGGGCCCAATGGTAGCGCCGCGGCTGCTTTGAAGTATCAAGCCATTTTGGCAAAGATGGTGATGCCTTCGGTGCAGAGACTGAAGCTTGATGATCAATGGACTTTCCTGCAGGACAGCCATCCGTATACATCCAAATCTACTTAAGCTTGGTTCAGGGATCAGTCGTAAGATGTTCTTGAGTGTGGCCTCTACAGTCTTCAGATTTAAATCTGAATTTGAAGAAAGCAGTGGTAACGTGAAAACCAAAGATTATCAGTGATCTGGAAGCTTTTTCAAGCGAGGAATGGGCCAAGATTGCAGTAGAGACGTGACAGAAGCTTCTAAGCACTTACTGGCAGCGTTTATTGGCGGTTATAAAGAATAAAAGATTCTCCACAAAGTTTGAATTTTGGGGGTTGAATAATTTTGAACACAAATGTTTCTTTGTTCTTACGTTCTTTACTTTACGTTCTCAAGAGTCACTCATGTGTATTAATAAAATGTATATAATAGTTTACTGAATCAGCCTTTGTTGAATTGTTTTCATAAAATGTAGTTCTTGGCAGCAAAATGTCTTGCAGGTCAAGGGCATTGAATAATTTTGAATGCTACAGTATTTCATTTTAATTTGCTGCTCAAGAAACATTTCCTCTTATTATTTATCAATGTCAAAAACAGTTGTGTGGCTAAATATTTTTATGTATTTTTACCGTAAAACATTATTTTCAGGATCCTTTGATGAACCGAAAGTTCAAAAGCAACAGCATTTATTAAATAGAAATCTTTTGCAATGTTAAAAATGTCTTTACTGTCACTCTTGATTAATTTAACACATCCTTGCCGAACAAAAGTATTCGTTTATTTAAAAGAAAAATCTTACTGACCCTAGTAAAATATGGTCATGTTTTGACCAAATTCCATCCCATGAACTATAAATAGCCCAATAACTATAATATAGTATTAGAACTTATATTCTATTTGCTAAAATAAAATTAGGCCTATTTTCGCTAACCCACACCATTTGTTTCATTAATGTAATCAAAAATATCTCATACAATACAGCAGTATTTTAATGGTAAAATATCTAAACATCATGTTACTGCATGTAATTTTATGCTAATGACACGGTTGAGAATGTTCAGATTCGTTACGGTTGGTGGCGTGTGATTAATTGTCATTAAAATGTCACTGCATGAACCTACAAACGGTAGACTAGACTTTAGAAACAGATATTTGAACTTTGCTGTGTAGTTGATCTCTTCACATTGATTTGATTATCTCTTTTAATGTGTCAGGATTCAGGCAGCTCGCTGGCGATCTTCACAGGAGAGGAGGAGGTGTTCGCCTTCCAGAGGACGCTCTCTCGACTCACTGAGATGCAAACAGAGGAGTACTGGGTTGCAGGAGAGCGGAGCTCTAAGTAGCTTTTATCATTACTAACTCCATATACAGCAGCCATCTCAGCTATCATAAGACTCAGCCTCTCGTGAGGTCTTGGGATCAACTCCATTTTGATTTGGTGAGGATTGTATTTTAATCAGAACTGTATGGTATAATGCTGCACTTTATAAACGCACATGCAAAAATTAACGTGACACTTGAAAGATGGGCAGGTTTGTTGGAGCAATCTGGATGCAAATCTTCCAAAGATATGTTTAAAATCAGCCTGCCTTTCTGGTTTGTAAAATGTTTTATTGACAACCTATATTGTCAGATTATTGATATGCAACCTATTTAAGATTAATGCTTGCATTAAAATTATTTTAACTTTTATTGATGTCTGATTGTTTTGAAGCTTTCTATTGTGCTTCTGTTTCAGTTATGTGTATGAATTTGGTTAATTCATTATTGTTAGTGTCCGTAATAGAAGATTAGTCATGTATATTTAGGTGTAAGGAAGGAGACATGGCATCTTAGACCTTTGCTCTGCAGTCCTGAGAGATTCATTTATTCATTGGTGATGCTTTGCTAAGCCAAGCTCATACTTATAATTTGGGGTTTGTTCAAATCCATAATTCTAAGTTTTTCATTTTGGTGTTTATCGTATCTGTGCAACACATCGTGCATGAATGATACCTCGAATTGTGTAGCTTGTTGATGAGAAGTGTGCTATTACTATCTTTTGTGATCACTCATGCCTGCTACAGACTGTGTGTGATTTCATTACAAATCACACTGTACAACATGGATCTAATAAGCTTGGGTACGACATGTATTAGACTGTACGATATATTATGTGACCTATGGAAGTCAAGTTAGTATAGAAGAATAAAACATCATCAGCATGCACTAGTGGTAAACAAATAGAGCAAGATGAATCGCACTTTGGCAATTGTGGTTTTTATGTGTGCTGAAAAAGAGGAGGAAGCAAAAAGAGAATATGGACTAGGGAAAAGAGGCCGACTTGGCTTGACAATTTTGCAAATGGAGCTTGAGGTAAGTAGTTTTAAGTTTTAGTTCCATGCCATGCTGATCAATGTGCCATTTCATGTTGCATTTTAATTGGCTAGTCAGTAGATGTAGGTCGCAGCATGTGTTTATATGTTTTATATCATGTAAATTTATGTGAGATAGACTAAAGAAAATTCTAAGATGATCTAAGATTTACCTTTCATTTCATCTGCTGTAATATGCTTATTTTAATTAAACACACACATACACACACACATGTATTTTATTTTTAAATATAAATGTTAATTTTTAAATATAAATGTATTTTGTTTTATATATATGTATATATATATATATATATATATATATATATATAATATAATATATATATATATATATATATATATATATATAATATGCATGCTCTTAATGGCCATAAAACAGGTTTCATTTTAAATGCACAATGTAATTTGTTTTTTCTTTTCTTTTGGTATAAAAATATGAGATTCTCTGCTTTTGTGGCAGGTTTTGAGATTCACCCAGTGGCATTTTCTTCAGAGGATGAACACATTTAGGGTTAGCATTCTATTGCAATGCTCTTAGCCTGTCTAGAAGCCATTTATTGGAGAGAGTGTATGAAATAAGAGCTCTTGTGATGGCATATCTGTGTAATGTGCAGATGACGTGCGTGGCAGTGGATTGTGAGCTTCAGCTCTGCTCTCCGGCCCTTTAAGAAGCAGTTCCTCTGCCTGGGTCCAGGGGGCGCATGATCTGTGTGTTACTGTTCTTTTCTTTAGTTTGCAGCGGAGCAGCAGCGCATTAGGGGCTTTGGTAGTGCTGGATCGCCCGGGTTGCGGGACGCAACGTCCTGCTCCGACATGGAACAGGGATCATGGAGGTTTATAGGGAAAAGCGGCGTGTTCGGTAGGACTTATTCGTGTTGATTTGCGGAGGGACGGATGTGGAGGTATGGCTTGATCATTTGAGGATACTTTCGCGAACGTACAGTCTTTCTGATCGCTTTAAATCAAAGATAATTTTTTTTTAAGACGGCAGCTGCGTTCTGAAACGAAGTATCTTTTACATCATGATGTAATGTTACAATGTAACACGTTCGCAGTGCGACGTCATGCAACAATGTAACAAATTCGAGCGTCCGCTCTGTTACAGTCTTTATGCTTTTTGAACCGCGGAAGCTTTATTAAACGAGCATTTTCGCTGGTTTATTTGTTGTCCTACGGACTCTTAAAACTAACCAAATCGAGCGAGATTCTCATACGAATCCGTCTATATGTTGTAAGCGGACATAATGCACTTGAACGCATTTGTAAATATTCCTAAACATCTCATAACATAAATTCGATTCTCGAAGTGTCCCGCATTGAAATGTGGACTCTAGAAGTGATCCATTAATGGCATGCACGAGGGCACGGCTGCCGTTGTGTTCAGAAAAGCCGTCCATTTATATCATTCATCTGAAGGAGTCGAGAAAATATGGCAGATGAGATAGATAAGCCCTCGGCTGTGGACGTGGACGTCGACATAGACCCTGATTTCGAGCCCCAAAAAAGGCCCAGGTCTTGCACCTGGCCTCTGCCCAGACCGGAGTCCAATGCTGGCAAAGCAGAACCAGGAGACGTGGGGATCATTCCCGAGGAAGAGGTGGATGAAAATGGCACTGATGATGCTTGTGCATCTGGTGACATTACAGGCGCATCAAAGCCCGTCAGTGTCACAGAAGGAAATGAGAGTTCTTCTGCTCTTGCCATAGAAACCAATGCTGCTCTCCGTGATAAAGGCACCTATGGCTCTCCTGTTTCTTCCCAGCATGCTCTGCCCTCCGCCTGCAGCGACTCCGGCATCAACGGTCTGATTCCTCAGCAGCCCAGAAAATCCTCTGCCCGCAGGAACGCCTGGGGAAACTATTCCTACGCAGACCTCATCACTCAAGCCATCGAGAGCACGCCTGAGAAGAGGCTGACATTGGCCCAGATTTATGATTGGATGGTCCGGAATGTGCCATATTTCAAGGACAAAGGTGACAGCAACAGCTCTGCGGGATGGAAGGTACGTCAGGTCAAAGAGACGGCTTGGCTTTTAACCTTGACTTGCTTATCAGGAGTGTTTATGTTTGTAATGTATTTGTAGCAGGCAGACTTTTGTAACAGTGCTTCATGGCCTTATAAAAACGATGCTTGTATTTTTACAGGGTGGTAAAATGGCACAGATGCTGGAAATGTGGACTACTAGTCATGTCATGTGTGGTTTGCTGATTAAGTGATGCTGCCTTCATGCCAAAGGGCGTAACAGCAGATACATTGAGAAAGGTGCCACTGATAAACAGGACCTTCTAAATGGCCTCTTGCCTTATCATTTCCAAGTATTGAAGCTTGATAACAAACATAGTAGTCATATAGCCAATATCTATAATATTACCAATAATCATTTATTGTATCATCAATATGATCGCACTTCCATGAATTGATTGTATATTATCTCTCTTTTTTTTTTTTTTTTTAGCGTTGGCATTTGCAACGCTCTCTTCTCTTGTCAATGTTTGATTTCAGGGATTAGCTTGGCCTGGAAAAACATGGAATCAAGTCTAATGAGTGCTCTTGGTATAGCTAGCTGCATTTGAATTAGAGAAAAACCTCAGGAAATCCCTGTGCAATCCCGCAGATGTAAGGCTGGTGAACTGCTGTTGTGCAGATATTACATTTTAGAAAGATGATTCGGCAGCTTCACAAACAAGCTATGCCAAATGCATTGTAAATGCTTGTTGTTTTTTATATGATTTTCATTGGCCTATAATATGCATCATTATTTGAATCAGTCTTGAGTCAAAGTTGTTTCATTTGAAATTTCACTGAAACCAATTCTGTCATTCTGTAGTCCATAGTAACATGTAAGTTAGTCAGCAAAACTGAATGTTTTTTTAAATCCTTTCAATTTGCTAAAGCATACATTTTGGTACTTAAAAGAAAAAAGGTCCGTTCTTCCTACCAATCAGATTTTAGGAACAGATAAAGCCATCCTGCAGAGTGTTTGCATCTGCCTGCCACTGAATGAGGAAAAAAGAGAAACCATAGGCATATCATCAGTGTCAGGGTTTCCATTGGCTGTTTGGTCCCCACCTCCACTTTCTATTGGCTCTCGGGTACAGCATAAGAAGCAATCAGCTGACTGGAAACTATGTAGGTCAGTGTGTAGCAACGTGTGAAGAGCTTTGGTGTTTGACTCTGAGATACAGCATTGTGTGTAAACTGGCAGCGCTCCAGTGCTGTTCTGAGTGGTGCTTTGCTCAAAAGGGACTGCATCATGGCTTTCAGATGATTTCAGCCCTTATTTTCATCCATTATAGTTATTCTGCATGGTCCTGTGTGGATTTAATTCAATAGAAAGCGGTACCACAGAATTTAAAAAGATGTTTTTCATTGCTAAATTTACAGTCTCTGACACTCTATTTAATGCAATGGCTCTCTTATAAGAGCATTTTATAAGCGGGTAAATCTGTTTATCTCGTGTGTTTCCCCTCAAATTCATGTTATCGTAATGCTGAGTAATGTTAAATATCAATATTAAGCACATTTTTCAGTGTAATGCTGAAAATGTGAGAGATTTCAATTATGAAGTGCTTTTGTTCAATTGTAATGCATCATGGTGGTATTTGCTCAACTGAATTTAACTTATTCTGATTTTGAGAGTGTTTTCCTCACATTGCAGTAATCAGGATAAAAATTGTTAATTGTCATTTGTCACAATGCAAAAATAGGCTTCATTTTTTGTTTGTGCATGAAATTTTCTTCTTTTGAGGTGAATTATGATATCTGCAATTTTATATATTTTTTTTATTTGTGTGATTTACTCTTTGGCTGCATAAAGTCACAGGGAAATATGGGGTTCTGGTGGCCTACAGGTTAATGATCAAGCCTCTTAATGCTGAACTTCCAGATTTAGTGCCCAATGGGGGTGAGCTGTGTCCGTTGCACTTGTGCCCTTATTCAAGTTGCTTAACCTTAAGATTATTGAGAAGAGCTGTAGCTGAATTTGCCATTTCGGGAGATGCTTTCCGTCCATCATTATAGTCAAAGCAGGTCAGAACAACACTACTTCATCTTGATTTCTTTTTGAAGCCTTAGATGAGAATTTTCAAGAACATTAGAATATTATAAACCTAGAATGTGCGTGAAATGCTTTTTGATTGCAACTGCAGAAAAAGCTAACATGGATAAAATAAACATTAAAACTGGTTTGATCACTGATTCAGTTTATCATTGAAGATACTGTTCTCATTGTAAGCCTAGTTTGTAATGATCTGTTTTGTAATCAATGTATGATTGTCAACAAACAATCTGATGCGTGTGTCTTAGATTAGATTCTCAATCCAATCAATTCAGTTAGCCAGCTTAACAAAGCAAAAAAGGAGAACTGCTTACGTACTTTACGAATGTGTTGGGATACATGTTGTTCTTAGAATAGGAAAAAGTTCTGTCACGGATTAAATCCAGTAATCCAGTAGGCTTGAAGCAAAGGCATTAATGGAAGTGTAGTGTCATTCAGTCTTTTGAGAAGTTCAAAGGTCAGTAAAGTGATGTTCACGGGACAATGTTGAGTAGAGAACAGCTTTCTTCAAGATGTATCAGGCACAGCATTGGTAAATTCTGGTTCAAAATTCTGAACCATTTTGTCAGACTGCTTGACTTCATCAAAAAGGAAACCCATTTCTCGCTTGTGAGTTTTATCACATCTCCTGATGCTGCATTATGGATTGCTGTACCTTCTGTGCTGCAGTCCACATTAATGCAGCTTCACTGCGCTGCACTCTTAAACTTTGTACATGATTGAGGAATTCTCTCTCTGCTTTCTCTGCACTGGAAAAATACATTGTTAGATGCGTAGCTTGAACTAGAATAATGTCATATTACTGTCTTGAGAAAATCTTGGTCAGCAAATGTTAAATTATCCACAGCTTTACATACAGTAGCAGGCTTTGTGTAGGGTGGTTTGTAAATGTCTATTCAGAGCTCTGAAATGTAACTACATTTTGTTAGTGATTGCACTGGAGTACCTGCAAAATTGCCTGTTTTCTCATACATGCATATGTGAAATGTCAAAAGCCGAACACTCAAAGTTACGCAGTTGAACTGCACAGCGCGGACCAATTATCTCGAAAGCCCAATGGACAGCACAGAGTGCGTTGATTTACTTGAAGTCTGGTCTTGACCGCACAGCCCAGACCAATTTGAAAAGTGTGAGAAATTCAAATGGGCAACCTCCCTTTTTCTGTTTTCTGTATTTTCTCTTGACTGGTGTCTCTTTGTTAAAAGTGAGAACTACAATTGAGAATTATTGTTACACGGTTTTCAGTCGTACACTGGTTACATCACTTGCCCACCGTGGCACCGCCCAACAACACCCCCCACCATTGTTATGATTTTTTTATAGCATAAAAATAATTTAGTTCAGTTGGAGAAAAGCATTTGCTCAATTTAGTGTGAACCGAACGAGTCTCGCAGCAAAGATCAGCAGCAGGAGTCACATTTCATTTATCAGCATGGTGAATGCTGTGCTTATTCGTTTTGTTAATAAAGCCGTCTTACTAGTTTTGTTAGTAAAAGTTCAGTTTAAAGGATTATTTCACTTGAGAATGAAAACATTTCTTTAGTCGAACAGAAATTAAGGTTTTTGAGGAAAACATTCCAGTTTTTTTTCTCAGACTTCAAGTAGACTTCAATGGGGTACCACGGTTTGAAGGTCCAAATTGCAGTTTTAATGCAGCTTCAAAGGGCTCTACAGGGTCCCAGCCGAGGAATAAGGGTTTTATCTGGCGAAACGAAGGATCATTTTCTTTAAAAAAAAATACATAAACATACATGCATACATGCATGCATACATAAAAAATACATATGCATGCATACATACATACATACATACATACATACATACATACATACTTTTTAACCACAAATGCTAGTCTTGCACGTTCACGACTTTACATTACTCTGCATTACGTAATCACGTTGGAAAGGTCAGGTGGTAACCTTATGTAGGTGGAAAATGTGGGGTAGGGTGAAAAACACTTTTTTTTTATTCTGACGTGAACTAATCCTTTAATATAAGCGAGTTTGTCATTGTACTGTTTTGTTGTGTTTTTCATTTAGAATAATAATGAACCCACCATTCAAGCAAATTTCGCTCCAAATTGCCGTTTATTTGAAAGTGTAAGTAAAATGCGCATGGCCACACTGGCATTCATAAGCGATTTAAAATCGAGGTGGAAAAGAGGGAAAAACTCCTATGTCCTTCCCCCTGTACCCATACCGGTATTACTGGTGTTGTCACACATTGATTACCATATGGAAACCACAAATGCCTAGTTGTTAATTCAACAGACACGATATACACAACAGCATTAACATGGAAATAAGGATTGATTGATTGAATTGATTTTATTTGTTTACTTACTAACTTGTGTAAACTCGTTGAAAGTAATTTGAGTTATGCTTTACATTTTTTTTAACAAAACACATGGACTCTATTGGTCTGAGGGGTCACATGACTCTTCAGTCTCTGAGTAAAGCAATCAAGTCAAAGTGGCATTGTTCCTTACTCAGCATTATGCACTATTGATTCCAAGATTATTTGGCCATTATCTAACATTAGGCCATTATTCTGCTTTTTAAAGGCCAATTGGTTAATGAATAAAGCTGAGGGATTTAAAGTAAGCTGTATATATGTATGTTTTAAGCATGTCTTATGATGCACAGCTCACCAGCTACTCTTCTCTTTTCACAGAACTCAATACGACATAACCTGTCACTCCACAGTCGCTTTGTCCGGGTCCAAAATGAAGGAACAGGAAAGAGTTCATGGTGGATGGTCAATCCTGATGGTGGAAAAGGGGGAAAAGCCCCACGGAGACGTGCAGTTTCCATGGACAACAGTAATAAGCTCATCAAGAGCGCCCGCGGCCGTGCCGCAAAGAAAAAGGCAGCTCTTCAGGCTACTCAGGACGGAAGCTCAGAGAGTTCCTCCAGCCTGTCCAAATGGACCGGCAGCCCGACCTCCCGCAGTAGCGACGAGCTCGACGCTTGGACAGATTTCCGTTCTCGCACTAATTCCAATGCCAGCACCCTAAGCGGACGCCTTTCTCCGATTCTGGCCAACCTCGAGATGGACGAAGTTCCTGACGACGACTCTCCCCTATCGCCCATGCTGTACTCCAGCCCTAGTAGTATGTCTCCATCCACCGGGCTGACCGAACTGCCCCGTCTAGCTGACCTTGCAGGAACCATGAACCTCAACGACGGCCTCTCCGATAACCTAATGGACGACCTTCTAGACAACATCAGCTTGACAGCTTCCCAGTCTCCAGGTCAAGATGAGAGTGGGGCCAACCTACAGGGAAGCCCTGTGTTTACCTTCAGCTGCTCTGGGAGCAGTCTGGCAATTCCCACTGGCAGCTATGGCACTAACTCCATGTTCAGCCCTCCGTCTGTCACCGCCCTGAGGCAGTCTCCAATGCAAACAATCCAGGAAAACAAGCAGGCTACGTTCTCCTGCGGTTCCCTCTTTAGCGAACAGAGTCTGCAGGACTTGCTCAGCTCCGAGTCCAACAGTCGCAGCGATGTCCTTCTTACCCAGTCTGACCCGCTTATGTCACAAGCCAGTGCCTCCCTTTCCTCCCAGAATGCCCGTCGCAGTGCGCTGTTGCTGCGTAATGATCCCATGATGTCCAACCAGGCTGGGCCTGGGGGACAAGCAGGGCTCAAGAAGGCGTCGCCATCTGGATGGCGGATGAACTGCAGCGAGTCAGAGTACCAAAGCTTGATGAAGCAACGTCTCCAACAGTCTCCCTTCAGAAGCACATCTATGCAGCTCAACTCCTCTGATTCGTTATTAGCAGGTCTCAATGGCAGCGTTTCTTCGGTTCAATTGGCATCTCAGGACCGATTCCCATCTGAATTGGATCTTGAGGCATTAAGTGGGAGTTTCGATTGCGACATGGACGCCATCACTCGCAACGATCTGATGGATGCCGATGGCCTGGAGTTCAGCTTCGATTCCCATCTTATCTCCTCTCAGAATGCTAACCTGACTTCAGAGAGCTTCTCCAGAACCAAACGAACCTCCTCCCAAAGCTGGGTTCCAGGTTGATCCGGCCAGGCCCAGGAATGTAGGGACGGACTGAACACCGCATTTGAGCCAACTGTCCACTGTAAAGCAACTGTACATTATGCTGTAGAAAAGCTATTTGACATCCATTGGAATCAGTTTGAGTTAACGTCAATGATTTTCCCAGTTGGTGTTGTAGTTTTGTGTTTTGTATTGTCATGATTGAGGCTGGTTTAATGGACGTTGTAAAGTGTTTCAACCAATTTAACCTTGAAGAGCTTGCAGGTTAATCTAATTGCCAGTTACTAGGTAATGAACTCTGCGGCTGGAATATGGTAGGTGTAGTATCGTAAACTAAAGGTTGTCTATATATGAAGACTTGAAGGTCAGTACTTCCCTTAGTCCATCTAGAATACAAAATCCCTGAATCCACCACTGTGTATGAGGGTGCCTACACACTAGAGAAAGCTCTTGCAAATGCATTTGAGAGTGTACCTGCGACTGGCATTGCAGTGAAAGTTAAAATATTCTCAACTTTTTGTCGTCACTTTGGCAAACCCTAACGATACGTTATCCCAATTGAAATCAAGTCTAATCTGTACTCTAGTCTGAAGGTGCCCTTAGTTTGTTGTAATTTATTGTAACCGTAATCAAGATGAATAGATTTCCAGTCCTCACATTGAAACAAACACTTGCCTTTTGCCAAACGTGTCCTCTACTGGACAATTGCAACAATGGCCTGTTTACAATACGAACTATTGAGAATGTTTTTCGTTGTCCGAAAAATGGCCATGAAAAATCTGTCTGATTCTCAGATTATTTTTCATAAAACTGAAAAGGGGAAGTTATTGTGTTTTTGTGAAACCAGTGAGCATAATGTATCCTTGACTCCTTTTATGGAAAAGTGAACTATGATATGATGATAAGCTATGTATTTAGTGTTCTGCTGTATGAAACTAGTTTGTCAGTGTTTCCCATGGATTTCCTAACAAAACCTGTGCATTTATCCTGCTCGAGTTCTTGAACACGAGCATCTCAATCACCCCTAAACCGCTTTCACTTCCGATGTCAACCATTTTAGAATAGATTATGAGCTATATATTTGTATTTTTGTATGTGTTCATACACTCACACACACAGGGCCTCATTCATGAAGTAATTGCTGTATAAATTATTTATAAAATCTGAGTAGTTGAACAATTTAGACATTTGGGAAATAAAATTGTGTTCATTAATTGATACTTTCAATTCGATTAGTGATAATGTGTGCATATACTGTGCAGTCTGTATACATGCATGCGACCATTTACGTTGCCTAAATCATAGATCTCTGTTGTACTTGTATTTCATAAATGAGGCCCATGGTGCATATGTGTATGTGCTGTACACTGAATATGTGTGCGTGTGTTTACACATAAATATTGGATTTATTCTAAACATAAGGTATATTAACAATTATAAATTTTGGAACGCTGATTAAGGACCACTAGATGTTTGTGTATTTGTAGCAGGAAAAAAATTAAGCTAAGAGCATTTGGTGCTAAGTGAAATTGTGTTGGGTCAGTTCATATGGCTGGCATGTTACTTTCTTAGCATTTATGTGTACATTTCTACACAATGGCTGGTGCTAGTAGAACGTGTCCATCAGTTGTTACGGCAGTGTGTTTGAAGCATCCTAACAGTTTTAAAATGAAAGGCAGCCACATTGTAGTATATGGATAAGCTATGTAAGAAAGCACCTACGTTGTACTGTATTTCACTGTTGATCTTGAACATGCCAGACAACCAAATTTGAGGCTGGTGAAAAATAATGCTATTACTATAAACTATTCAGTCTGATGAAATAGTAGTGCCATTCAGGGACAACTTGCAGTCGTTTTCAATAGTTGTAACCTAATGTTGTTTTAACATCACAGTCGAATGTACCTTTTGTTAAGGTCAGTTTCACACCCAGAATTTTCATAAGCCTCTTATAAGCAATGCTTTTTTATAATCTGCTTTTTATAATCAGCTGGAGTCACAGAATTTAAGATGACTATAAAAAGTTGATTGTGCTGTGTTTACCTTTGTTTACTTACTGTAATTTCACTTTGTGTAATCCGTTTCAGCGTCATCAAAAAGCTTTTAATTCTTGGTTTTCATATTCTTTGGGTAAGATCATCGTACTTCACGAAATAACTACTACAATTTGTATTCATTTTGAATTGTAATCTTTACGAAGGAATTAACATGAATTGTGAAGACGAAATCTGCGTGTGTAGCACCTCACACCACAGTTGGCCGTTAGTTAGCATCCACTCAATGTTTGCTTGACTTTACCTGTGTATTTCCATTTTGGATAATGTAAACAAGGTAGTGCAAGGCAAGGTGCATGTAAATAAAGCTTGTATTACACAATATATTTCTCCAGTCTTTATTTTAATATGTCATATCTGATCACTAGATATTTGCAGAAAAACATGCAATGTGCCCTAAAATTCTGAAGCCGCACAGTCTATTGAAAATGTGTGTACAATTTAATCTGTGTAACATTTTTGTTATTCCAAGTGAATGTATTAATTTAATCACAGCTACTGGTTTCAGTGGAATCCTGATCAAGGGGCTCTTGTTGGCAATCCTCTCATTTATTTGATTTTAGTGGCACAGTTTTCTGTGGATCATAACTTAAAGGGATATTTCACCCAAAAATGTAATTTGTCATACTCACGTCATACGTCTATTTGGCATACGTACTCACCCTCATGTTATTCCAAACCTGTATGAATTTCTTTCTTCTGCTGAACACAAAATATGATATTTTGAAGAATGTTGGTAATCAAACAGTTGACGGGAGCCTAGCCATTGACATCCATAGTAGTACAAAAAATATTATGGAAGTCAATGGCTACCGTCAACTGATTGGATTTGACCATATATATCTAGCAGAGGGTCATAGAGATCCATTTATTTTTCTGGATGTAGCCAACTGCTCCTATCACAACTTTTTTTAATATATTTAGCTAATATATATTAAAACATTATAAAATACATTACAAGTCAGTATTTTTGTGAAAGGTTAGAATTGTTTGAAGTGTCAGTTCTTGCAATAATGCCATATAAATTTACAGAAATATAACTAAAATGCCACAAAAAAAAGCTTAAAGAGTCAGATTCTATTCACAAATTATTTAAGAAATTATTAAAAAATATATGTAAATAAAACCAATAGCATTAAGCAGAAATGAACAGGAGTTGCGTGTGTGTGTGTGTTAGGTCTCACCCCTTCGTATCTGCATTTTTTTTTTTCTGCATTTGTGGCTGATTTTGTTTGCCAAATTCTATACAAATGCTGTCTGTTGCTGTCACGTGTGTGTGAGAGAGAGAGCGAGAGTGTGTGTGTGAGATTGTGAGTGAGCATGTTTGTTCCACACTGCATTTGTGCTCTAGAACCAGGCCTTAATTTCTGTGTGAAAATTTTCTGATTATTCTAGATTTATTGATTTGATTGAAAAACGAAAAATATGTCAATTTCGCCATTCCCATTCATTTTCAACTGTTTGGAACAACCAAATCAAGCCGTGTGTGTGTGTGTGTGTGTGTGTGTGTGTGTGTGTGTGTGTGTGTGTGTGTGTGTGTGTGTGTGTGTGTGTGTGTGTGTGTGTGTGTTTAGATAGATAATGTAACAAAAGTCACAAAATCTTACGCCACTGAGATTAATGGATTTTTTTTTTTATGAGGAAATATCAAATGGGAGTCCATATGAGGGTTAATGAAAACCCTGTTTACTTTCCAGGAGATATAGCTAAAATACACTTGAAAAAGAACAAGTCCAAACTATGCTCTAGGCCAGTGGTTCCCAACCATTTTTTGTCTGAGACCCCCTTTTTCCCAAGAAAATATTTTAGGGCCCCCCTTCACATTTAATGATATTTTCGCTCTTGTAAGCTTGCAGCAAGGATGACAAAATATGTTGTTTTCAAACAAACGGTATGTTTACTATAAACAGATATGTTTATGCACAAATAATAGCCTATAATATTGAAAATACAATAACAAAAACATTAGTAGGCCCTTTGTAATTTAAAAATGTAAGCCTAGGAGTTGCCTATAAATTTTCCCTATTTTAAATGCAATAACAAAAATATCAGTATTCACACTTGTGTGTAGGTAAAAAAAAGAATGAATATAGGCTATTACTAAATGACTTCTGTCTGGGGCCTTAATACTTGCATGTTATTTTTGAGGCTTTATCAATGTGAGGCTTTATTTTTGAGGCTTGTGGCGCTATAGCGAGCGATAATAAACTTGCGTTTATTAACAGAATAATGCGTCTTTCGGAAGAACATTGTAGCCGGAACTACTTCTCTCTCTGTGTGTGTCTATGACGAGTCACGCAGGTACTGGACTACTCCGCAGCGGCAGCGATCCGAACAAAGATCGTAAAAATAGTCCCAATGTAATCACTTATTATAGGTGTACCATAGTGATTCAGGATAAGACAAAAACACGGTTTGGAAAATGGATTCATGATGAACTCGCTCATTATATACATTTTGAACAGAAAAAAGTTAAGGACTTTTATTTAATGCAAATTGCTCAAAACTTTTCAAAATATGACGCGACCCCCCACAGAGCTCGCTGAGGCCCCCTTGTGGGCCGCGACCCCCCTGTTGGGAACCAATGCTCTAGGCTATTTGGCTTAAAGGAATAGTTCACTTCATAATGAAAATTCTGTCATCATTTACGTTTTAGTTGAATTTCTTTCTCCTGCTGAACACAAAGCAAGATGTCGTAACCAGACAGTTGATGGACCTCATTGACTTCCATAGTAGGAAAAAAATAATACTATGGAAATCAAAGGAGTCCATCAACTGTTTGGATACCGACATTGTTCAAAATATCTTCCTTTGTGTTCAGCAGAAGAAAGAAACTCAACTAAAACAGGTTTGAAACAACTTGAGGGTGAGTAAATGATGACAGAATTTTCATTTTGAAGTGAACTATTCCCTTTTTAAACTTGTTTATCAAAGGCCATAAAGTTATCTTTGGTTTTCGTAAACTCATTTTTGCTCAAATATCATGTACATTGACTCTGTTTTCTCACCCCATTTTCTTCCTGTTAGGCCTCAGTTTTATCACTTTAAAAATAACCTCCAGAGCCTGATGTATCCAACACTGTTCTTTTACAGTAAGCGTGATGCGACTGAGGTGTTTGATTTACACTGAACAGTGTTTTGCTTTCCGATAACAAATAATTTTCCCAAAAAGGTTTTGGGTTTTGTAACATGGCTTCTAAACACTCTCCCAAAGTGTCAAAGTCTGTGAATGACAGAAGAGATTGTTGGTGTCTGGACAGTTTCATTTCAACCCAGACTTAACAAGAGGGTTCAAACCTTTGTCAGTCTTTTTATTTCTCTAGCTTTTGCTTTTCCCCCTATGAAGGGCATCCAGATTGTCTATGGTTACCAGGGAGATGTGTCTTTTGAAAATGTATGAAATTTAGCCCCTGTTGTTGTTTGATTGCTTTGATTATTTTTTAATTAGTGTGTATTCACGCACGTGTAGCAATCACGCTCATTCATATTCGCTGTACAATCAGTGGGATTGATTGTGTTAAGAAAATCATTCATAATGTTTTACTGCTCTCTGCAGGGAGGAAAACAACCCCCTAGTGACAATAGCTGTAAAATGTGGCCCTAGCCCTTGTGCACTCATTGGTGGGACGGCACCTTGGTGATGATCTCTCATTGGCTACCGGCTGCTTTTGCCCCGGACCAATCGGAGCTCCTGTATCCAAGTCAACTTGGAATGTTGTGCTATTTAAATCCAGAGAAGGTGGATCTGATTTATTAAATTATACATTGAGAATCAACTGATTGAAATTATTCTCGCTGTATAGGTTTAAAGTGACAATATATATTATAAATATCTGACTGTCTGTCTGTCTGTCTATCTATCTTTAAGTATCTCTGTCTGTCTGCCTGCCTGTCTGTCTGTCTGTCTGCCTGTCTGTCTGTCTGCCTGTCTTTAAATATCTCGGCTTGACTAACTCAGTCAACAAGAAGCTGTTTGGGGTCTTGCAATTAGTATAAGGACTATTTTATGTGAAATCAAGTAAATAAAAAAAATGCTGTTCATGACTTCATAGAGCTGACAGGTCTGTCCTCTTTGCTTGTGTCAGCACAATACAAATGAGTCACTTGCCTGAGTTTTCATCGCCATCTGCAGGTTAAAAGCCACATATAGGCCTACATGTAGACTCACCATATAATACCTTCAATGAAATTTGCTGTACAAATATGACAGTACTGTATTCACACAAGTTAATTTTAACACAATACTATTGTTTTGTATTAAGATTTACTGAACGTGCCCAAAGGAATGCTAATGGAAATTCTAATGGGGGAAAAAAATCTAATAATAGTAGGCTACAATACTCGTTTGTTCTTTTAAGGATTCTAATCTGAGCCCTTTCATTAAGTGCGTGTGTGTGCGCGCGTGTGTGTGTGTGTGTTTTAACAAACCTTGCTTGAGTTCAGATTTGTAGCTGTGATTTACCGCCATTCATTTGAAGTGCGCGTCTGTTTCTATAACAACTGGGTTGCGCCAAACACTCCGACACAAATACTGGAGCAAAAGTTTGGAACGTATCTCAGTCTTCTAAAGTTCTTTTCATTTGCATTCTTTTAAAGCTTTTTTTCTATCTATTGAATCAGTCTGTTCTACATGCAACTAATACAGTCAGCTTTCCAGCTGCAAGGACAGAACAGAACGATTGCATGAGTTTCTGAGCACAAACTGGGATTGTGAATTGAAGATGTCACAGACATATAGACTCGGCTCCTCGGTGAAGGTTGAGCAGCTGCAAGAAGAACTATCCGCTCAGATTCAGGCTCTGAGGACAGAGATCGAGGACAATGAGATGTTACATCAAATATCCTCAAAACCATACAGGTAAGACCGCTGAAATAGGGTTCTTATAGGAAAATGGGGTTCACCCAAAAATGAAAAATGTGTCTCTATTAACTCACCCACATCATATGTAACCTGTGAGTTTCTTTCTTCTGCTGAACACAAATAAAGATATTGTAAAGGATGTTGGAAACCAAACAGTTGATGAACCCCACTGACTTCCATATAGGCGAATGTGGGGGTATAAGCTTGTTTCCGCCACAGAATAAAAATGAAATAAAAAAGGTGTGAGTTTTTATCTCACAATTCTTACTGTTTTTCTCGCAATTGCGAGTTTAACGTAACATCTCAATTCATGCAATTCTATTCCCCCCTCAGAATTGCGTAGCTGGCTAAACTCGCAATTGCGAGTTTAAAAAGCCAGCATTGTGTGATAATAACTTGCAATTCCGACTTTGTTACTCGCAATTGTGAAATCAAAAGTCGCAATTATCTTTTTAATTATTTTATTCCGTGGCAGAAACAAGCTTTCATACTATCAATTGTTTGGTTGACATTCTTCAAACCGTCTTCTTTTGTGTTCAGAAGAAGAAAGAAACTCATACAGGGTTGGAACAACTTGAAGGCGAGTAATGACAAAACCTTCAAATTTGTGCGAACCCTTAACTCCTATAACTTTCATTAATGAGTCATTATCAAACATTATTAATTGAATTATGTAATGCTTAACATTAATGTTCATTCACACGTTCAAAAATGCCATGGAACTTGATTCACCATTCATATTTTTTATCCAATAGACCAAACTGTAACTCTTGCCAACTTTTTCAGCTCTGTCCATATTCCAAAAGATGTGTCTTACTTTCGTATGGAGAGGCAGCAGGTGCTCCTTAAATCTCTGCAAGTGAGTTTGTACAGTTATTTGAGTTCTTAATAAGATTTTTAATCTCCTGCATATTTTTATTTGACATCCCTTGTTGTCGTTGTTGCAAATGACCTGTGACTTCAGGTTTCGTCCACGAAGCCTGTTGTGTCACAAGCAGAAGTGGCCGAGAGAGAGATGGAGAGCTGTCTGACACAAGAGCACACACCTGACGCTCTGCCCTTACTGCTGCATCAGGTCACTTATGAGCTGTTTTATTGTGCTTCTTTCATAACTGATTAATGACATGAACTGATTCAACACTGAACTGACTGAACTCTTGTCTTTTTTTAGAGCTGCTTTGCATCAGAATTTGAGTTTGCATCTGTTATTTTCCTGTTTATCACTGTAAAGCTGCTTTGGAATAATCTGTATTGTATAAAGTCATAAATAAATGTGACTTAACACAATTATAATCTTGTATTAAAAGCATTTCTGAAAATATTGGTTCCTTTCTTAACAGTTTTACACAGATCAAACGTATAAACTGGCACGGTGCAAATACCAGCTGATGCTGAGATGGAGGAGATTCTGTCGCCATTCCACTGTCTTGGAGAAACTATATCCTCAATATAAAGTAATCTAAAATTCTGCATTTTAGAATATTTTCATGCATTCAGTGGCAAAAGGAATCTATTAATCCTGTCCCCATTGCTTTGTGTAGAAACAGATCACACATTTAAGCAATGAATTTGAGGACTCTGTGCACCGGGCACGCCGTCTTGCCGTGTCCAGAGAGAAGGTCCTGGCAGGTGTGGAGAGCCCCGTCGCTGTGCTCACACAGGAAGATGTCATCATTTACCTCCAGTGGCTTATTTGCCATCTGCACTCCATCAAAAGCATCTTCAACTTTCTGCATGTGAGAATACATAAGAACACTGGGTAACACTTTAGTTTGAAGACCAATTCTCACTATTTACTAGTTGCTTATTAGCCTGCATATTACTAGCATATTGGCTGTTTATTAGTACTTATAAAGCACATATTAATGTCTTATTCTGCATGACCTTATTCTATATCCCTTAATCTTACCCAATACCTAAACTTTACCACTTACTAACTATTAAAGGGATAGTTCACCCAAAAATGAAAATTGTGTCATCATTTACTCACCCTCATGTTGTTCCAAACCTGTATGAGTTCTTCTGCTGAACACAAAAGAAGATATTATAGAGAATGTTGGTAACCAGACAGTTGATGGTAGCCATAAGCTGGGTTTACATCCAAATGGGAAGTGAATATTTTCAAAGTTCACAAAAACAAATGTGTTTTCATCAAGTTGTTCGAGCTAATATCCATCTCCCATTATTTGCATTAGCTCTTTTTCGCACAAATCAAAAACCAACTCAAGCTAATTTTTCCGAAACTTGCCGTTTCCATCACTCATTTCGGATGCAATACTTCAAAATGCACATAAAAACAGGGTGATGGAAGCATAGCTACTGATTTTTTTTTTTCAGTCAATGACTACGGTCAACTGTTTAATTACTAAGATTCTTTAAAATATCTTTTGTGCTCAACAGAAGAAAGAAACTATTACAGGTTTGGAACAACTGACAAAATGACACATTTTTGGGGTGAACTATCCTTTTAACAAGCAGTATATTAGAAGTTTACTGAGGTAAAAATCATAATTAATAGTGAATATGTGTTCTCCAAACTAAAGTGTGTCCGAACACTGTAAAAAGTGGTAACTTGCCATTTCTACCTGATTTAACCACTCAAAATGAGTTTTGTTGGTATAAAAGGTTCAGATTTTGGTTGGTTCAGTGAGGTTATATAATTTTTTAAACCAGTTAGTTTACCAATTTTCAATGAACGTAACCAAATAGTCAAGACTGGGTGTCAGGATTCAGAGAGGGAGGGTCCAGATGCAGAATGAGCAGGGGAATGATATTTATTAACAGAAGACACAGAACAAGATTTGTGAGATGGGAGGTCCAAACAATTAGGCCAGGGCAGAAACAACTGGAGAACAGGCTGGTCTGGGAAGAGACAGCTCCAGACACGATAGCAACAAGGCAACAGCTTGAGGAACCAGAGAGATGTAACTGCTGAAGCACCAGAGCTGGCTGCCAGGTCAAAGAGAGTCACAAGGAGGGCACAAGAAGCAGGGTAGGAACCAAGACAAGACTAGAGACAAGACAACATGAGATAAAAAAATAAAATAAAAATAAAAAAAAAGGCAAAACTATGACTAGAGAATTCAAAAGAGAATTAACAGGAATAAGAAAAGAAAGAAATAAGAGAAATAGAATTTCTTTAAATAAATTTGCCACAAGAGGAGAAATTAATTCTAGAAATAAATGACTGCTAACAGCAGAAACAAAACAAAAAACTGCAACTTTGCAGAGACCTAGATAAAAAAATTAAAGTAATAATTAGAAACAATATCAAACCCTAGAAATAACACAAAATAATACCTGGGAGAACTAGAACAAAATAAAGACTAGGACTAGGAACACATCAACAACACAGGAACAAAGAACAACTAGAATTATCAAAAATAAATAAAAACTAAAACTGGCAGGAGTAAAACTAAAGCTTGCACTGTCTAACAAGAAACACAATGAACGCAACAAACCAGCAAACACATGAAGCAAAGGAGCACAATATAAAGGGAGCAGAGCACATGAGGAACAGGTGAACACAATTACCAACAAGGACCAGACAAGGGCTGAATCCGAAATCACCCCCTAAACCCTCATTCACTATTCACTATTCCCTACGTTAGTCCACTAATACTGTTCACTTGAAGGAGTGAATGGAAATGAGCGAGCGAATTCGGACAGCCGTTGAGCGTACATGTGGTGCATTGTGGGATTGAATGAGTGCACTCAATAATGTACACTATGGTTTCAGACACCCCTACAAATGACTATCCTCTCAAATAGCGCCCTATTTGAGGGTATGGGGCGATTTCGGATTCAGCCAAGGATTAAACAATGGGGTGGGAGCCCAAGCTTGTGCTTAAGCACAAGACAAACAAGGACACATTAAACAAAGATAAATCCCATCACATAGTGGACTCTGTTCCCCGAATTAGGAAATACAAAAAACTCCCAAACCCATTTAAGGGTAATAATTTAATTGATGTCCAACAAATAAAAAACAGAAATAATACAGATGAACAAATGATAAAGCTCGGGTTGCTTAACATTCGATCCCTTACTTCAAAAGCACTTATTGTTAATGATATGATTACAGATTATAACTTAGATGTGCTGTGTTTGACTGAAACCTGGCTAAAACCAAACGATTACATTACTTTAAATGAGTCCACCCCCCAAGATTACTGTTATAAACATGAACCTCATCTGAAAGGCAAAGAGGGAGGTGTTGCTGTAATTTAATAATATCTTCAGAATTACTAAGAAGTCTAGTTTCAAATATAATTATTTTGAAGTGTTGGTGCTTAATGTAACACTATCTAGAGTAAATGATAAATCACATTTGAGATTTTTTGCTGGCTACTGTATACAGGCCACACAGACTTTATCAAATCATTTGCTGACTTTCTATCAGAGTTACGACTGGCTGCAGATAAAGTACTAATTGTTGGTGATTTTAATATACATGAAGATAACGAAAAAGATGCATTGGGATTGGCATTTAAAGACATTCTGAACTCTATTGGAGTAAGACAACACGTGTCAGGACCTACTCATTGTCGTCATCATACTCTAGATCTAATATTGTCACATGGAAAGTTGATGCCGTTGAAATTCTGCAGCAGAGCGATGACATCTCAGATCATTATCTAGTCTCGTGTACTTCATTTAGCCAAGGCTGCAAAGCCGACTCCGTGTTACAAATATGTTAGACCTATCACTTCCGCCACTAAAAATTGCTTTATTAATAATCTTCCTAATCAGTTTCATCATCTCAGCATCCCAGATAGCTTAGAAGAACTCGATATTGCGACAGAAACTTTTAATTCTCTCTTTTCCAGCACTTTAGACACAGTTGCTCCTTTGCGCTTAAAGCAGAACTCGGCAACTCTAGCGAACTCTAGTCACTTCTTCGCTGATTTTCCCTTTTGTTGTCGCATGTTTTCCCCACGAGCTCCCCCTATAGCTGTGGGGGGGCGTATATGTCACAACACGGTCGTAAAAAACTCACTTGCGGCGGCCTCCTCCCCCTCTCCACCGCTGCTCATGTGCGTTTGTTATGATTGGAGCAAGCCAACTGTATCGTGTGGAGCTATGTCTACCGAGGTGGGTAATCTGGTAATACATCATACATGCGTGTGTGTTTATGTCGAATTGCCGTAAAGCAATTCGTGTTTCGCGCTCGTTCTCGTTCTCGTTCTCGCTTCTCACGAGACTTCCAATTTCTATCTTGCCGGGACGGTAGTCCCAAAGTTGCAAGGTTGGTTTTCCGCCTGGGAACGCTGGGGGGAGCGGGGAAAGTCACCAATATCACCAGAACAGGTTGTTTAACCATCCAAATGATTTCTAGACAGTTTTATTAAGTAAAAAAATTTACCAAGTTCTCCTTTAAAGAAGATTAAAGGAAATAGTCCAACGCCGTGGTACAACGAGCACACTCAGGCCCTTAAAGCAGGGCTATGCAGTTTCGGGAATTTCTTCGCTGTATTCCCCCTTTTTGCTCGCAGGTTTCTCTATAGAGCTCCCCCTACAGTTTCGGAATAGATATTTGACAACACTGTCGAAAAACTCGTTGGCGACTCTCAGATACCAGAGGCTAGTAGACCAACGACATCAAAGCAGATGGGACATTCTTTAAAACGTCTTCTTCATTCGGGTTCGAACAGCGTGAGGGAGCGCAATAATGACAGAATTTTAGCAGATTTTTTGGCCGTAAAGCAATTCATTACATCGCAAGACCTGATATCACGCGATACTTCCTGATACTTCCGCCGGCTCAAAGTTGCAAGGGTGGTTTTTCCGCTCACAGGCGATAGGGGGGTGAGAGACGACCACCATTCAACCCGAAAAAAGTAATATAACCATTCCTATGACTCCGAAGCTGTTCAGTTAAGGTAAAAAACTGCATAGTTCACCTTTAAGAGAGCGGCCAGAAAAATAGAGGCCAACTGGAAGAAAACAAAACTAGAGGTATTTCATGGAAAGAGAGCACGATACATACAAAATACTATTTACCATACAGAGTATGGTATACAAAATACTACTTTATCATACAGAGATTGCATATTTAAAAGCTGCTAGATCTGCTTATTTTTCAAGAAAATAAACAAAACCCTAGGTATTTATTTGAAACAGTGGCTAAACTAACGAAAAATAAAGCTTCAAGCCCAGACGTTTCCAAGCAGCACAAAAGTAATGACTTTATAAACTTCTTTACTTACAAGATTGATAATATCAGGGAGAAAATTAAAACTATGCAACCGTCTACTACAGTATCGCACCAGGGAGTGCATTGTAGTCTCCTTGAGGAAAAATTTGATTAATTCAATGCTATAGGAGAGGAAGAATTTACTAATCTTGTTAAATCATCTAAATCGACAACATGTATGTTAGACCCTATACCGACTAAGCTATTGAAAGAGATGCTTCCAGAGGTCATAGATCCTCTTCTTAATATCATTAATTCATTAATCTTTGTCATTAGGATACGTACCAAAAACTTTTAAGCTGGCTATGATCAAAAAGCTGGTTAAAAAAATGCAATTTGATCCTACAGAATTAGTCAATTACAGGCCAATCATACCTTTTCTTTCAAAGATACTAGAAAAGGCAGTATCCTCACAGCGATGTTACTTTTTAGAAAGAAATGGTATCTGCGAGGATTTTCAGTCAAAATTTAGACCGTACCATAGTACTGAGACAGCTCTCATTAGAGTCACAAATGATTTGCTCTTATTATCCGATCGTGGTTGTATCTCTCTATTAGTGTTACTCGATCTTAGTGCTGCATTTGATACTATCGACCACAACATTCTTTTAAATAGCCTTGAAAATTATGTTGGCATTAGTGGAATTGCTTTAGCATGGTTTAAACACTTATCTGACCGTTATCAGCTTGTAGCAGTAAATGAAGAGATGTCTTATCGATCACAAGTTCAGTATGGAGTACCACAAGGCTCAGTACTAGGACCGTTGCTGTTCACCCTGTACATGCTACCCTTAGGAGATATCATTTGGAAGCATGGCATTAGTTTTCACTGTTATGCTGATGATACTCAGCTCTATATCTCTTCGCACCCTAACGAAACTTACCAATTCACAAATATTAACGGAATGCATAGCTGATATAAAAAACTGGATGACTAGTAATTTCCTACTACTAAATTCTGAAAAAACAGAGATTCTAATTATTGGACAAAAAAACTTCCTCACATAATAACCTAGAATACTGTCTAAAACTTGATGGCTGCTCTGTCAAACCTTCGTCGTCGGTTAGGAACCTGGGTGTGCTCTTTGATACCAATCTTTCATTTGAAAGTCACGTGTCTAGTATCTGTAAAACCGCATTTTTCCATCTTAAAAATATATCTAACTTACGTCATATGCTCTCAATGATAAATGCGGAACAATTAGTTAATGCGTTCATGACATCAAAGCTAGATTATTGTAATGCTCTTATGGGTGGTTGCCCTGCACACTTAATAAATAAACTACAGCTGGTCCACAATGCAGCAGCTAGAGTTTTTACTAGAACCAGGAAGTATGACCATATTAGCTGGGTTCTATCAACACTGTATTGGCTCCCTATTAAACATCGTATAAATAAAAAAATATTGCTGATTACTTACAAAGCACTAAATGGTTTAGCTCCCCAGAACTTGAGCGAGCTCCTAACACATTATAGTCCTTCACATCTATTGCGATCTCACAATTCCGGACGCGATAAATAATTATGTATTATAAATTTTTAAGGCCAGACAAGTAGTTTGTTGAGGGTTGATTTGTAAAGAAGGACTACACGCCTGCGCACATATATATTCAAACGCGCACTGAACACGTGATGCGCATGTGCGCGACATCAGTGTTTGCGCAGAGATAACTGATAATTGTTTTCACCTTGGAATCTATTTCCAGGAGTGCGTTCTCGAGCCACTGTTTTGTGCGGATGGGCGGCCGGAGCGTGTTGAGGGTTTTCTGTTAGAACGGTGTTGTGTTAGCGGCCCCTAAGTTAATAACTAATGATCTTCACAACGGAAGTGAATCAATCAATCAAAACTAACTTTAGATGGACAATAACTTTATCCTAGAGCTGCTGTAAAGCCAAAACAATCTCTGTTACTGTAATTTCCTATTATCACTGTAAAGCTGCTTTGAAACAATTCATATTGTTAAAAGCGCTATATAAATTAAAGTTACTTGACTTGATAAAACAGACAAGACTGTCAGGGCAGAATCCTGACTCTTTGGGGAGAACAAATGTAAAAGCAGTAAGAATTCTGAATTCTTTAATTCTGAGACTTAATACACTCTAAAAAAAAATTAAGTTGACCTATAACTTAAATAATTGCATGGTTGCATGTTAAAAAAAAATCAGATTTACTTATTTAATTACAAATTTAAGATGCAAACATTATTTTGATGAGTTCTGTTGACATAATGTTGATCACTACATAAATGTAATATTATGTAATTTAAACTCAAATTTCTGTGTCAATTGATTTTTTCAATAACTTAATGAAATTATCTTGATAACTGGGCAGTGGATTTCTAGTTAGCATACTTTGCATAGGCCTGGATGAGGAGAGTAAATGTTGAAATTAAGTGTTATTTTATGTGTTTTTTAGGAAAGGGAAAGATCTGTTGTTTCATGCTGTTATGTTTCTGCATGTTTTTAAAGAGTAGTTCTCATGGTTAGGTGTGTGGCTTCATGAAGGTATACACTACACTGAGCAATGACTGTGCTGTTTTCATTTTTATTATATGTTGGTTGTAGGTTCTTCATTATCTCCCTTCGACCGAGTGGAATGAGGATCTGATGTCCAGCGCTGTAGATTTGACATCTCCTGCATATTTTGCTGGTAATGAATGTTATCTATCTATCTATCTATCTATCTATCTATCTATCTATCTATCTATCTATCTATCTATCTATCTATCTATCTATCTATCTATCTATCTATCTATCTATCTATCTATCTATCTATCTATCTATCTAGATCTTTTTCATGCTCAAACAGGAACATTACACACTAAAAGAAAGTTTAAAATGTGAAAAAGCTTTATAGGTTCTGCTTAAATAAGTTTACATGTACTTTAGATAGAGATCTTTAACTGATAGCTACTCTGTTTTTGAGCCATCAGGAGTATTTGTATCAATGTCAGAGGTCCCCTTGCACTCAACCAATATAGAGGATTTTAAAGCGCAACTGGACTTCCTCCTGTCACATTACGACATCCAATATGATAGCAGCACCATCAAGACATCTGGAGATGAAATGGAGCTTTTTAGTCTGGTAACCCTAATCAAATTACTTCAATGATATCTAAAAGATCTTAAAATAAATTCTACAACATGATGAATTCTTGTTCATTATGAAAATTGTTACTGTCGATAATGTGATCTGTTTCTATTTTATGTAGGTTAGTTACCTGTTTCAGACTGTTTTTAAAAATCAGGAGGAGATGAAGACCTTCTTGCAGTACGACAGCACTGAAGCGGCTGACAGGAAGTTTGGGAGAAAGAGTCCGAACATGGCGCTCAGAAAAGAGTCCAACTGGATTCCTCATATACAGGTGAGACAAGCCAACAGTATTTTTTATATGTGATCATTTATGTGATGGAATATGATATCTAAGCTCTATTGTGCCTCCTGTGGGAAACAAACAGATGAAACCAAAGCGAGATCCTTGGCAACAAAAACAAATAGCCAAACTCAAGGAGCTCAGTTCAATGGATGAACTTCTCCAGATGCACAGCAAGTTCCTGGAGGTGAATGGGTGAAATTGCCACTCATATATTAATTATTTCATATATGCTAAACTTTTTGTCAGGTTTGCTTTGGTTACTGTCAGTATTAGTTCAATCGCACTGAAGTTTGTCAGAGCACATTATATCGCCAACACTTTACAATAAGGTTCCATTTGTTAACTTTAGTTAACTACATTAGTTAACATGAACTAACAATTAAAAACTTCTAAAGCATTTAGTAATTTTAGTAAATGTTAACAATTAACAGTTGTATTTTTATTAACTAACCTTAAAAAAGATTAATAAATTCTGCAACAAATGCATGGCTCATTGTTAGTTAATATTAGCTAATGAATTAACCAAAGTTACACTACTATACTCCAACATTACAATAATGGTCTTGTTTTGCACTTTCTTCTAAAGGAGTCAGATCTTCATAAAGTGATTGATGCTTTGAAGCATTACACTGCATCTGTTTGTCAGCCAGAAAACCCCTCAAAACCTCCATCCATCAGCACAGAAACTCTCAAAGAATCTTCTGCTATATGGAAAAGCATTTATAACACAACAAACATGCCTCAGGTGAACATCTGTGTGAATAGTAAATTATATTCTCCAAGTCAACTGTTACATAACGTGGTAGTGGAAATAGCACGAAGACGAAGGAGGATGGTGAAAATAGTCTTAAATGACAAAACTCAGGAACCAGGAGAAAACCACACTTAGCATTAACGAGAACGGACGAAGACTGAGGGAGAACACAGGGTCTAAATACACAGGGTGCTTCTCAATTCTTATTTGTGCGTCCTCGTTTCTTTTCCTCGCTTCCTTTCCTCGCCTCTCAGCTCCACCCCCTGTAGGATGCGAGGGAAGGCTGCAACGAAAGGAAAGGAGGACGGAGGGATCGAAGGAAAGCTTATTTATACATTGGAATACTTGATCACTCAGGCCTCACTTCACAACGTCATCAGCAGCGCTCAAAGGATCTGCCCTTATGTTGTTAAAGTTTGGTTATTTAAGAAATTCATAATAAATAATAATAAAGCAAGATACCCTGTTGAAATATGTGAGATGTGTGGTTTATTTAAACTGCAAAGGTAAAGAATAAATTAAAATTATTGTGACAGATGTGAAGGGGGAGGATAATTTATTTGTGCATCACGTTTAGGCAATAAAACTCTTCCGGAAAGGATACACCGATGTATCCTCGCTTATGACTCCTCAGGATGCCTCCTCACTCCTCGTTCCTCGCCTCCTCGCGGTGCAATTAGAGAATTGAGAATCTTAGGTGCACATTGTCCACAAGTTGGGAAGCGTGTTTTCACCACAAAACAAAATAAAAAAAAGGTAATTGTGACTTTTGTGAAAAAAGATTTCTCCCAGTTACGAGTATATCTTACAATTCTGAATTTATCTCTTGCAGTTCAGTATTTATAGCTTGCAATTGCAAGTTTATATCTTATATCTAAGTTCAGAATTGTAAAAAAAGAAAAAAAAGAAAAAGAGTCAGAATTGCTAAATATAAATTCAATTCTAAACTCGGAATTGCAAGACATAAGTCAGAATTGCGAGAAATAAAGTCAGAATTGCGAGATAAAAACTCGGAATTGCGAGAAATAAAGTCAGAATTGAGAGAAAGAAAGTCAGAATAGTGAGATGAAAAACTCGGAGCTGCGAGAAATAAAGTCAGAATTGCGAGAAACAAAGTCAGAATTGTGAGATAACTCAGAATTGCGAGAAATAAAGTCAGAATTGTGAGATGAAAAACTCGGAGCTGCGAGAAATAAAGTCAGAATTGCGAGAAACAAAGTCAGAATTGTGAGATAACTCGGAATTGCGAGAAATAAAGTCAGAATTGCGAGAAAAAAGTCAGAAGAATTGCGAGAAAAAAGTCAGAATTGTGAGATACAAACTTGGAATTGCGAGGAAATAAAGTCAGAATAATTGCGAGAAATAAAATCAGGATAGTGAGATATAAACTC
The DNA here is from genome assembly GCF_965113295.1 of Leuciscus leuciscus. Taxonomy (NCBI): domain Eukaryota; kingdom Metazoa; phylum Chordata; class Actinopteri; order Cypriniformes; family Leuciscidae; genus Leuciscus; species Leuciscus leuciscus. Next base: position 28,388,438 of record NC_138741.1, on the reverse strand, counting down.
GGAATTGTGAAGAAAAAAGTCAGAATTGCGAGAAATAAAGTCAGAATTGCGAGAAATAAAGTCAGAATTGTGAGAAGAAAAGGCAGTATTGCGAGAAATAAAGTCAGAATTGCGAGAAATAAAGTCAGAATTGTGAGATGAAAAACTCGGAGCTGCGAGAAATAAAGTCCGAATTGTGAGATAACTCGGAATTGCGAGAAATAAAGTCAGAATTGCAAGAAAAAAGTCAGAAGAATTGCGAGAAAAAAGTCAGAATTGTGAGATACAAACTTGGAATTGCGAGGAAATAAAGTCAGAAGAATTGCGAGAAATAAAGTCAGAATTGCGAGAAAAAAGTCAGAAGAATTGCGAGAAAAAAGTCAGAATTGTGAGATACAAACTCGGAATTGCGAGGAAATAAAGTCAGAAGAATTGCGAGAAATAAAATCAGGATAGTGAGATATAAACTCGGAATTGTGAAGAAAAAAGTCAGAATTGCGAGAAATAAAGTCAGAATTGCGAGAAATAAAGTCAGAATTGTGAGAAGAAAAGGCAGTATTGCGAGAAATAAAGTCAGAATTGCGAGAAATAAAGTCAGAATTGTGAGATGAAAAACTCGGAGCTGCGAGAAATAAAGTCAGAATTGTGAGATAACTCGGAATTGCGAGAAATAAAGTCAGAATTGCGAGAAAAAAGTCAGAAGAATTGCGAGAAAAAAGTCAGAATTGTGAGATACAAACTCGGAATTGCGAGGAAATAAAGTCAGAAGAATTGCGAGAAAGAAAATCAGGATAGTGAGATATAAACTCGGAATTGTGAAGAAAAAAGTCAGAATTGCGAGAAATAAAGTCAGAATTGCGAGAAATAAAGTCAGAATTGTGAGAAGAAAAGGCAGTATTGCGAGAAATAAAGTCAGAATTGCGAGAAACAAAGTCAGAATTGCGAGATAACTCGGAATTGCGAGAAATAAAGTCAGAATTGCGAGAAAAAAGTCTGAATTGTGAGATAAAAACTCGGAGCTGCGAGAAATAAAGTCAGAATTGCGAGAAATAAAGTCAGAATTGTGAGAAAAAAGGCAGAATTGCGAGAAACAAAGTCAGAATTGCGAGATAACTCGGAATTGCGAGAAATAAAGTCAGATTTGCGAGAAGAAAGTCAGAATTGTGAGATAAAAACTCGGAATTGCGAGAAATAAGGCAGAATTGAGAGAAATAAACTAGGAATTGAGAGAAATAAAGTCAGAATTGCGAGAAAAAAAGGCAGTATTGTGAGAAATAAAGTCAGAATTGCGAGAAATAAAGTCAGAATTGTGAGAAAAAAGGCAAAATTGTGAAAAACAAAATCAGAATTGCGAGGTAACTCGGAATTGAGAGAAATAAAGTCAGAATTGCGAGAAAAAAGTCAGAATTGTGAGATAAAAACTCGGAATTGTGAGAAATAAAGTCAGAAGAATTGCAAGAAATGAAGTCAGAAGAATTGCGAGAAATAAAGTCAGGATAGTGAGATATAATCTCGGAATTGCGAGAAATAAACTAGGAATTGCGAGAAATAAAGTCAGAATTGCGAGAAAAAAAGGCAGTATTGCGAGAAATAAAGTCAGTATTGCGAGAAAAAAACTCGGAATTGTGAGGAAAAAAGGCAGAATTGAAAGAAAAAAGGTAGAAATGTGAGATATAAACCTAGAATTGCGAGAAATAAAGTCAGAAATGCAAGAAAAAAGCCAGAATTTTGAGATATAAAATTTGGAATTGTGAGAAAAAAAAGGCAGAATTGTGAGATGTAAACTTGGAATTGTGAAAAAAAGGCAGAATTGTGAAATATAAATGGAATTGCGGGGGAAAAGGCTGAATTGTGAGAAAAAAAATCTGAATTGCAAGATTGAAACTCGGAATTGCAAGAAATAAAGTAAGAATTGCGAGAAATAAAGGCAGAATTGCGGGAAAAGGGCAGAATTGCGAGATATAAGGCTGAGATACAATTCATTCCCTTGGAATTGCGAGAGATAAAGTCAGAGATAACTGTCAGTGAGATATAAACTCGGAATTGCAAGAAATTAAGTCAGAATTGCGAAAAATAAAGGTAGAATTGTGAGAAAAAGACAGAATTGCAAGATATAAATTTGGAATTGCGAGTTTATTTTTTTATTGTGTGCTCATTATTTTCCTTTTTTTTTATCCAGGTGGCCACTGGACAGGTTTCTCATTTATCTAAATATGCAGATCAGAAAGGCTCTGAGAAAAAGAATAAAGGGTAATTTTCCAAACACTAAAATGTGTCTATAATGTGTGTGAGGGTTTCTTTTAACAACTGTTTGTCTCCTAACTGTTCTAGTCAAAGCAGCAGTGCTTTTCAGCATGAGAAGTATGAAGACACTGAAGAAGCTGACAAGGAGCCTGTAACAGTCAGAGGAGCTTATGAATCTTTAATCTATCTGAGACATCTCAGGATCAGAGAACTCAAGGTAAAACTCAGCCAAAAACTGTCATGAAAGATGTGAAAGGTTTGAGAGATAGTATTACCACACTTTTTAAGATGTGTACCATGTTTGTTTGTTTTTGGACATGTACTATGGTAATACAATAATTTGCTGAAAGTCTATCATGCATATACATAACCATAATACATAATAAAACTTGTTTTGGTCATTCACTATACTGATACTATGGTTTCCTGCTTTTTGTTGTTGTTGTAATATAGAATTGTATTATTATTACAGACAAAACATACAAATGAGTACTTCCTGAGATAGGAAAAACATTATTTAGTATATACTTTTGGTATATAAACTATGAATTATTATTATTATTAAGCTGTTCAATAGGTTGGTACGATTTTTTTTATGTTTTTAAAAGAAGTCCTCAGTCTCATCAATCAGTTTAAAATGACTGGTTTGAATTGTAATATATTTTAAATTGTAATTTATTCCTGTGATCAAAGCTGAATTTTCAGCATTATTACTTCAGTCTTCAGTGTCACATGATCCTTCAGAAATCATTCCAATATGATGATTTGATTTGATTTGACATTTCTTATTATTTTCAATGTTGAAACCTATGGAAGCTTTTTTTCCGCCATGGAATAAAACAATTGTGACTTTTTATCTCACAATTCTGAGTTCATATCTCAAGAACAGCATTTATTTGAAATCGAAGTCTTCTGTAAAATGATAAATGTCTTTATTGTCACTTTTGGTCAATTTAATGCATCCTTACTGAATAAAATTATGAATTTATTAAAAAATATATATTACTGACCACAAGCTTGTGAACGTAGTAGGTATGTGGCTTAAAATTACCATAAATAAGGATAATTATGACCATACACTACTAAATTCTTTGTTTTGGTAAAAAAAAAAAAAGTTCATAGGTTAATTTTTCAAGAGGTAAGAAACTTTTTTCTGGAGCCACATTTTAAATGCTTTTCTGAAAATACGCCATATAAATACCAGGGTAATACAATCACAGTACTGTTTTGCATGGGTTAGTTCTCCTGCTATAAGGGCTTTACTCACTTAAATACTGTGTTTTATTGAGTCCTGGCCTCTTGTTTGTGTAGCGCACTTGTCTGAGCATGCTGAACTACCTGCGGTCAGTGGAGAGGACTCTGGCGATGGACGCCGTGGGTCTGGAACTGGTCGGAGGAGATCTGGTGAGAAGTATGGAGGAGACGGGCTGGATGAGTGCTGCTAGAAAACACGATGGCTCTACTGGAGCTCTTGGATCAAATCACTTCATCTACAACAGTCCGGTTGACCATAAGGTTCCTTACTTGCAGATTCTCACCCAGTGTTTTATGGAAAAACCAATGCAATGTGAAAGGCAGAGAGGGTAAATCTCTGTTCTGTTTTAGGTTCACTTTGCCGAGTTTATGGAGTTTCCCGAGTTGGAAAACCTCCATGATTACTACAGCACAGATGGGAGCTGCATCCACACGCAGGACCAGCGGGGTCTCTACATCATCTATGACGTGGCCCTGGTGGACCTGCAAGAGTTGGAGCAACATCTGCTGCTCACTGCGTCTCATTTCATACAGAGGAGCAGAGGTCAGTGCAGATGCTCCCCCCTACCCTCATTTTCCAATATCATATACAATTCAAGTAAAGTTTATTTGAATAGCGCTTTAACAACACTCAGGGTCCTATTTTAACGATCTAAGCCCATGGTCTAAAGTGCAGGGTGCAAGTGCACTTAAAGCATGTCTGAATCTGGACAACTGGACAAGCCGGATTCCACCATATCTTTATATACACAAGATGAATTTCAAACTAGCTTTACAGAAAATCATGATGTTGATGTTTATAATATCTTAATATCTTTGTAGTTGCATTTAGCAGATTAGAGCTGGGCGTTAATATAGTTTACATTTTGCAATGATACAAGCAATCAAGCAGTTGAGATTTGCAACATACTATACATTGAATTATGTGAGTGTGCTGTACAGCATGTATGCAGATAAAGTTGGACATACTAATACATCCAACTTTTTAATAAAGAGCCAAGCGATATTATGATAATATAGTTACATTTTGCAAGGAAATAAAAAATCAGGCAGATGATTTGCTATATAGTATTTATCACTTTACATGTGTATTGTATGTATGCGGACAAGGTTGGATATAATATAGTATATCCAACTCTATATATAGAGCTGTGCCATATAGTTTATATTTTTTGATACAAACAATCACACAACCAAGATTTGCTCTATAGTATTGCTTTACATGAGTGTATTTTATGTATGCAGGTAAAGTAGGATCTATATATATAACTTGTTTCAACTGTTTATAACTGATATGTTCACTTATGTTGCAAACATTAAAAAATCAATTAACTTAAACTTATGACTACTCATTTTACTTGATAACCAGAAAAATTTCCAAGTGATAAAGGATATTTAACAAGAAAACAATGTAGGTCTGGACTGTTTTTTCATCCTTTGGGAATTCATGGTGAAAAGTGTTTCTATAATGTATGTCAGGTGATTGAAAAGTAAGAGGGCCTGGTGCTCTTTCTGATCCTATACAGGTTGAGGCGACTCATATTTTAGTACGATGATACAGAGCTGCCATAACTAGGAAGTTTAAAGACACGTTTAGTTTGTAATCTGTGTTTCACAATTGTCATTTCATGTTGTTCTGTCAGAATCACGTGCATCTGATGGATCTGGAGGAGAACTTCACTCTCTGGCTAGGATGGATGTGGATCGGTTGGCTGTACTTTTAGACATATGGACATGTGAAACAGAATTTCTGGAGCACAAAATACAGGTATGTGATGTGTGACTGCAATTCAGTGTAATTCTAATGATACTGTACACTACCGTTGAAATGTTTGGGATTGTTTAATGCTTTTAAAAGGAGCTCAGCCAGGCTGCATTTATTTGATCAAATACAGATTAAAAACAGTAAAAATGTGAAACTGTTTTCTATTGTAATATATTTTAAAATGTAATTTATTCCTGTGATGCAAAGCTGAATTTTCAGTGTCACATGATCCCTCAGAAATCATTCTAATATGCTGATTTGCTGTTCAAGAAACATTTCTTATTATTATCAATGTTGAAAACAGTTGTGCTGCTTCATATTTTTTTGTGGAAACTGAGATACATTTTTCCAAGATTATTTGATGAACAGAAAGAACAGCATTTATTTCAAATATAATATAAATGTATTTACTGTCACTTTCACAATTTAATGCATCATTGCTAAAATTAGAATTATATATTTCTTTCAAATTACTTCCCCAAACTTTTGAACAGAAGTGTATGTCAATGATAAAATGCCGTCTTGTATTTACAGCTCTTGAATTGCTATCTGGAGGCGTATCAGCATGTCACAGATCCAGAGGAACAGTTCAGATTGGCTCAGGTCATCACAGATGTCATGCACAGAAGGCCACAGATTGATTTTACTGCTGGATATTTTGTTCAAGCTTACAGGGACACGATCGTCTGCCTCCACAGCCACCAACAGCTTATCAAACTAGTGCTGAACAACCATGTAACCAAGCATTTGCTGTTTAATCATGTTTAGCCCACCTAAAATGTCAGATTATTTTATTCTCTGATGTTTCCTGAACATTAGATTGATGAGCAGCGGCAGTATCTGGAGAGAATATGGAGGGAGGGACAGAATGGTTGTCCTAGTGAATACGGCCTGCCACCAAACTGCATCCCTAAACATTTGGTATCAGTCGGTGGAAGCAGGTAAAGATTAAAATAATCAATCGTAAATTCAGCATAGCTCAAATGTTGACACTGTTTACTTTATTAAAGAGGACCTATTATGCTTTTTTTTTTTCATTTTCAACTTTCTTTAGTGTGTAATGTTTCTGTTTGAGCATGAAAACAGTCTGCAAAGTTACAAAGCACAAAGTCACTCCAAAAGGAGTTATTATCAGTAAGCAGTAGCAGTTTCTGAACTTCCCGATTGTAGTCTTGACTTTTCATCTTGGAAAGTATGTCACAATATTTAAAGAATTCTTGTCCGAGGCCTTCGCAAAATAAATGAGGTGAGGCCTGGTTGAGTTATTTAGTAGTGTGTTGAAACTCACATTTATGGTAAGGGGCGGGACATTTCTGAAACACGCTGGAAGCGGCTGACCAATCACAACACACTAGTCCAGCCAACCAATCAGAGAGCATACTGCCCTTTTCAGGTGCCCTTCATAGAGACCGAAACTAAAACAGAGTGTTTCTGACAGACTGGGAAGAGAGGTGCTGCAACAATGTAAAATATGTCACAAACAATGTTTTTTGAACATTTAAGCATGAAAACCGATTCTAGTAATTTTCCCATCAACAAAATCAAGACTTTGAAAAAGGGCATAATATGGCCTCTTTAATACTTGTTTCTTGTCTTATTTAGCACAATGCTTGTAATTCCTATACTTTAAATAATTGAGCGTGGCGCTAGCAATGCCAAATTCATGTGTTCAATTCCCAGTGAATGGGAATGCAATTTAAGTACAGTGGATAAAAATGCAGAGGTTTTATTCTTGTTAAATATGATATCGCATTAAGGGATGCATCACAAAATGAATTGCAAATCTTGTTTTAAATCTAAATTTAAAAGCATAAAAGGCAAAACACTTGTTTTAGGGTGTGTCTTTGTGCCTTCTTTGCAGGCCTTCTTTGAAGAGTGTGTATTTTTTAGAGATACACCCCTCATTGTGTTTGGCGTCTCGGCTGTACGAGGGTCTTGAACGGTCCTGCACTGAACTCTTTGAGCTGCACAGAGCGAAAACACCATCTCAGAGAGTCAACCTTGAGCAAAGGCTCTTGAAAACGGCCCTGCATCGTTGGCACATGCTTGCAGCTCCTGGCACCACCTACAGTTCTCAGATCCAGAGAGACGTATGTGTCTTTATTGTGTGCTTCAAATAAGCTGAGATGCCACTGTCAAACTGTAACGTTTATGGAGAAAATTAAAGGAAAATAAATAGAAGTACTTTATTAATTTTAATGTATTAATGAGAGAAATTTCAGTACAGCATCTGCCAGACACAGTAAAGTGTAGTGTCATGTAGTAAATACGAGACAGACGCAAACACAGGATTACTCACGCAACAATTTTTTTTGACCATGCGTCACTATTGCCTTATTTGTTACAGATCGTTTGGTATGTACTCACTTTACTTTCACTTTACTGAAAATGATGAACAATATATATATATATATATATATATATTGATGAACAATATATAATATAAGAACGACAAGCGATGGTCATTCATTCATAATTTGTTTACAAGAAACACTGCAAGTTATCATTTGTCAACTATTACTGTGGTAACTCCAAGTACTTGAACTTAATTTGCCACATAAATTGGTCAATGTTTCAACTATGTAACTATATAAACACCTTTCTGTAGCGTCTTCGTTTTAATACTATCTCACAAATACATAAGGAATAAATATAAATAAATATAATTAATTACCTTGGTATTTGAGGTGTAGGTTTGTCTTCTGATTCGGGGTCAGACTCTGGCTCAAGCATGTATAGCGAATATCGGAAGTTTTCAAAACAATTCTACAAGTGTGATGGCAGAGACATTGAAAATTATTTTAAAACTGTAACTCAATCATAGCAATGGGCGTTTACTTTCAAGTCTTGAATGTGACTCCTATCAGGGTCAAAAATAGCCTAATCTAAATCAAATTTATTTTTTAAAATGCAGTTCATAACCCCATTTAAGAGTATGCAATGATTAACATTTTGAGCAGTAGTATTCAACATTGATGTCGCATTTTCAATCCAGCAAGTGGCATCTATTTATCAACTAACAAAGAAATAAATAAGATTGTTCTGCATTATTTATCCAATTTTGTGTTAAATGTTCATTTGTTCATTCATCCTTTAAGAGGTGCCTGATACAGTCAGTGTTCTGTATTGTTTCAGTTGTTCTCAGATGGGTTCATGGAAGATCCTGTTCTGGTCAGAGAGCTGGGAATGTCCGTTGTGAGATCTGCCGAGGAACAGGAGAGGAAACAAGGCAAAGACAGACAGTTGTTCATGCTGAAGATGTTCTGCACATTGTTAGAGCTCGTCACACTCCGTCACCGCATCATTGAATCAGCTTCAGAAACTGAACACCTGTCCCAGTTGAGTCGGAACGCAATATTGCTGAGCAGTTATTGATTTTTTTTCCTTGATAAGTTTCAGTTATTGAAACTTGGATGCACACAATGAAGGATGGGGCAGAAATAGCTTAAGCCCGTTTGGCAGAAATGACAGCATGCAAATGGACTGTTTAATTATTCATTAGTCAGAGAGGGTGGAAAATGATCAATGAAAATCTAATTATGTTTTTGGAACATAAGTGGACCTCAGTGAGGAAAAAATATGAAAAATGTATAATGTGGCTTGTTGCATTTTGACATTATTTTCATAACAGTTAAATCTATACATATATATAATATATAAATATATATATATTAGTGCTCCTAAAAATGACTAAATAATCGCATATTTTTCTGTAAATAATCGTACCTAACCTTAACGGTTTTAATATATTTTTATATTGTTATACTTTCACAAGGAATCTCCAAAGTAATGTAAAAACAACATAAAGATGATAGATGTTAAATATTTTTAATGCCATTTTTTCACTAAGCACTGATCACTTAATCACTGATACTGTACTGATACCGCACTGATAGTGATCACAGTACTGATATTGATGTCTCTATTAAATTGATTTTTTTCCTCAATATTATCCATTAATTATAGCCATTCAACGTTATGGTAAAATTGAAAGCTATCAATTGTAACATTTAATAGACTATAATGTCTAAATGTCACATTTAGCTGTACCTTTAATATATCAGTGGTCAATGCTAAGGATTTTTTCTACCGGTTCAGATTTTTACCTACCCTGCTAAAATGCACAAAAAAAGTTAAGTTATTGTTTTCATTGTTTTTGACCCATGTAACCTTGTAAACAGCACTTTTTAGGTTTAAAAGGTAAATATACAGAAATTGAATAATCAAACACTGCATAAATTATAAATTGAATATAGATTAATCCTTATTAAAGCTTAATAAAGTTATTCAGTCAAGAGCAGTGCTCGTTTAGGGTGTTTGTTCACAGACAGTGAATATGTATATACACACACACACACACACACACACACACACACACACACACACACACACACACACACACACACACACACACACACACAATTACATATTTTTTTGCTGCCTTTAATTTTTCCTTCAAATGATGACTGAAAAAACAGCTGAAATGATCTAACTCTCAGCTGAATGTTTTTGCTTTCTGTCATGTCGCTCTAGATTATATAAATCAGTGGCCAGAGTGATGGGCTTTGATGATGTTCATTTGTACATGCGGCCGGTGCAGTTTGAGTTTGCTGTGAGGAAAGAGACTCCAAAACAACTTCCCGTGTTCATCACCGCCCTCCAGGACGACAAACAGAATGCGGACAGGTACAAATCTGTAGGACCAATATTGACCTGTCATGCTCATTATCAGAATCTGTTGATAGCAATGACATTGAACGCAGTGTATTGTGTGTATAAGGTTTGTTGCAGCCTAAATGCTGTAATTAGTGGTTGCTTTTAAGGTTTGCATATCTATTACTATTTCTCAATAAATCTTTAATAAGTCCTCTTGCACCATTGGTTCTGAATGTGTAAAATCTAGTTGATTTTAGTATATCCCATTCCCTTCCTGTTTCATAGGTTTGTCCCGAACAGCCTGCCTCTGTGTGTTCAGGAACTTGATGAGAGTCATATTGGCAAATTTAGCTTTCAATCTAACGAAGCAGTTCTACAGGTAATCACATGATTTATAATTGTTATGCACATTATTTTTGTTCAGCATATGAATCATTTGACTCTTTGTGTCTGTGCATCAGCTCATGAATCAGTCCAGCTTGGAGAACCTGCATGTGGTTCTGGTGTGTCAGGTGGTTCAGAAGAATGCTCTGATTGGAGCGCTTAAACAAGCGTCCTTGTGCTATAGGATGGAGAAGCTGGATCAGTCCTCAGATACAGACCTGCCACTGCAGCATGAGGGATCGACTTCCTCTGAAACCAGGAGACGTGCCTTAGCTACTAGAAACAGGTCTACATGCATGAAGAAAATTAAACTTTTCAGAAAGTTCTTAGTGTCGATTTAATGCAAAAAATATTCTGATTTGAAATACTTTATAGTGTTTTATCATTATACTCGTATTTGTTTTTCTCCCTTTAATTTGTTAATTGAAATAAACAGAAATCACTGTTCTTACAGTTATTAATTATATCCTTAATAGAAAATACAATACAATGGTTTGTGAGATTCACCCATATGTAAAGTAATTTGGATATACTTTTTTATAGAAGCCCTGTGTGAAATGTTTGTTGTAATTCAGGCTTGCAGGTGCTTTTGTGTCCATTCAGCTGGAGAAAGTGGGAATTCGAGATGAAATGCTGAATGCATTTATAAAGAAGAAAGAACAGACGAGTTCGCTGAAGCTAAGCTCTGTATGTAAGCGTTAGAGCTGCACGATTCATTGTTAATAATAATCACAATCTCGATTCAAACACCCACACGATCTTATTCCTAAATGACAACGCTTTGTCTGTGTCTATTAAACCTTTGACAAACCTGTGTTTGCACTGCAACTGAGCCAGAGAGAGCAGTTGTCATGTAGGTATCAAACAGCTTTATTATTATTTCCATGGTAAAAATATTCAAATTATCACAGAATTACTGGCATAAAAGTTTTTAGTTTGGATATAAACACTGATGTATATGGTAGCAAACAGAATAAAGTAAAACCCCTTTTGAAAGTAACTTAAAAAAAAGAAAGAAAATCGATGACATAGTTACACCAGTAAGTGGCAACTAGTGGCTGATAAAAAATGTGTTTGTGATTGAATCATTCGTTCAAGAGATTCGTTGAAAAACGCTGATTCATCCAGTAATGAAACAAGTCAAGTCTTTATGAGTAAGTCATTGAATCATTCATTCATACCATTTTTAAAAATATTTTTAAATATTCTGTTGCAATTAACATTTTGTCAGAACCTCTAGTAAATTACATGCTATTTTGTTTAGTTCTCTATTCAGAATTGTGGGAGAATTGTGATCTCTATTTTAAAAAAAAATTTAAAAAAAAAAATGCTTCTCTATCCAGAATCGTGCAGCTCTAGTAAGCGTTAAGAGAAAACTGATTTTAATTTCTCAATTAAATGGAAATGTTCCTTATTCCTTCATTCTTCTCTCAAAAGGAAGAAGTGGCCAGGATCAAGAGGAAACTGATTCTGGAGTTCTGTCACAAGTAGGCTTAGTCACAGAATTATGTTTCCCACATTTTATTTTCTATAAAAGGAGGAAATTACCCCAAATCTTTATATTACAGTGATCTTTGCTCTAGGACTGGTTATGTCTCTTTCAGATTTAACATGCGCATGTCACAGAGTTGTGTCCGAGGGCAGGTTGTTGCTCTTTGCCACAGTTTCACCTCACTGCTCCACGAGGTGCCACTTATCCGCGACAATCACTTTGTGATGGGAACACCCAACGAAACCAGATCAGACCTGCAGTCAGAGGACAGATTGTGTCCTGATCCAAGGTGAAGCATATAGAAGAAAATACATACAAAGAGTTCCAATTTAATGTTATGTTGAATCTTAGACGAACAAATTTATGTGCTTAATGAGCTTAAAAACCTTTTGAGCTTCTAAACGTTTTGATCATTTGGCTTTTGCTTAAATGCTTGAACATTTAGTTTTGTAGACAAATTATTTAACAAGTCATTTGGTTAATGCATGAGTTGGGCTGAATAGTGAATGATAAACAATCAAGTGTCAAAGGATGTCAAAATGACAAACTGGTAACTATTAAGAAACAAAAATAAAAAGTATATTTTGATGGATTTAAAATGTGGAAAATAGTCAAAATAAACAAACAAAGAAAAAAAATGCTCAAATGCATGCAGGAAAAAATGCATAAATGCATGCATAACTAAATGCATAAATAAATTCATACATAAATAAATATATAGTCATTTCTTTTCACAATGTAAACGCCTTTCTAAATCAAAATTGCTTCTGGCTGTTCAGGACATTTCAGCCTCGTCCCAGAAGACTGTTAACAGCCGATGGAAAGACTCTAGTAAACCTGTGGTTCATCCCTCATTATACAGAAGTGCTGCTCATGTTCAGAACTCTGGAGGAGAAGGTGAGAAATGCACCTGTGACTAACATGGTATAGTGTCCCAGTTCTCATTAAAACACAGGGGCCCCAAAAAGTGTTTGCATATTTAAAGTTGAAATATGTATAATTATGAAAAAACAAAAAAACATTCTCTTAACCCAGTTTAGTGTTCATTGTTCATTGACTGCTATTAGTTTGCCCTCCATGGGTTTATCCCCCCCCAAAATTGTAAACATTGAGCCCCTCAAGCACCATGAGAACATTGAGAGTTTGGGGCGTGGCTACTGTAGCAGGCGGAGCCAGAGGGTGTTTAGCTGGTGTGGGACCACGACTGATGTAATTGTAATGCAGTGCAATACTGTGCACTACAATGGATGCTTCAATACATCATCATTGTGCACCCATTGAATACCAGTTTATAATGTTTACTTTGACGTGTCCAGTGTGTAGAGCCTTAAACAGTTGTGGCTTGTCATGTCAAAAAATTCTCCCGGTGCAGATACGTACGTTGGATGGGTTTATTATAAGCGAGATGCTTGCATTCGCTCTATATAGAGTTTTAGTCTACTTTTACTTATTTACTTACTCAGGACACATAGCAACACAGCGACAAATATTTCTCAAATATTTCGACAAAAATGTTGTACCTTTTATTGAGAGTAGCCTACTTTTACCTGTTGAGTCATGCCTTCACAACCACCTAAAGGTGATGATACACAGGGCAACTTTTTGAGCAATGTTGCTGGGCAATCTTGCCGAGCGGTTTTTGCTTGAGCACTTTCCCATTGAAAATGGGCAATAAATTTATATCTGGATAATTTAGATCGGTCATGGGCCCTGTGTCTCATCTGGTTGCCCGTTGACGGCAACATTGCCAAGCAACATTACCCAAAAGGTTGCCCTGTGTATCATCACCTTAAGAGTTGTGTTTGTAGTGTTTGAGTTGGGGGAAGCGTGACGCGTTTGCAAAATAAGCTGTATTTTTGTAATTCCGCTAGTGTCGCGGAAACTACATACTTCACCTTTACACCACAACTTAAAGTGTAACTACATATTATACTTCCGCATTTTTGTATCCCCGCCCACGGAGAGTCAGATCAACAGAGGGTTATTAACAGAGGAGTTATTGTAAGGGTAGATTTATCACTGAAAAGCACAGCATTATGGTAAAATTGAACACTATGGCAACAGCTTTCTTACCTGCACGTGACTGTCGAGTTATTTTTGGATTCCACACGTCAGTTCTGCCTTCTAACCCGAAAAAGAGCTCAGTCAACCACGGACACAAGGATCAACTCAAAAATGGCCTTTCAATAAACTTGTTTCATGGTTTACAGTGTGTTGACATCCATTCCATTCAATTTTACATGATTAGAACTGCTTTCCAACAGATGAACTTAGTTTGAAGTTAGATAAGTGACTTGAAACAGTAGTTAGCCATTTCAGTAGAAAAAGTTTCCTTAAAGGTGAACTAAGTAACTTTAGCCAACGAGTTTTTCGACAGTGTTGTCAAATATCTATTCCGAAGCTGTAGGGGGAGCTCTATAGAGAAACCTGTGAGCAAAAGGCGAGAATACAGCGAAGAAATTCCCGAAACTGCATAGCCCTGCTTTACATTCAAATTAGGTTGATAACCTTCAAAAATCAGAATAAAAAAGCTGATTATAATCAAACATTTGACATCCTATGCATTAACACATGTATACACACTTTTGAACCATATGCACTCCAATGCAACAATATCATACACAATGTAAGTTATAAATATCTCTTATGGTTCAAATAACACACAAGATGGCATTTATCTGAATATAAATTGGCAATTAAGCTTGTTCAAACACTGTCACCTTACCAGCAGCGTCTCGGGTTGACTAATCACTGATGTGCATCCGATTTCTGTCATCCTCATTCACTCATAACTCTAATCGTAATCCTTCCCTCAGAAGAGACATTGTGCAATTGGACACTCATCGTGCAGGCTGCTTAACGTGTTTGAATCAGCCGGTGATTTTTAACAGATGTATGGATGTTCTTGTTACAGGAATGTCACCAGGCTCTTCAGAACACTCTGCAGATTATTTCAGCTCTTCATGACATTGTCTATTACCTGGTGAGCTTTGCTCGGCTGGGGAATCCAAACACTTCCTTCAGTCCCGACAGCGCTCAGAGGCTCACAGCAGACTGGGGCGGCTTAGAGAGCATCGGTATATGATAATTCTGTAAAACAAACAGTGTGGCTCATATTCAGCTTAAAGGGGTCCTATTATGCTTTTTCACTTTTTCAACTTTAGTTAGTGTGTAATTTTGCTGTTTGAGCATAAAAAAATCTGCAACGTTACAAAGGTCATTGTCGACTCCAAAGGGAGATATTTTATTTAACAGAATCCCCTTTCCAAGAACTACAACGAACGGCTCGTTTGGGACTACTATGCGGTTTTCTGGATCTTATGAAGTCACAATGTTACTCATTTAAATAATCCGCGCCTTTGGAATACACAAAAAAAGGGGACGAGGCCTGGCTGAGCTGCATTAGAGAAGACAGTGTTGTCGTTGCTATATGTCAAAGAAACACTGTTTTTTCACGTTTCAAAAACTCATTTGTTTGACCTTCCTAAGGCTGACAAACTTCAATTGACTTCAATTTTATTTTAAACATTGTTCCTGAACATTTTAACCCCAATGTTTATCTGTGCTCTGCACATTTTATGGAGAACAGCTTGTTTTCTGTTGCTTTTGTAAGCTCTCGCTTTTGTAAGATGGGTCAACACTCCCTAGGAAAATTAACCATGGTTTTGTGATCGATTACTGTTTGTATTACCATAGTTTTCCAACAAATATCACTATTAAATGGCAGATAACATTGTATTTATAATGTATAAGAAAATAACAAAAAACATACCACTCTGAAACATCCTGTGAAATCTGTGCATGAAATCCGTTCTGCACGATCATCTTGTTCATTAACATTGTCAGGGTCTGAATCAGATGTGAATTGGTTTGAAATTGACACCATCCTTATTCATATTTAAACTAGAGCTGAACTCGCAGTGATGGAGGGGCGGGACATTTCCCAAACATGATTGTGCCAATCACAACACACTAGGCCAGCTAACCAATCACAGCACATTTCGTATTTCGTAAGGATATAAGTTCATCTTATATGGATGTAAGTTCATCGAAACCGTAAACTAAAATGCGCGTTCGAGACAGACTGGGGAGAGAGGTGCTGTAATAATGTAAAATATGTGAAAAATAATGTGTTTTTTGACCAATCAAGCATGAAAATATGTACACCTACATTCTAATTCTAAACATTCTAGTACACCCCAAAAACAAAAAAATCAAGACTTCGTTAAAGGGCATAATAGGACCCCATTAAAATATACACTGTGCAGTTTTTAGCTGATATTGTGCGACTTCCAGCCCAGTGTTTCCTTACGCTCTGATGTTTGTCCAAAGGGGCTGAACTGTGGGATGTCCAGCGACAGATTGACTCTCTCTGTGAGCCCAGAAGTTCAGAGAATGTCGGGCGGCTCCTGCAGCTACACAGGGATGTGCTCTTCCTGCGCTTCGATACCGCAGTGCGCTACATGATCAGGTGCTTGTAAATGACAGATTTCACAGCATTAGTCTCAATGGCAAATAATAACGTTTGAGATGATGTAGAGGAGAACTTTTGTGAAAAATCTTAAAATGCATGTTTCTAGGTTGGTTTTCTTGTTCTGTTAGTTCTGTTCCCTATCAGTTTGTCACCATGGTGTCTGATTTGATCAGTCATAAGTTCCTCTGTTTGCAGTGTACTTAAGCTCTTTGTGTCTTTCTGTTCATTGTCAGTTGGTTGTTCTGTTCGTGTTTGTTCTTGAAAATTAAAGTTAAAGCTCCGGCACTTAGATCCTGTTTCATCTCTGCTGCAACCAACGCTGACAGTTCAAAATCACAGATGTAACTTTTGTATTCATGTTGGTTTCATACATTTTTTTAAATGTTTTTATTTTTTGTACTTCCACTGAAGAAATATCCAGTGGTATAACTATAAGGAAAAAAACATATATTATAAAATAATATATAATCACATCTGAATGTATACAGTATTATTATTACAAAAACAAAACATTTGAAAAAAAAATTCAAGGTAAAATTATTTGTAAAAATATAATTAACATTAGTTGTCTTTTGTAGGTTTTTTCATTTGACAACCTGAATTAACCTTTTAAAACACTATTTTCCCCCCTCAATTAACAGTCTCCGGGTAGTTACAGAAGAGAAGATGGTGTTGTTATTTTAGTGTCATTGAGATACATAGTTTTTATTTTTATATTTCCTTTTACATTTTAATTTGAAAGTTTTAGTAATTTTGTTGTGTTTTTGTCTTTTTTTATGTTTTATTTTTAAAATGTCGGTATAGTTTTGTTTTGTTTTTATAAAGTTAAACCAAATGAAAACGCAGTATTTCCGTTCTTGTCTCTTCACAAGGGAGGTGTTCCTCTCCTCTGGAAACCTCTCGGCCTATCAGAGCGTGAGTGAAAACATGAGCCACGCCCTCCCTATCATGAGTGACAGCGCGCTGAGAGGAGCCAGTTTCCTCCCTGTTCCTCAGCCGTTAGATCCGGCCTGCCTTCAGGTGGGAGACCACCAGGCCTGTCCAGCATCTACATGCTCATCCTTCACTAGTGTTTAAAAGCATCACAGAATGTACTTCATGAAGCTGGTTGATTCCAGCAGGTTCTGCTTATTTTATATGTGGTTTCAGGCCCAAAAATGGTATCCATGGAGATCTTTTCTTGCAATCCATGGATCGCACCCTTTCATCATATGGGACGTCTCACAGATTGAGCATTACATGCAGGTGTGTAACTTTGCAAGTGCTTTTTGTTTTTTAGTCTTCCTCTGTTTTATTAGCATTAGGATCATGCAATCCTTTGTTTGTTTTTTGTAGCTCTGCCTCTGTGATCTGAATGACCGCTGTAGAATGGAGGCTAATGGGGCGATACTGGGCGTATCTTTGATCATTGATGATGTGCTCAGTAGTGGAAGAGATGCAGTGCCCCTCCGGCTACAGACCACAGGAGACCCCGACATCACCGCGACATCTGATAGAGAAGTACTAAAGAAAAATTCTGAAATTGGAATGAAGCCAAACACTACAAGAAGTTAAATTGGAATGAAAGGAAGAGAAATTCAAAGAAACAAAATAGCCTGGAGATATTGAGATGTTAATCCTGCATTCATGTAGCTCAAACAGTAGAGCATGTTTTTAACAACACCAAGGTCATGGGTTTCATTCCCAGGGATGCATGAGCTAAAATAATGTATACCTTAAATGCAGTGTAATTCACTTTGGATTAAAGCAAATACTCAGTTTGCTCATACATCTCTGTTTGGTGAAGCACATTTATCTCATTGTCATCTTTCAGGTCCTTAATGAAAACATGGGAAATGAGGAGAGAAAAATGGAAGTTGCGTCTAAAACTCAAGACCCCGTACAGTCCCTGATGAACCAGCGGGGATTTTTACTGCTCTGGAAGCAGATGGAAGTTTTTAAAGAGAGCTGGACTCAACGACAGATGGGTGTTGAGACAATAAACAGCCCTGCACAGTTTAAACACTTCTCTCAGCTTTACAGGTCATGAACATGTCATCACTATTTCAAACACTCACTCTTTCATAATAGTTTGTGGTGAAACAAATATGTTTGTGTTAACCTGTCCCATGATCTTGTGTTTTAGGGTGGAGATTTACTTTCCCAGCATGCAAGCTCTGGCCCAGCAGATGGAGAAGGAGAAGGAATATGAGATTGTGCTATCTCAGAGTCAGTCTGTCCTCCCACCACCTGGAGCAGCAGAAGTTGACGTCAAAACATGGCAGGTACTGTACGTGAACCAGGGTTAGTATCATTTACTAAAACTCAAATTAAGCTGAAATAAAATAAAATAAAAATATTAGATGAAAATTGGAAAGTATGCCTTGGCAACTGGAAATAAAATGAAATAAAACTAAAACTGAAATAAAAATAAATTGAACCTACATAGTAATATTAAAAAAACGAATAAAAAGGACAAAAGAACATTAAAATATTAAAAAAATTAATTAAAATGAAAATAAAAAATGAAAAAATAAAGACAGGCTAATTCTAAATATTAATAAAAACTATTATAGTATATTATTATAAATTATTATAGTATATAAAGTTGACTCACTAAAATTAATAATTGGAAATTAATAGAAACGTAACTGAATTAAAATGGAAATAAAAATAAATTAAACCTAAATAGTCATATATAAAAAAAGTTATAAAAATGACAAAAGCACAAAATTACTAAAATGAAAATATTGAAAATATTCATAAAAACTATTAGTATAATAATTATAAATTATATATAAAGTTGAAGTACTAAAATTATTAACTATAAATAAAAAAATTATAAATTAAATCTAAATAGTAATATTAAAACTACCTAAAAAAAAGCACATAACAAAATTACTAAATGTTAAACTAAAATTAAAATCTGAAAATCTAAAATTCTAAATATAATAAATAATAGTAATAAACTGTCTTTATAATTATTGTCTTTTCTCATGGCAAAGTATTTTTGATTAAATGCAATACATTTTCTCAAATGTATTTTCTCGTTATTTCATCTGACTCGAATGATATCCGTGCATCATTAAAAGTGAGCGAATGTTTGACTATTCTTTTTAACTCTTTAATGAAAATAATGTCAATGTCAGTTAGAATAATCAAATGTAACAATTTATTATGCCAATTTCATAATCAGTTCAACGATAATCAATACAATAACATCAAATGGTCTGGAATAAAGAGAAGAGATGCGGACCCGACATTAAGAAAACATGAGGCTGAGTCCCGGCGGCTCTCAGCATTCACAGGCTGATCTGAGGTACAGAATCGCCCCGAGCCCTTTGCTACATTTCATTATATAGACAGAACCTATTTCACATGGAAACATCTGCTAACAATGGGAATTTACATTCAGAGTTGACACCTTTTGGGTGTAGGAGACCATTTGTCTAGAGACCACCTTCCTTTGTGTGCCAGTTATCTCTAAACTCTTAAAAACCTTATTACCTTTTGTTTTACTTATTTGGGAATGAGACACATGAACCAGTCGCACTGAGACATTTCAAATGATACCAAACATGTATAATACTCAATGATAATTATTCACATTAAAACATATAGATTCTTGTGTGAGTTTTGATGATCTCAGCTTGAGGGAGAAGGAGTGGGGGATGAGGGGAAGAAATGTAGGTTAGGATGATTCGGAGGTGAGACTTTCATCTCGATAGTGCACAAGGGTGAGTTCAAATGTTAATTTCCTTTGTTCTCTCAGAGAGTAGCTCTCTCTTCCAGTTCTTCCAGTTTTTCCAGTCTTACACTATGAAACCAAACAGCCATGATGTGTTCTTAAAAGTAAAAAAATATATACATCCTTAATAGTCAGGCCGCCTTTGACAATTCATTGATGTGATTATTTTGATTGATATCTTTGGTATAGTCCACATGAGACCGGTATGTTTGCTGTGTTTGTTGTAGTTACTGAGACTCTTGGAGATCACGGAGTGTGACATGATCCGAGCGCTTCAGAAGAGGATTAACAGTGAAGTGACTCTGGTGATGTCGGAGCGCTCGCGGCACGACCCGGGACTCCCCACAGGTACACAGCAGCCTCTGCATGAACCCAGAGGAGATCACAGAGTACTATGGGAGGACTGGGGCTGGGCCTGATTCTCCCTGGAGGCTGTCTTTAGAAAGACAATAAACTTCATCACAGCTGTCCTATATTTAGGATATTATAATATTTTCATCTCAACAAAACAGTAGTCCTTTCTAAAATGTGTTGCTTTGATCATCCCAAACTTCTTCTGCTGTCTTCACATGTAATGAAGAACTGTGGAAACGGCCTTCAATGAAACACAGTGTCTCTCTAGAGAGACCTCAGATTGTGGAGGATTTCATCCAGCGGTTGATGAACGGTGCTGAGGGTGAGACCGATGGACAGGTAAATATTTCTCACTAAAAACAAAGGTTCCTAATAGGGGCTTTTCACAGCCATGACATTGAAGAACCATTTTTATTCCCCAAAGAACAATTCAGTAAATTCAGTTATTAAAAGAACCATTGTTTTTTTAGTGTGAAGAACATTTTAAAGTGCCTCTATTTTAGTTATTTTAAAGGTTCCTAATTTAAAGGTTCTATAATAGGTTTACATGCATCCAAGATCCAAAAACCCTTTAATTTTCTCATAATATACATTGCAGCATCACCTCTTTTCTCACAGTGTCTGAAACGGTCGATAAAGGATCCAGTCTCTCTAAACCCCTACTTTCTGAGAGCCTCCTGTGATCTGATTGGTCAGATGGCCCAGTCTGTTGTGATTGGTCTACTGCTTACAGCATGTGTTGGAAACTAAATGCCTTTCTGAATTTCAGCCTTGGAAGAGTTCCTCACTAGGCCTTATTGCACGATATATCTTGACATGACCTCAAATTTTTGGTGGCACGATATTTTGCCCATTATGCTTATATAAAAACGAATGTCACCAACATTTTAGGCGACCACGCTGCCTCTGTCATCTCATCTACATCTCATCTATTTTGGTAATATCCAAAAAAGCATAATAGGGGCACTTTAATAATCTAAAGAACACTTTTCTTCTATAAAAAAACCTTTTGTGAAATGGAAAGTTTCTAGGGATGTTTAAGGTTCTTAATGGAACCATCAATGCCAATTCAGAACCGTGATTTTAAAGAGTGTAGCGTTGCCGTGACCGATATGCCGTGTAATAGTCTGAAATATAAATATGAATTGTTTTCTAGGTGACGTTCTCCAGCACTCATCTGCAGGAGTGTTTGACTGAACTGGCTTGTGCTGTGATGAGTCGTGAGCGGAGCGTCTTCCAGAGCTATTCTCAGTTTTATGAGCACATCCTTCAACAGCAGGAACAACTACTCTACCAGAAAGAGCAGGTACGTCTAGAAATGTTGGTGTCGGTACGTTTTTTAAATGTATTTTAAGTCTCTTATGATCACCAAGACTGCATCTATTTGATCAAAATACAGTAAAAACAGTAATATTATATTATTAAATATTATTACAATGTAAAACAACTGTTTTCTATTTGAATATGTTTTAAAATGTAATTTATTCCTGTGATGCCAAGCTGAATTTTCAGCATCATTTCTCCAGACTTCAGTGTCACATGATCCTTCAGAAATCATTCTAATATGATGATTTGCAGCTCAAAAATAATTTCTTATTATTGCCAATGTTGAAAACAGTCGTTCTGTGGAAACCGTGATACATTTTTTAGGATTCTTTAATGAATAGAAAGTTCAAAAGGCACCTCATTTATTTGAAATAGAAATATTTTGTAAATCTATTAGTGAAGTGAGAGATTCAGCAGAGCTGCAGCAAGATGCACGTATCTTTCTCAACTGTGAACAATCTGTTTCCGCAGGACATTAAAGAACTAGAAGCCAAAGAAATGCAGGCCAGTGACCCCTACAGAAAGGTAAACTCGTGTTTGTGCATATAGTACCACCGTCCTTCTCTGCATGATCAGTAAACATGTCTAATCTCAGGTGGCGGACGTGTGTCGGGGGATGATGATTGACATCACGGCTCTGCGTGCCCGAGTAAGTCAACTGGAGGAGGAGAAGAGAAGCTTAGGTCAACATCTCAACCTCAAACACAGAGAACGCTATGACACGCTGGTCCGCCAGCTCTTTTCCTCATGTGTTCTTTTGAAGGTGTGTAAGCCTGATCTGAAGACCCCATCAAATGCTCAGACATGCATAGGTTTCAGTGTTGACATATGGACTAAATCCATTTAAGTTCGATTTTTCATAAAATCATTAAAACATGCAATGGTTTGCATGATGTCAGCTGGCTCAACTCTCTGTGCCGCCCACAGTCACGTCTTGACAAATACCACATGAATATGGACCAAGATGTGCGACAGCTGGTGAGCAGCGTGAGGAAGGAAGGCGTGGACAGAATCATCAAACTGAAAAATAAATTGTCCTCCACTAACGATAATGAGACCCTCATTCACACACTTCAGGAGGTGAACTGCTAGAATGAGCTTTGTTATAAAGGAGTAGTTGTTGTTGTTGTTGTTGTTGTGTGTGTGTGTGTGTGTATATATATATATATATATTTATATGATCATATTTTCTTGGCATTACTGTAATGTGAAAAAAGATCACTTTAAATTGTACATATATAATGTACAGTTGGAAATATAATGGTATATTTTGTTACAAATGTTATTTATTTTACTTGTAATAATAATAAGTATTATTATTATTATAATTGGGCAATGCTCTGCTGGGAAACCCTGGGTTTGGCCACTCATGTGGACGTGAGATGAGTTAATGTGTAAAACCGAAGTTAGATGATCTACTTCACAGAAGTAGATTGTTCTGAAAAAAGAGCTTGCTGCTTATTATAATAATAATAATAATAATAATAATTGTGTCTGTGCAGAATAATTTTCATTAGTATATTAAAGATTTACATTACAGTAATGTAAATGTTGGGGGAAATGTGCTTAACTGTCATGAAAATAATGTTGAAATGCAGAAAATCAGTTTGTTTTCTTTGTGCAAAATATCATTTCCAATTTTTGTCATTGATCCAACAGTATTATCTTTGTTTTATTCAGAAAGAGGTATTAGAAGATCTTCATGCAGAGAATAGCAAGCTGGCGGGACTTCTGTGTAAACTGAGAACCTTTAGCCACTGGAGGCTGGTGGTCGGTCAGGAGAAACTGCAAAAAGAGCTGCTGCAGTGGCAACTGGTATTAATAACATGTTTAATAATCCCAGGTATTGGTTCATCATTTGTCCTCCTCTTTTGCCTCTAATAATATTGAATGTTGCTCCTGTGTGTCCAGAATGAGGTGTCATGTAAAACTGAAGCACTTAAATTGAAGATGATCTCAGAGCAGCAGGAGATTGTTCAGAAACAAGAGCTTGATGCTGTGAAGGAGGCCATGCTACAGTGTAAGAGCGACTATGAGCAGATCAGGAGACAGATCATTCAGCAGGTACGACCCTGAGCCTTCTCATCTACATGTCCATTCTTTGGTGAAGACAAAGACAGGTATCTGAAATATACTGTAATTATGATGCTTCCAGAGTGATGTGGATTCAAAATGAACTTAGTTATGATTTCAGTCCAGGATTTTAAAAAGTACTGAGAAATGATACTTAAGTTAAAGTATAGTTACAAATAGTTTACTCAATTAAAAAAGTCTAAGTACCTACCCCCCCCAAAAAATCTTAAGTGAAGTAACATTTAATTGTACTCTGTAGTCAATCATTTTATCCTTTAAAACTCACCTTTGATCACCAAAATGACATATTTAAAAGTTTTTTCCTTGAAAAAAAATTCTTCATGGCTTAAAATAGCTTGAATGTAACTCTACACCCTTGCCTCATTTAGTATACGCGGTTTTATGAATATGCAAATTAGCCCCACCTCCACTCACTCACAACAGCTCAGAGGTCCACTGGTTGGCGACAAGGTAATTTGTGACGAGAGACTGTCTTTTGAGAAAATACTCAGCAGTGGTGTTGACTTATGAATTTTCACATGGTTTGTCTTAAAGCATATCAAAAACACCACATAGACATATATAAACAATATTTAAAGCTTGATTTTTACCACAGGGGGACTTTAAGATTTCTAATCTTTTTACGTTTTTGCCAAACCTGCCAATGGCTGGTGACTTAAGAAAATTTACCACCCATAAATATTTTTTTTTACCAGCCTTGAAACTATTTTTGCAAAAGCAGGCAGTTATGACACCAAAATTGTAGATACAAAATTCACAATTTTCAGGTACAGAAATGAAGAAGTTAGAAAGTAATCAAATATTAAAAAAAACACTGCACACACTGTATAAATGCAACATAGATTAATCCTTATTAAAGTTACAAAAGTTATTCAGTTAAGAGCAGTGAGTGATTTTTCTTTGTCTTTAGTTGTTTGATTAACTTTAAGGTTTATTAGGCTGCTGTCACTTTAAGAGCTAATGCACAGATCCAATTTGCTGATACACATGCACTTTCGTTCTCAACTGATTATGTTCACTTAAGACATAACTGAAGATCTGAAAAAGAGTTCAATTCAGTATTAGCGTGCCGTCTGAGATGCTTTGAAAGTTTCCGTTGTATGATGTGGGAAAACTTCCCACACAGCGAGTAACGAATTGAGTTCCCTTTTGTGTCTTATTGCGCTTGAATATTTCAATTGGCAAGGCTTAAAGTTACGTGTCGATGTAGTGCTAGAATGTTAATTTTAGGAACGATCTAGAACACAGCAGATGTTGAAGTAAACCAATATCCTGAAACCTTATTTTCAGTTAAAATTTTCTGCAGATGATTTTACTGTGGTTTGAGTTTTGAATATAGTGATTTTTAACTCAAATTCATCCATCTATAGCAGCAATGGTTATTATAAAAACACATTACTATACTTCAGAGGGCGTCTGAAAGGAATAGTTCACCAAAAAAATTACCATTCTGTCATCATTTACTAAGCCTCATCTTTTGAAGTCATATTAGGATAAAGAAAAATACTATTTTTATTTTTAAATAATTGAGAATGACTTTCCTGTAGCTTAAACAGTAAAGCATGGCGTTAGTAACACTAAGGTCATGTGTTCGTTTTTAGGGAAAGTAAGAACAGATAAAAATGTAAAAGTGTACCTTGAATGCAAAGGTGCTTTGGAAAAAGGGTCTGCTAAATGTCAAATGTTATGAGAAACCATTTAAGTCTAAATTAAGTAATGGAGTAAAACTTATTATTTTTATCTTGTAAATGTAAAAGTTCAAGTATTCTGTCTTAACAGAACTCAAGCGAAGAACAGATTCCACAACATAATACTAAGTATAGTAGTGACGTATAGTAGACACCTCTGTTTCAGTCTCAGGAGCTGCAGGACGTGGAGCATCGCTTTACACGAGACACACAAAGCCGACAGGAGCTGGAGAGCCTGAAGAGGCAGAGCCTGGAGCAGCTGCAGGAAGACATGGAGGACAGAGACAGTCAACTCAGGACTCTGAGCGCACAACTCGAGAAACACAGCAAAGAGACGGAGCTACGGCAACAGCGCAGACACAAGCAAATCAAACAAGCGAGTCCATAAAACCAACTTCACCGCTTCATCATCAAAATGAAACCATTTAAAATATTGTTAAAGTCTTGAGTGTAAAAGAGCACTCCTAGAAAAAGGTTCAATGGGGTTCTACCCAGACAGCAACATAGTGTGGACATGTGGATTCCACACGTACCAGATGTGGGCCGGATCTGGGCCGACACCATGTTGCTCTCGGGTATATAGGACTCACCCTAGGGTTCTTGAGATAGTTTTAAAGAACCTTTTATGCCAAAAAGGCTCTCTATAAAGAAAAATGTCTTAAATGATTGCATGTTTAAAGGGTTATTTATTTATTTTTCTAATTGGTGTTTACAATCTAATGAATTCAAACAAATTAAAAATGAATTAAAACTAAATTCATAAAATGATCCCATGATGGGAACCCCTAAAAAGTTATATATACTGTATGAAGTGCCTGACAGAACCTGACCTTTAGCATTATATATAGAGCCTTTTCTTCTAAGAGTTTGGCGCTAACAGTGGGTCTGATTCCCAGGGAATGTATGAACTTATGAAATGTAAACCTTTACTGCAATATAAGTAGTTTTGGATAAAAGCGTTTGCCAAATGCAAAAATGTTAATGATTGTATTTTGAAGGTGAGAGGTCAGCTTCATCAGGAGCGGAGCCTGAAACATGAGGCGTTCCAGCAGGTGGACAAACTACAAAGTCAGATGCACAATTTTGAGGCAGTATTGAGTAAATCTACACTTGCTTCAGGTGCTCACAATACTGTTTTTATTGGACATTTTTAGAATTAAGGAAAAAAAATTATTCCTATCAATTACTTTTTCATGCTTCAGGACGCCAAAGCTCCTCCTCGAGAAGGCTACATTTAAGAAACGCATCGGCAGGTAAATCATTTTTCAATTTAAAGTACTTTATTGGCATGATTGAGTTTACAGTATTGCCAATACACAAAACAAGTAATGACAAGAAAAATATGCAATTTAACAATAAAAAATGACCTGTATCACCCAGTAAGACCCTGTATTATATGCATGTAGATGTCTGATTATATTGCTCAAGGCAGTAGTTCATTTCGAGTCATTTTCTCTGTATCTTTTTGCATCTACACATGACTTGTTCGCCTCTGTGGCTTGTTGTATTGCAGGTTTGCTCAGGAACAACTCAGTTATGTCTACAAACAGTAGCTTTATAAACATAACCGATGACCTCAACACTGAATCTGGTTGGATAGAGTCTTGGACACCTCTGGATAGACCCAAAACAGTGAGTTAATTGATTCTGTAGTAAAAGTCATTTAACAACCAACCATTACAGGAATAGTTCGCCTAAAAATCTCATGTCTTTCCAACTCATGTCTTTCCAACCCCTCTTGACTGTCCCTTTAAATACAATTCTGATCATATAACAAAGAACATCAGTGGTATGATTTTTTTTTTTTACATTCCATTGTTCTAATTCACAGAATTCCAGTCGTCTTCGTCTGGACATTTCAGAGGCGCTGTTACCCAGTCTTCCTGATGGAATCGCATCTTCTAACCACCAGTCATTCCAGAATCTTAGATTGGGTCACAAGTAAATGATCGGAAGCCACACAAACTGACAACTTTTGAGACTTTTATTGATAGAGATTGTAGAGAGAAGACAGGATATTAGTGGAGAGAATGGAGGTTGTTGGAAGTTAGATCTGAACACGTCTTCCACTTTTACTTGTGTCCAGACTCCATTCTAACCTAAATGGCCCTGACAGGTCTGATTATTTGTAATTAAAACTGTGCATTAATCAAAACGTAATGTTTAACCACAAAATCCATATACATTTTGACCATGAAGATTGTTTGTATAATTTTCATGACACATTTCAATTTCATTTCATTAACTTACTTTAGCACAAAAATAATTAAAACTGACATAAAAATGTATTGAAACTAAATAGACATTTTAAAAATAATAAAAATGACAAAAACATAAAATTAAAAACTAATGATGTCAACACATTTACATGATTGTTTTCTGTAATTTTATAAATAAAAATTATATGTGCAATATAATTTTTACATTACAGTAAAGAATATGAAATTATCATTTATATGACTTTTTTGCATTACAGAAATTACAGTGAATGTTTTTGCATTATGGCAATAAGCATTGGTTAGAAAAACTCATGCCTTTGAGCCAATGTTACTGTCATGCTGGACAATTACACTTAAATAAACTGATTTTGGACAAATACATTTGAAGTTGTATGTATGTGAACCATTTATTATCTTTAGTCTTGTCATTAACAAATACAAATACTTCATGATCCATATTGCAGCCATTATCTAAAAAAAGAAGATGTTTCTGCTTATTCTCAATCAGCTTTACTGTATTAAAATATAACCATTTACATCCAAAGAGAACAAGCATCAGCACTGTGAGCGAGTCCGAAAGGGTTTAAACGGTTGTGTGGGTTCAGTTTTGCGGGGTCACGCTGGTGGTGTAGAGGTACGAGACCGTTCCCGCCTGGATCTGGAAGGTTTGACCCTGGATCTGATGGCTGGGGATCTGCTCGCTGGTCTGGCTGATGGAGATGGGCTGTCCGCTCTGACTGCTGACGTGAATGCCTCCTGTTGGACTCGGCCGGCTGGGATTCTCCGAGGTTTCGGACAGCTGGTGGATCACCTGCAGCTGCTGTGGAGCTCCGTGGTGAACCTGCAGTTGCTCCATGGCTTCTTTGGTCAGTGTGATGACGTGCATTTGCTCCGGCTGCCCGCTGCTCACTTGACTTCCCAAGACGCTGATGGTTTGGATTTGAGCGCTGCCGTCTAACCCGTCCGGTGCGACCAGTGCCAGGTTTTGTGGTTGGGTGAGAAGGGTGAGACCCTGTTCCACAGAAGTGTCTTCTGCAGTGATGATGCTGATAGCTTGATCCTGACCCAGGTTGATGTTTTCCACCTCGCTGGTCACCACCAGCTGGATTTCCTGCTCGCCGTGGGTGGGAAGTTGGTATGGCTGGAGTTGGAGGATGTTGTGCATTTCTTCGGCCCCTGATGTGGCCTGCACCTCCGCGGGGCCCGTGCTCTCAGCTTCTCCTGGTGGACGCTCTTTGTTGTGAGTCTTGGTGTGAGCTTTAAGGTTGTCCAGTCGGGCAAACGACAGGTTGCAGACAGAACACGTGAAGGGCTTTTTACCCGTGTGAGACGCCACGTGACGCCGCCTGGCACTGGGGTCCGAGAAGGTCTTATCGCAGACATTGCAGACGTATGGCTTCTCTCCTCTGGATGACAAGAAAGATTTTTTTTTTTTAAACATGCAAATCTTGAACATTAAAAGGCAAGACACTACAGGCAAAAACGTTATTTCCTGCACTGGTCAGTTTTGAGATTTTGTTCCAGACTAGTGGAAAGAAAACATCCACAAATCACTTTAATTGTTTATTTTATTGCACTTTATCTATTTGCATCCGCAGATTAAATTACAATACAAATCTTTGAAGGGCATTCCATCAAAGTATTTTTCAGAAATCTCCACTTAAGCAGCTTTACATCCTCTAAACTTTACAGGTTTATTCCTATCTATATTCTCAAGGTTTTTACTGAGCTGTTTGTTTATATGTAATTTGTCTGATTTATATTAACTTCTGATTTGGGGAAGTTCCAATCAAAAAGACTGAAACAAATCCTTTCAAAGGATGATCCTTATCCATCAGTTTGTCTGAATGAGCTGTAAAATGTCCTTTGTCTAGATAATAGCTTGGTATTTTAAAGTGATATGGTATAACAAGAATATCTATGGCAAGAGCTCTTTTCAGTCGCTGCATTCTTTTCCTACTGATCATTTTCTTGTTTTCTTTTATATTCTGCTGTAACAGTATGAAAAGGACAACATATACTGCGCATTTGTGGTCTGTTCTCCTGATTTAATTTACGATATCTCCCATGAATAATTCAATGGAATGCACTAGGAATCTCTTGTTTTTCTCCCCAAATCCTCACGTCTCTTTCCAGGTTTGTATTCACACGGATGCTAAAAATATAATTGTCTCCCCTTTTCACTTCTAATCCACATTAACAGTGACGGAAGCGTCAGCGGAAGCGTTCAGCTCTCGTGTTCAGGCTCCTCGTGTGAAGACCGACTCGGGAAAAGACCAGCGACTCTACCTGCGCGACTCCACCGAGCAAGGACACCAGAAAGGCACTTACGTATCTCCTCTTCCCTTTCTCTTCCCTCTACTTACCTTATTGTTCACCTTAATCAACATGTGCTTTCAATACATTCCTGTTATCTCTCGGCACCGTCCTTTCATCACGCGCAATAGGCAGCGCAATACTGCCAATCTGCGTCCCATCCCCACATCCTCACATACTCCTCTCTCTCTTTCCGTGGGTCTATGGAATTGTCAGTCAGCAGTCAATAAAGCTGACTTCATTCCAGCCTTTGCATCTCATTCTACTCTTAGTATCTTGGGGCTGACTGAGACCTGGATTCGTCCAGAAGACTCAGCAACCCCTGCTGCTCTCTCTAGCAATTTCTCCTTCTCCCACTCCCCTCGCCAGTCTGGGAGAGGTGGGGGTACAGGGCTTCTCGTTTCTAACAATTGCAAATACTCCACGCTCTCTTCTCTATGCAACAACAACTCATTTGAATATCATGCTATTACACTTACAACCCCCATTAAAATCCATATTGTAGTCATTTATCGCCCCCCAGGTCAGCTGGGTAACTTTGTAGATGAGCTGGATGTGCTGCTGTCCACTTTCCCTGAGGACGGCACCCCACTTCTAGTCTTCGGTGACTTCAACATTCATCTCGAAAAGCCACATGCAACAGACTTCACCTCTCTCCTAGCCTCTTTCGATCTCAAACGACTCATCACCACAGCTACTCACAAATCAGGCAACCAACTGGACCTGGTTTACACACGCAACTGCACCACAGAAAACATCCTGGTGACACCTCTCCACGTTTCAGATCATTTCCTCATTACTTTCAGTCTACAACTCTCTACCCCTGCACCCCCACCCCCACCACCAGTCACTTTCAGACGAAACCTGCGCTCACTTTCCCCCTCCCATCTCTCCTCTGCCGTGTCATCCTCTCTTCCCCCACCCTCACAATTCTCATCTCTGGATGTGAATACCGCAACGGACACCTTATGCTCCACTCTAATCTCTTCTCTAGACATTATCTGCCCTCTCTCCTCCAGGCCAGCACGCACTACTCCCTCTAACCCCTGGTTATCTGAGGTTCTTCGGGAACACCGGACCAAACTCAGGGCAGCGGAGAGGAAATGGCACAAATCAAAAGACGCATCTGACCTGAGTATGTATCAATCTCTCCTCTCCTCCTTTTCTGTTGATGTTCATGCTGCAAAATCTTCATACTTCCACAACAAGATCAACAGCTCCTCCAACACACGATTACTCTTCAAGACATTCAACTCTCTCCTCTGTCCACCTCCACCACCTCCCGCCTCCTCCTTAACTGCTGACGACTTTGCGACCTTCTTCACCAACAAAACAACAGCTATCAGCAGTCAGTTCTCAGCTCCACACACACAGGAACCCAGACCGACCCCTTCCACAGCCAATACCCCTCTGTCCTCCTTTTCTTCGCTAACCGAGGAAGAAGTATCTACACTTCTCCTCTCCAGTCACCCTACCACCTGCACGCTTGACCCCATCCCCTCACACCTTCTACAAGCCATCTCTCCCACACTTCTACCATCACTCACACACATCATCAACTCATCCCTCCACACTGGCACCTTCCCTACAGCATTCAAGCAGGCTCGGGTTACTCCACTGCTCAAAAAACCAACGCTAAACACATCATTGGTAGAGAATTACAGACCTATCTCTCTCCTACCATTCATTGCGAAGACACTTGAAAGAGCTGTCTTCAACCAACTAACATCCTTCTTGTCTCTAAACAACCAGCTGGATGTCAACCAATCTGGCTTCAAGAAAGGACATTCAACTGAGACTGCATTACTGTCAGTCACAGAAGCCCTACGGATCGCAAAAGCTGCTTCCAAATCTTCAGTCCTCATTCTCCTGGATCTGTCTGCTGCCTTCGACACGGTGAATCATCAGATCCTTCTGTCCACCCTCTCATCGCTGGGCATCACAGGAACTTCACTCCACTGGTTTGAGTCCTATCTCACAGGTAGGTCCTTCAAGGTCGCATGGAGAGGCGAGGTATCCAGAGCACATCAGCTGACCACAGGGGTTCCCCAGGGTTCAGTTCTTGGTCCCCTCCTCTTCTCCATCTACACCACATCACTGGGACACATCATACAGGCACACGGTTTTTCCTACCACTGCTATGCTGATGACACACAGCTCTTCCTCTCCTTTCAACCAGATGATCCCACAGTAGCTGCACGGGTCTCAAGCTGTCTGGCGGACATCTCCACATGGATGAAGGAACACCACCTGCAGCTCAACCTGGCAAAGACTGAGCTTCTCGTCCTCCCTGCCAATCCGTCTCTACAGCACGACTTCACCATCCAGCTAGAGTCATCATTAATCACCCCATCAAGATCGGTCAGAAATCTTGGAGTAACGTTTGATGACCAGCTGACCTTCACAGATCACATTTCAAAGACAGCTCGATCATGCAGGTTTGCACTGCACAACATCAGGAAGATCAGGCCTTTCCTAACTGAGCATGCAACACAACTTATCGTCCAGGCCCTGGTCATCTCTAGGCTTGACTACTGCAATGCCCTTCTGGCTGGACTCCCAGCATGTGCGACCAAACCCCTACAGATGATCCAGAATGCTGCAGCTCGTCTTGTCTTCAACGAGCCCAAGAGGGCCCACGTCACTCCTCTGTTCATCTCTCTGCACTGGCTACCTCTAGCTGCTCGCATCAAGTTCAAGGCACTGACGCTTGCTTACAGAACTATCACAGGCTCAGCTCCCTCCTACTTTCACTCACTCCTACGAGTCTACATCCCTACCAGACACCTACGATCGGTCAACGAGCGACGTCTCGTGGTTCCATCACAGAAAGCCACAAAATCACTTTCCAGAACATTCTCATTTACAGTTCCATGCTGGTGGAACGCTCTCCCCACCCTCATCCGGAATGCAGAATCCCTGACAACATTCAAAAAACAGCTGAAAACCAATCTCTTCCGTGAGCACTTAACCTTATAAAAAAAATAAAATAAAAAAATAAAAATAAAAAAATCAAATAAAAAAAAAAATAAAAAAAAAAAATAAAAAAAATCCTTTCCCTTTGAAACATCACTTATCAGGCTTATGCTACTCTGAATAATACCAGAACTTCGTATTTTGAGCACTTCCTGCGTTGTTGTTGCTTTTGCCTCTTTATGATGACTCGCTGAACTTAGTCCTAATTTGTAAGTCGCTTTGGATAAGGGCGTCTGCTAAATGACTAAATGTAAATGTAAATGTAAATGTAAATGTAAATGTAACAGTGTTTACTGGAATATTTCTAAAGCAGGTAAATACTATTTATTGTGTTTACTCAATGTTCCAGTTAATGAACATTTTTGATGTATGTTACATAATACAGACAAATATTACTACAGTGATATTTAACGCCCGTAATATTTCTGCAGAAAAAAATCAAGCTTTTGGGGTTATTCATGGTCTGTTGAAAGTACTTTGTTAATGCCTTTTCACTTTTAAATTTCCTTTTAAATGTTCAATGGTTGAAGGGTGAGTAGAATAAATGTCATCTTATTATACCCAGATTTTGAAAGTGCTTATTACTGCGTTCATTACAGCAAAATTGTTACTGATTGTTTACAGTTTAACGGAAATTACTCCCATAATCGCACAAAGCGTCATGGGACATAGGAAAAAGGTGGATAACATTTTATTACACTGTCTATTTGCATCTGTAGATTTTAATTACAATACATATTTTTAAAGGCCAAAAATCTCCACTTCAGCAGCTTTACATACACCAAACTTTACAGTTTTATTTCTATCTATATTGATATTCTGAAGGTTTTTACAGAGGGGTTTGTTCATATATCATTCGGCTGATTATTTTATACATTTTATTCCTAAAGATATGGTGAATATGTATTATTTTTCTGGCTGTTGACAGTATTTTCTGATTTATGGAGTAATAAAGAGATATCAAAAAACTTATGTCAGATTTCTGTTCTGGAAATGTATGTGCAAATTAGTGCATATTTAATTACACAATGTCTCATTTGCATATTTAAACAATATTTCAGAAAACTTAATGTAATCAGTCAACTAGGGAAGTAAGGTGATATCAGTTTTATTGTGTTTCCTCTATTTCCCGGCGGTGTCTTAATATGTTAATATGTTGATTTCTGACCTGTGTATCCTGATGTGTGTCTGCAGCGTGCTCTTGGCTGTGAAACACTTCCCACAGATTTCACATGTAAACGGCTTCTCACCTGAAATGATAACACAGGTGTTCATACAGCACAGATATGCAAACTGCTATGAAGTGTGATCTGTTTGTTACCAGTATGAGTTCTCAGGTGCTTCTTCAGTTGAGCTGCATCCATAAATTTATGATGACATTGCGCACACTCAGGTAAAGCTTTTCCCGTGTGAACGCGGTAATGGCTTTTCAGCTGCCGCTTCTGACTGAAGCTTTTCCCACACTGGTCACAACTGAAAGATTTATTCTCTGTGGAAAGAAAATGGAGAATGTTATAGACCATCAGGCAGTATATATTCAGTTATTTGAATATTTACTATGGTGTTTTGGTCATGTACTGTACCATGATATGACCAATGGATTTTTTTGTTTGTAAATTTGCTATTGCATTACCACGTGTTTTTGGACATCATGTATTATGATCATACTGAACTATGGTGTCCTTACAGACAAATATGGTCATCAAAGTGTACCATGCTTTATATTAAAATGCTGTGCTATACCATCACATGGTACAACCACAGTGGAAAAAGAGATCGGACATAGACATAGAAATGTTTTTTAAAAATAAGTATCTTATGCTGACCAAGGCTGCATTTATTTGATAAAAAAAACCAGTAAAATTGTGAAATATTGTTTTCTAATAATTTTTTTAAAATGTCATTTATTCCTGAAATGCCAAAGTTGAATTTTCAGCATCATTACTCCAATCTTAAAGCTACCCTCGTGTCGTTCCAAATCCGTAAGACCTTCGTTCATCTTCGAAACACAAATTAAGATCTTTTTGATGAAATCTGAGAGCTTTTTGTCCCTCCATTGACAGCTACGCTACTACCACTTTCAAGCCCCAGAAAGATAGTAAAGACATCATTAATGTAATCCATGTGACTGCAGTGGTTTAACCTCAGTTTTATGAAGCGATGCGAGTGCTTTGTCGCTAACATTTAATTTTACTTTATTTACAAAATATTAATCTCCAACGCGCGTTCACACAACAACGTCTACTCTCGTGTCAACACAACACGCATGGGTCTTTCATGAACTCATGTTAGAGATTATTTTGTAAATAAAGTGGCAAATTGTGTGTTTTTTTTTCACAAACGAAGCACTCGTATCACTTCATAAAATTGAGTCACATGGATTGCTTTAATGATATCTTTCTGGGGTTTGAAAGTGGTAGTTGCGTAGCTGTCAATGGAGGGACAAAAAGCTCTCAGATTTCATCAAAAAGATCTTAATTTGCGTTCCAAAGATGACCAAAAGTCTTACAGGATTGGAACAACATTGTAATTAATGTCAGAATTTTAATTTTTTGGGTGAACTATCCTTTTAAGTGTCACATGACCGTCAGAAATCAATTGCTGCTATAGAAACTTTTCTTATAATAAAATACATCTTTAGTAACATTCTAAATGTCTTTACTGTCATATTTGATTAATTTAATGCATCTTTGCTGGATAAAAGCATTTTAGTCTTAACCCAAACTATTGAATTGTCATGAATAAGTAGTTGTGATGTCCCTCACCTGCGTGTAGGTTCATATGCTCCTGTAGGGAGTGTTTGGTGGACAACGCTTTGGAGCATATCGTGCAGATGAAGGGCTTTTCTCCCGTGTGCATGCGCTGATGAACCAAAAGAGTGTGTTTCTGGGTGAAACCCTTCCCACAAACACTGCATCTGAACGGTTTTTCACCTGCATAAAAAGAAGTCAATTTATATTGAGATTTTCAATGGACATGTGAAGTCTTTTCACAGACTCTGATGATGCATTTCCACAATTAGTAACATTTTTGGCGTTAAATGGTAGAAAACCGGTAAATGCTACTGAGTGAGTGCTTGTAATAACAAGGGAGTGACGGCTAATTTCTTTCTCTCTTCTGACTAATGTAGCTAATCAATCTCTCAATAATTTTGTTCTCAAAACGCTATCGTGGATTTTTTTATTTCTTTATATATAATGGAGTAAATGGGAACACAAAAATATAGAATTTTTTCACATGCCTTTCACATTAGCCTATGACGACTTCCGCTTCTGAGAACCCCAGAAATATGAAAAGGGTCTAAAAGAGTCTTAAAGGGGTCATCGGATACAAAATTCACTTTTATATGGTGTCTGCATATAAATGTGTCTTTGCAGTGTGTGGACAAAACCACCATACAATGAAAATAATTCATTCACTCTGAGCCATTTTCTGAGCAATATGATGTCATATTGCTGATGCTCCGCCCACGACCACTGACGGACTGTCCCGTATTAGCATTTTTCTGCCCTCAGCCATTTGTATAGTGTCCGCCAAGGCAGCACTTTACCTGTCTTGTGTCGACACGCTCCATGGAAGAGAGGGGTGGGGTGAGCAGTTGCTCATTATCATTTAAAGAGACATGCACCGAAACGGGTCGCAGTGAACAGAGCTGTTTTTGAGGAGGTAAAAAGGGTGTTGTTTTACACAACCATTGAGGAATTTTAACCAAAGTATCATAAAGAATCATACCAACTTGTGGAAAATGAGCATCCGCTGACCCCTTTAAAGTCCCCGTGAACCGGAAGTTGCAAACGACTTTTCTCCAGTGATGTGACGTATTTCCAAGTGAAACGGAATATTGAACAGAGGGCGGGGTTTTACTTTAGCGCTCCTCCTCTCCATCTCTGCTCATAGCAGACTGATGGTTTGAGGGGAGTGGTTTAGTGTTTTCAACCCAAGCCGTCAAATTGACATCATCAGAGAAGGAACACCATTCCAGACCGGAAATAACTTTTCAGATTTTGATTAAAGATTACCACGACAAACAATCTTTTTCAGTGTATTAACTTGCACAGATTAATTGTTCACCACAAGATTAGTAATATGCGCTTACAAAGTAAATAGGGTCAATTTTGATTTCATGACGTCTTTAATCTCTGATGAAATACTTAACAAGTCACGTTTAGTGTGTAATACAAACACATGTTAAAACAAACGGTAACACTTTACAATAAGGTCTCATTTATTAGCAATTTAGTTAATGCATGAGCTAAAGGCAGGGGAGGCGATTTGTTCCAGAAACATTTTTTGTTATGCTGGTTGAAAGTCTCTTCACATCCTGATAGCAATCACTAAGTTAAGTGGTCTAAATGTATTTATATCGTCTGTGGAAGGCGTAGGACCATGATATGATGTCCTACCTGCCTGTCAGCGTATGCATTTCCATACCTCCACGCACAGACATCACACATCATCAGCGTGTTTCATGCTATGAGTTAGACAGACGTCAGTCACAGAGCACCGCAAGCGAAACAGCAGCCACCTTTTACAGTTCCTCCTGAACCAAAACCACGGGCTTATGCTGCGTTCACACCATAACTACTGTAATTTGGAACGTTTGTGACTTGAATTCAATGGCAACACTATCAACGCTGAAATGAATCTGCAGCAGTCAGGTGGTACAGGTCAGTACTCTTTAAGTTGTTTACGTTCATTATTATTGTAATATTATGTGCTTTGAGACAGAGGTCATTTAACACTGTCTCTCATGACGTTTTGTTTGCTCCCTGCTGTGAGCGTTCATGTGTTTTGAAGGAGGCGTGGCTTTGGAGACGCTCTGAAGGGAGGGTGGGATCTCATGCTTTCAGAGCTAGCATGCTATTTCTATTTGTTACTATTAAGTCGGTTATTTAGTATAATAAAAAAATGAGGCTCACCTGTATGAGTTCGTTGATGTATCTTCAGAAACAGATGGTTTTTATAAACCTTCCCACACTCGTCACATCTGGCCTCTGTGTCCGGGTACTTCCTCTTTCGCCCTCTCTTCCCCGGCTCCTTGCGTTCAGTCAGACTGTCTCCTAACCTGTATCCCTTCAGTTTGACAGGCTGCCGTATTTTGCGTTTGCTGTGACGGGGTCTGTCCTCCTCTCTGGGGTTGTAGTCGCTGTCACTTAAGTCTCTTGGAGGTGAAGTGGGATCTAAGAGAGGTTCTGTGGGCTCTTGAGCCTGTGTTGGTAAACCGCTCTCTGGATTCTCTGTCTGGATTGAATCCTGAGTGTACATGCTCTTTTTTGGGCGCCCTCTTTTACGCTTTGCCTGTATGCATTCATCAACACCTTCTCCCACATTTTCAACCGTTGAACTGTCCTTTTGAAGGGCCTTGTGGGCTTTGAGCAGATCTGGGATGTCCAGAAAGCGGGCCATGTCAAACAGCTGCTCAGAGCTACTCTGGTCCACCAACACACTTGCGCTGTAGATGAACTCAAGCACGGCCGAGAAGGTTTTCGCAGACATGCCATCCAGCTTGTACACCGACTGGCTTACCTGATCTTCAGCAGTGAACATCACTGAGAAATATTCACTGCTCGCTGCTAAAAGAGCCTTGTGTGCCTTGAAGTGCACGTCTTCTACGATAAGGGTTGTGTCACAAAGCAGTTCACTTCTTCTGAGTTTGTCAAATTTATGCAGGATAGTGTCCTTGTGTGTTTTTGAATGCAGGGCGAGGACAGGGGATGCTGGCGGGAGAGACGGCTCAGACATGGTGCTGTTACAGCGAGCTTGAATCTAAAAAGGAAAAGGTTTTAACACATCTTTTCTGTTTGCAATATAACAGTGGTTTTAAATGGGCATCAGGTGGTGAACAACACAATACCAAACCCATATTTAATGTATAGTTTGCGTGATATCATATTTCATATTATTTTTATTTTTTTATAGTCTTGTTCACGGTTTTTGAAGATGAGGGCATGTCAAACAACCTGTCCATGTTGGCATCTGTCTAATTTGACTAGCTTCTACCAAGTAACATAAACTTGGACACACAGTCTGACCTAAAATAAAAGACATGGGAAGCATTTTCTTCTTTCCTTTAAATACCTATTTATTTACATTTACATGCATTTAGCAGATGCTTTTACTATTCATAATATATTGTAAGTACACAAGTCACCAAAATATATAACACTGTTATAGTGTTTTTTTGTTGTTGTTGATATTTTAATACAAAAATCTTACATAATGTGCCTTTAAATGCCCTAATTGAACTAAAGCCTAATTTTGGCTTAATCTAAGCCCTGTCTGTGAAACCAGGCCTTAATAATACAAATGAAATAAAAGGCCTACTTAAGCGGTTTAAAAAGAGTACACTTTCTTCACATACTTTATACTTTTAAATCACACTTTGTAACAATGTCAAGTTTTAAGTATGTTGAGTCATTGTTTTAATCTTTTACACTTTGATGTACCGGTATTAAACATACTAAAGCACATGTAAAGTTGTACATGTAGTGCTATTCAATATTACATTTACAGTTAATATATTTTATATTTTCTAAATTGCAGCTTCATCATTAAAAATGTGTAGTTATTATAAATGGGTCATTGACGAATAAGGTTTTTAAAAGTGTAAAAAAAAACATTAATCGAGATATAATTAATTTTGAAACCATTTTTTTTTGTTTTATTAAGTGTTAACAATGAGATTGTGAGATTTTTTAAATCAATTAACATTGCTTATGTCATTTTTTACAAGATGGACAAAATTTGTCACCAAAAAAGTAATTCGGTTTAACCATGAATATATCTAAAATTATTAATTTGCAGATAATTATTCATGAAAAAACCTGATTTGACATAGATGTTGAGATAGTATATAGTGTGTACCACGGAATAAATATAAAATAACATTATCACTGATCTCATAAATCGAATCATTTTATTGGACTACTCTAAACCCTCCTACATATTCAAGTAAAACATTGCACAGGGAAATGACAGGGTAAATGTAGAAAAAAAAAAACCCTACTCTGCTTTATATTTGTATTATTGTAGTTCCTTTAGTTATTAAAAACAATATTATTCTATTTAAATATTTACTATCGGTTTTACCGAATGACCAAGGTTGGTTATACCGAATGACTATGTCTGCTGCCCTTGACATTATGAATATTTAAGACAACACACAGACAAAAATAGTTACAAAAGCACATTTTATTTTTAATATAATATTAATGTAAAAAAGTACATCAAACATGAAAACATTTGTCAGGACCACTATCATCAAATAGGATTGACAATTAGCATTAGGATTGGCGGTCTGGTTCTGTTCTGGGCGAGAACTCCCTGTGCATCCGTGCAGCCTAGCATCAATAAGAGCAGGGAGAGCAGCAATAACCCGCCCTTAGGGTAAACAGAACAGAACCAACATGAATGTATCTAGCAGATATCATTAATTTAATATTTTAATGTACAACATAATTCGAGAATTTAGTCTTGATTCAAAGGGGAATCAGAATGACAAATCCTGACTGGACGAGAGGAGGAGCTGGGGATGGAGGAGGGTAATTAGCTTCTGAGAAACGCGAAAAACTACACTACTACTACTACTACTACGTACTAATAATAATATAATATTGGCAGGTGTTCCTAATAATCACTCAGTTACTAAATGCACAATGTAACAGTGTTATGATGCAATTACTACTATATATAGTATTATAATAGTATTAATAATAATAATTAAATAATAAAACAAATGATACTTTTCTCTTCTTTTGGCAAGTATCTCTTCTTTTTTAACAGGATCATCTTTGATCCTTTCCCAGTAGCGAGATGCTTTTTCCTTATTTGATAAAGGCATCTGCAAAAGTAAAATTCAGTCAAAATGATGCAATAATATACTCTGCACATTTCCTATTAATAAAATGTATTATTTATTTATTCCAGATATGTACAAATATGACCTACATACATTGCTGTCATTCGGTACAACAAAATTTTCGGTATTACCGAATGACAATATTTTCAAACAATGCTAACAGGCTGATATCTAGCTGGCTAGCTAGCTAGCAAACAGATAATCAGACATTTTATATTTAGTACAAGTTTTTAAAATATTACAACATTTTCCATGTTTTATAGCGGTTGTACCGAATGACCTGATATTTCCAGACATGCGTATAAGCAAGCAAAAACATGAATTTTTCAAATAGTTAAGAGTGAGTTACTTACTTTGCTTCACGACCGTGTGGTCCTTTGCAGGTGTCTGAATGATGTCACATCCTGTCACATGATATTGACCGCATGACTTTATCCAAAATGGTGGCTTTATATCGGTTACTCCAGATGACATCAATGAAATAAATTTTTCCGGGCATTCTTTCTCATAACAAAGCAATGACTTCTACACATTATTTTAATACCATTTTGCACTATGTTGATATATAATGTTATAAAATCATGACAGAATAAAATAAATAAATAAATTTATTACATTTTAAGATATTTTAATCACAAATGAAATGGCTGTATTGGCCTTCGGACGGTTAAACCGAATGACCTTTTGACACTTCAAAATCTTTAAAATACCTTTATATGTAGTAAAATATAATTAAAGTACTACCTTATATACTTTGGATGTCATATCTTTGTTTTTAATTTATTAAGGCCTTTGGACTAAAAAAATACCCGTCACGTCATTGACCCAAATATATTTCAGTTCAGTTTTTACAACAAAAAAACAAAACAAAAATTAAAGTATATTTTAGTTTTTTTTAAAAAATGCTTGTCAGTACATTTTGGCAGTAGCCTACTCTAAAATTCTGCTAATTGCATTTAATTGCAAATACACACAATCAAGTGTCCAAAAACATTATTACATTTGCACTTTGCAGTATATTCTTTTAAAGTAGGACTATATTATTTGCGTAATACGTACTCCTTAAAAAAAAAAGAAAAGAAAAGAAAAAAAAAAGTATATTTTCACCCATCAGTGATCAGACCAACATTTTTGGGTTGTTGTGAGACCGTTGTGACCAACCAGTTACGAACCATGTACCATATAAATCTATGGTGGTGCATTCTTTGTAGAACCATGTAAATCCTGGTAACCATTCAAAACCAAAGTCTATATTAAAGGACATAATGGCATTTCCGTTTTTACGCCTATAACTGTATGTAAGCATTGTATTTGTTGACACATTGTCACAAAGATGTCTGTCAATGTATCATGCATGCACTGCATGCGGTCTGCAGCTGTAAACACAATAAGTTATGCTGTAGAATCTCACATTGCGTTTTGTGCTAAACACACACACGTGAGCGCGCACTGTGAATCTTCATGTATATGTCAAAGGTCTTTGATCACAGTAATAAAAGAATAAACTGGTTTAAAACCAGCGCCATGTGTAGCAACAAAGAGCTTCTTTGTTGTCCCTTCTAAAACACGCTCATGGCTAAAAGGCTGGCGCTGATCAGTAAATCACAATGTTTATTCTGCGAAACGCACTTGAAATAATAATTATACTGCTCCCTAAAGACTATAATGTACGATTAAGCTTTCAGGACCTTACCTTAAAGGAACCGTTTCAGGATAGCCACATCTCGCGAGAATCAGCCTACGTTCCGTGATTTCAGTATCCATCACAGAAGTAGGCAGATAGAACATTATTGGGTAGAAAGGCAGCATTGCTTGCATTGTGGCGTGGTTACCATTTTTAAAAGCGCAAGAGATTTAATGTAATCATTTTATATAGATTGTAAGAGCACTTTTTATATCTGCCACGTTAGATTGCTGCATGCATTTAAAAGATTTTCCGTCCTGGGATTTGAACATAGACAGGATTTTAAGGAAGATTCGTCTGTGGGCCTCGATGCGCCCTCTGGAGGAAAGACACATTTGTCACCCAGTGAAGCATCACAACACACACGGACAAAAAGAGCCCTTTATTTATAACTGAAGGAATTAAAAAGATTGTACTGAAAGATTAACTGTATAATGTTGTTCCGTTAGCAGTCAAAACCAGTTGTTGTACACTAACTCGTATGTTAAATATTCGCTTCTGTGCTTCAGCATCCCCTCAAAATAAGACAACTGAAACTCCATTTCCCATGATGCGTTTTAAATAGGACAAACATATAGTCCTAGCAGAGCCCGTCTACGGAGAGCCTGTCCACTCCCTATTAAGCCCTATTGTACCGAATTTTGGTTGTAGTACCACCAGAGTTCCACTGGGGGCGCTCGCCATGAGTGCAAAATGAATGGGAGTCAATGGGGCTAGACGGCTAAATTTGTCTCTTTCACCCGATTGCCGTTGAGAAATCTCAGATGTGATTGTAGATTTTGCAAGTTCAACATGGGTTTTAGGTCGAAAGTTGAATGAACGAGTACTTATGTCGTTTTGATTTCTTACAGGTTGAGTTGTTGTTGCCCATAACACGCTAGCATTCTGCTAATGACGTCAGCATTCTGACGTCATTGACATTTTGAAAGACTTTTTTAAATCAAATAAGTGACTCTAAAAAAATCTAACACCCAGCAATGTGTAATTTCTTTGCATCTCCTTTCGAATACAACATTCAAATTACTAGACAAAAAATTATATCCTGAGAAAAGTGGATTTTGAGGGGTATACCGCCATTGACCTCCATTCATTCTGCACTCGTCCTGTGAGCGCCCTCATATGGAATCAGGGTGGAACTGCAACCAGTTCAGAAGCCGGAAGTGTAGTGAGAGTGAAACTTCTCGCCATATTAGACATTCTCTGGTCCTAGTCTGGTGCGTTCAAGTCATCTCGTATAAATCGTATTTACGAGTTAAACGCACATGAACGCCACCACAATGTCGTAAATACCAGTGGTGAGCTCGGAATTTTCTCATAGACAGTAAAGGATTTTCTCTAAACCCAGATCTTTACGAGTTGGGGGCGTGAAAAACAATCCTTAAAGGTATTTAGCAGTGATATTGTCAGGCTTTTCTATTTACAACGCAGTAAGCTAATTGCTTGCACAGAATATGATGGCATTATAATATAACAATGCAACATGTAACGATAAAGTTGGCAGTGGCTTCAAAAAATTAATTAAACTTTTTTTTTTTTTTTTTAAACAAAGTACACCTGATGCACATTTCTTTGTTCTTCATTTTCTAGAACAAGAGTTTAAGAACCTTACTATATTATTGTGTTATTAATAAAAGTACTCCGCCATCTTACGCCGAGGAAAGTGACTTGAACGCACCAGCCATCGTAAACACGACGCACTGTCTACAGGAGGACTTGAACGCAAGGAGGAATAATTCACATACTCTGTTTGTTACCGCAGGTTTACCACAAGGTTGGAGGTATTGGTAAATGTGTGATCGAAATATGTGCACCTGCTTTAAATTTAACCTTAGTTTCTAAATCTGTATTGAACTTGGTTATTACTGCTTCTTATTACTGTTATGGCAGCTGTAGGCCTGATTTCTAAAAATGTTTAAGCTATTATGGTTGCTGTATGAAAAGTACGTTTATTATTATTATTATATTGAACACTAAGACTGTTTAAAAAAAGTGATTCGTTGCATAATATATTTAGACTATAATAGCCAATGGTGGTGATGGCGCAATGGATAAGACACATGCCTTTGGTGTGAGAGACCCGGGTTCGAATCCACTGTGAGACACCAATGTGTCCCTGAGCAAGACACTTAACCCCTAGTTGCTCCAGAGGCGTGCGACCTCTGACATATATAGCAATTGTAAGTCGCTTCGGATATAAGCGTCAGCTAAATGAATAAATGTAAATGTAGTCAGGTAAGTCTGTCGTTTATTGACTTTGTTGGCACAAAATCTGATTTTATGTTTGTCTTGCATGGTTGTAAATGTCTCTGTATTGTGTGAAAGGGAATATATTTTTTGGTAACACTTTACAATAAGGTTCATTAGTTAACATTAGTTATGAAAAACGAAAAACGTACTCGGTTACTAACGTAACCTCGGTTCTCTCTAGAAGAGGGAACGAGTACTTGCGTAAGTATCTTACGCTAGGGGAAAACCTCTTTTCCTCGAGATATTGAAGCC
The DNA here is from genome assembly GCF_965113295.1 of Leuciscus leuciscus. NCBI lineage: Eukaryota > Metazoa > Chordata > Actinopteri > Cypriniformes > Leuciscidae > Leuciscus > Leuciscus leuciscus. The sequence continues at coordinate 28,343,449 of NC_138741.1, read as the reverse complement.
AAAAATTATCCTTAATTTTGCAATAATGTAAAACGCATTGCAGCAGCATGCAGACATGGGCGAGACAGCTCGCGCGCCCATAGGCTGCTCTGCGGCAACTGCACCAGCCTATCGATAGAAGCCCCTCATGACGTCAGGACCAATGAGGGTGCTTCGCGCCCAATACGTCATGTCCCGCCGAAAGCGGGTGGAGCTAGGGCTATAAATACGGCCCAGAGAGGCTGGTTTGGTCAGTTTTTTCATCGCTGAAGCGAATCAGAACGTGACGCATGCACGGCAAGATACGCAAGTACTCGTTCCCTCTTCTAGAGAGAACCGAGGTTACGTTAGTAACCGAGTACGTTCTCTTACGAGAGGTTCTCTCGTACTTGCGTAAGTATCTTACGCTAGGGGAACACAGTGTAAAACGCCGTGCGTGCTTGAGACATAACACTAAAGTCCCAAGGGCAGGTGCCCGGGGCTCATACAGTGCCTAATCACAAGGGACTCACAGAGAATCCGGGAAGAGGGGCTAGAATAGCATCATTCCTGTAATATAGAGCTCTGATAAGAGCATATTATATCAAGTGTTCCACACAGCCAGGGCGAACACGGCCTGGACTGATAGATATGGGGGACTTACGCACTGCCCACAGAAGTATATATACGATCAGTGATCGACGTTCTAGCGGTTTCAGCATCCTGAGCCGATAGGATTCGGGCGGGCAATACTGAAAATTTAAACCGAGAGCAACCTAGCTTGTAAAGCGGGAACCTCAAGGTTATAAAACCTTATAAATGTAGACGGGGAGGCCCAGCCTGCCGCCATACAGATATCTTGCAAGGCAATCCCACTGGACCAAGCCCACGACGAGGCCATGCCTCTTGTGGAGTGCGCTTTGACACCTATCGGGCATTGCAGGCCCTTGGATGTGTAAGCTAGTGCTATAGCATCAACTATCCATCTGGATAGACTCTGTTTTGACGCAGCTAGAACGTCCGCTGAACAAAACAAAGAGCTGCTCCGTCTGTCTGAAAACAGATGAGCGAGACACATAGGCTCTTAACGCCCTGACCGGGCAAAGGAAGCCTGCGTCCCCTTCCTCCTCAGATACCGGCAGGGCCGACAGGGAGATAACCTGTGCCCTAAATGGTGTGTTGAGGGATTTAGGAACATATCTGTGCTTTGGTTTGAGTATGACTCTCGAGTCATTTGGCCCAAACTCCATACACGTCGCGCTCACTGAGAGCGCTTGCAAATCCCCTATGCGCTTCACTGAAGCGAGAGCCAGAAGAAACACTGTTTTGAAAGACAAGAGTTTCAGGTCTATTGACTGTATTGGCTCGAATGGGGCACCTTTCATGGCTTCCAGAACCGTGGAAAGGTCCCAAACGGGAACTGAGGGTGGTCTGGGAGGGTTCAGCCTCTTAGCTCCTCTAAGGAAGCGAATGACCAGATCGTTCCTTCCTAATGACTGGCCAAGCGGTGGTTCAGCGAACGCTGCTATGGCCGCCACATAAACTTTGAGCGTACATGGGGTTCTGCCCTTATCCAGAAGCTCTTGTAAAAAGGAGAGAACCTCCGGCACCCCACAGCGTGAGGGTGAAGTGCCACTCGCTGTACACCAGCTAGTGAACACAGACCATTTTGAGGAATAGAGCCGCCTCGTAGATGGAGCTCTAGCCTGCGTGATCGTCTTTAACACTCCCGCTGGGAGGTTAACGGGTACCCGTTGATGGCCCACACATGTAGGGACCAAAGCTCCGGGCGAGGATGCCAGATCGAGCCGTTCGCCTGCGAGAGGAGATCCCTCCTCACCGGTATCGGCCACGGGGCGGTACTCGTCAGCTGCATCAGGACTGGAAACCAGACTTGGTTTGTCCAAAATGGGGCGACGAGTAGCACTGGGCATCCGCTCTCCCTGATTCGCTCTAACACCTGGGGTAGGAGCGTGACAGGGGGAAACGCATAGAGCGGGCAGCGGGGCCAGACGTGAGCCAGCGCATCCCTGCTCTTGGAGAAGAATTCCTGACAATGAGCGTTCTCTTGAGACGCAAATAGGTCTATTTCCGCTCTGCCAAATGTCCTCCATAGCATTTTGACTGTCTGTGGATGTAAAGACCATTCTCCTGTCGGCAGATTGTTTCTGGACAGTCTGTCTGGTCCCACATTCAGATGGCCGGGCACATGCGCTGCCCTGAGCGAGCGCAGATTGTGCTGAGCCCAGACCAGGAGGCGTTCCGTCAGCCTGTGAAGGATTCTGGATCTGATACCTTCTTGGTGATTTATATAAGCCACCACTGACATGTTGTCCGAACGGACCAAGACGTGGTGTCTTTTTATCTGGGGACAAAAGCGCCTCAGCGCGTTGTCGACTGCCATCATTTCCAGGCAGTTTATATGCAGAAGCTTTTCCCGTTCCGACCACTGGCCGAATAACGGTCTGCCCTCGAGCAGCACTCCCATCCCGAGGTTGAGGCGTCCGTAGACACCACCTTCACACTCGAGGAAGTCCCCAGGCTTACACCTGACCGGTACCAGTCGGTCACTGTCCAAGGTTTCAGAGCTGCGACGCATTTCTGATCGACCTTGAGGCGCGCGAGACCGGAGGTCCAAGCTCTGCGCGGCGCGCGCTTTCAACCAATACTGCAGCGGGCGCATGCGAAGCAGACCCAGCTGAAGCACTGAGGATGCTGAAGCCATGAGACCCAGCATCCTTTGAAACTTTTTGAGCGGGACTAAAGCGCCGTGGCGAAAAATCTCTGTCATGCGCTGAATACTTAGTCTGCGCTGCAGCGACAGCTGTGCTGTCATAGACAGCGAGTCCAGATCTGTGCCCAGAAAAGATATTTTCTGACTGGGAGACAGTGAACTCTTTGCCCAATTGACTGTGAGACCTAAATTCTCGAGGTGATCGAGTAATATGGTCCTGTGTTCTATGAGCTCCGACTGTGATCGAGCTAGAACCAGCCAATCGTCCAAATAATTCAGCACTCGTATGCCTCGGAGCCTGAGGGGTGCGAGCGCTGCATCCATGCACATCGTGAATACGCGAGGTGCCAGGGATAGGCCAAATGGCAGGACTGTGTACTGATATGCCTGGCCCTCGAAGGCGAATCTCAAAAATCGCCTGTGACGTAACGCTATTTGTATTTGAAAATAAGCGTCTTTCAGATCTATCGACATGAACCAGTCCCCTTGGCAAATTTGCGAGAGGATTTTCTTGGTCGTGAGCATTCTGAACCGTCGTTTCAGAAGTGCTTTGTTTAGTCGTCTTAGATCTAAAATGGGTCTGAGACCTCCGTCTTTTTTGGGTACCAGAAAATATCTGCTGTACATGCCCCCTTCGCTCTGAGCTTGTGATAGGGGTTCTATAGCCCCTTTGCTCAGTAACTTCGCTATTTCGGCCCGAAGTAGGTGTGCTACTTCCTTTTTCACCGTAGTATCGATTCGCGGCGCTTTGCGTTGCGGCCGTCGACCGAACTGTAGCGAATAGCCTCTTTCTCTCAGGATCCAGCGATGCGTAGCTCGCTGAAGAGATAAAAAACTGACCAAACCAGCCTCTCTGGGCCGTATTTATAGCCCTAGCCCCACCCGCTTTCGGCGGGACATGACGTATTGGGCGCGAAGCACCCTCATTGGTCCTGACGTCATGAGGGGCCTCTATCGATAGGCTGGTGCAGTTGCCGCAGAGCAGCCTATGGGCGCGCGAGCTGTCTCGCCCATGTCTGCATGCTGCTGCAATGCGTTTTACATTATTGCAAAATTAAGGATAATTTTTGGCTTCAATATCTCGAGGAAAAGAGGTTTTCCCCTAGCGTAAGATACTTACGCAAGTACGAGAGAACCTCTCGTAAGAGAACTACATTGTGAAGGGTAATAAAATCAGCAAGCTTCTTCAGTAACAATTGATATAAAAATGTATATTTTTATGGCTGCTATTAAATGTTTTTTTTAAATGTTGTAAACCTAAAAACAAATAGCATTTAAATGTTGAATTTGTAAATATTTAATGATGTTCTGACCAGGGAGTGCATAAGGTATTGTAATTAAGTGAATAAATATTGAGTTGGGCTGTACGTGAATCAATTAATTTTTAATCAAATTAATTACATTATCCCCAGTTCCACAAACGAGGCTTAAGCCTAGTTCCAGACTAAAACGCATGTTTGAGCTGTTTTAACTGAAAGCACCTTGCACTGACATATCTTAAAATATTTTGTGTCAAGATGCACACCTACTGGTGTATGTTTTTTTCTAAGGCACGTTTATAAAAGCTACTTAAATGTCCTAATTGAACTAAGGCATAATCCTGGCTTAATCTAAACCCTGTCTGTGAAACAGGGCCCAAATGATAATAATTGCAGTTAATTATAGATCAATATTTGCTGAGGCGTTTATTTGCTCACTGAATCTTGTCTCTTTTGGATCTTGTAGTTGAGCTGAGAGATGCAGCGTGTGAAAGTGCTGGTGGTTGGAGCAGGTGTGGTGGGTTTATCTACGGCAGTGTGTGTCGCTGGGAAGCTTCCACACTGTTCTGTAACTGTTGTTGCTGAGAAGTTCTCGCCTGACACCACCAGTGATGGAGCTGCTGGAATCCTCCTAGCCACTGAGTTTCCTGGTGAGATGAACACTGACAGATGCAGCAAATTTGCCATTGTATCGTGTGTTTGAGGTTAAGCCCTTTTTCATTTTTTAGGCCCGTCTATGTAAAAATGGTCAAATTGATTATTATTGAACTATTTTACTAGACATCCCTCTCGAACGGCAACGGCGTTGGTTCAAGGAGTCATTTGATCATCTTCTGGCCATCGCAGATTCCCCACAAGCAGGAGATGCTGGCGTGTACTTGAGCTCCGGGTAAAACCCTAGTGATCACTCTAAAAGATAATGAATTGATGTGGTTTTCATTTATCATAATCTCAACATTGCATCCTCTTAGGTACCACGTTTTCAAGGATGTACCCTGCGACAAAAAGCCCTACTGGGCAGATTTGGTATTTGGATTCAGATACATGACGGATCATGAAATGAAGCGTTTCCCTAATCATAAGTTTGGACAAGCGTTCACCACATTAAAGTGTGAATGTCCGAGCTACTTGCCATGGCTGGAAAAAAGGTACAAAAAAGTTTTATATAATTCATATAATGGACCCTTTTCACAAGTTGACAAGTTCTCTTATGACAAGTTCATCGTAAAACTTAGCAAATTTTTTATATATTTATTTTTTATTATGTACATTTATAACACTATACTTTGTGTAATATTACATTGGCATTAAATTACAGAAAACTGTTTGAAGTCCACATGAAATCAAAATTTCATCAGATTTTCTGTCTAATCAAATGCTCTCTAGAGTCTAAAGCGTCCCGCCCCCTACATTATAAATAGACGCTGAATCTGCTTGCTAAAATCAGTCACTTGTTCACACATTTACTATTTTCTACATGGTGAATGGCACATAGTGCACTATATAGGGGATAGGGAACGATTCAGACAGTGTAAATATGCTTTCTATTGGGGTGAATGAAGTCTGGTTTCACGTTAGCGTCACGTGAACCGCCACAGCGCACACACTAGGTGTGTTCGACATCGGCTGCGGCTGGATGTAACCGATCGGCGAGAGTAGCCGCGTGCAGGCGGGGAGACATTTTCATTCAATAGTCCTACTTTATGTAACTGTTACTGCTTCATACAGCGTCTGTTTGAACAAGAATAAAGTTCAACATAAGCTATATCAATGAAGTGGAGTCTATACGTTTTTTAATCAGTTTTAATTTGATAAACATGACACAATATAACATCGCAACGACATGAAAAGAGTGTTTACTGTTATAAAAAACTGATTTGTGAGGTTTAGATGAAATAAAGGTGTTCGAATAAACACGAAACACACGTGATCGTTGTCATGCGGTGAATCCGGCCAATCGTGGAACAGCTGTGTCGTCATCAGCCCTCCTGCAGCCCAGTGCAGCCGCTCTTGAGAAGCTGCGCTGGCTGAGTTCTCCGGCTACTCTCGAATCGCTCTCGCGGTACTTTGATGGCATACGTCACAGTCACGTGGCGTCGGCGCTGTATCAAGTCGGACAAAATTTCTAACCGGCATGCACTGCTTCAAGTCAGCCGCCGATCGGTCTGCGCAGAACTGCATGAAGTCGAACAAGCCTAATGTCTTCTCCGCCATTTCGATCGATCCACTCGGTCTGGGGCTCGCGCTGATGACGTTACGAGAGGGACGCGCCTTCGTCCCTTGTACACAAGGTCAAGAGGTTGGGGTGTGTACAAGGGACGAAGGCGCGTCCCTCTCGTAACGTCATCAGCGCGAGCCCCAGACCGAGTGGATCGATCGAAATGGCGGAGCAGAGACATGCGGGTGATGGATCACAGGTATGTATTATTGACAATAATAGTCTGGGGCTCGTGCTGATGACGTTACGAGAGGGATGCGCCTTCGTCCCTTGTACACACCCCAACCTCTTGACCCCTCCCCCCACGTCAAATCAGGGACACAAAGCGAGGCGCAAAGAAAAATGAAGCGCAAAGGAAAGCTTGCGCCGCAGAGGCACGGATGACTGAAACGCGGATTTAAAGGAGCGGCGCAAAGGGAAATATGTGTTGCAAAGTCAATGCTGCTGAAGTTTTACTTTGCTAAACTTTTTTTTTTCTCTCAGTGGTTAACTTTTCTTTTGCAATTATTATATTTTTTTGCTTGCAAAAAAGCATTTTTTTTCTCAATACTCTATTTTTATTTGCAAAACATATATATTTTTTTTGCAAAACATTTTTTTTGTTTGCAAAACATTGTTTTATTTTGCAGATATATATGGCCCTATATTGACTCCATACTCCGGTCCTGAGACACGAGAGCACATATGATACATATATCACATGCACAGAAAATATGTATCGGACCCAGTTGAATTCTGCACAGAATGCTTTATTTTAAACTGATTTGGAGGAGATTAGGAGGAGAAACGGAAAGAGATTAAGAGGAAACTGCAGCTTTACCGAGCTCAACGGTTCTGGCCAAGCTGTGATATAAACGAAACGCTATTGGCTATTTAAAAAAAGGGGAGGAGCTGTTCGGTGTCCCGCCCTGTCTTCCTGTTTCAGTGGAAATGACGTCAACACATTGAATAATGCTGCGTGTTTCAAGGCACTTCAGTGGGCCTTTAACGCTGCTGTGTGTTTCTAATATGGCTGAGGGAGTCATCTTTCTCTTTTCTGTCATTATTTTTCTCCTGTTTTGGAAAGTCATAGAAAAGCTGTCATGTATTTTTTCTTGGGAACGTAAAAATTATACATTGTAGAAGATTATATAGAAAATGATAGAAGTTTACCCAACTACGATAACTTCTGCATCTGAGAACCCCTGAAATGTGAAAAGGGTCCATTTTTAAAACAAATATAAAGACTACAAGGGGAATAGTAAGTGTATACTAAATAAATCAGTAATGTTCATCTATATTTCCCAATAGGTTTAGAGTAGCTGGAGGTCAGATCCTTCATGAAAAGGTGACTGATCTTCATAAAATGGCCCTGAATTACGATGCCATCATGAACTGCTCAGGCGTCGGCTCACGTTTTTTGGTGAATGATGAGGAGGTCTATCCAGTTCGAGGACAAATGTTGACGGTTAACGCTCCTTGGCTGAAGAACTTCATAAGAGATGGAGATGGCAAGACCTACATCTACCCTGGAGTGAGGTACGTCAACATTGGAGGCACACGGCAGGAGGGCGACTGGCGTATGGAGGTGGATAAAGAGGACAGCGAGGGGATCCTGGAGCGCTGCATTCGACTGGAACCGTCCCTGCGAGCGGCTCAGGTGATGGAGGAGTGGGTGGGACTGCGGCCAGGCAGGGCTAACCTGCGGGTGGAGCGTGAATATCTGTCTGTACAGGGCCGTCAGGTGCCTCTGGTGCACAACTACGGTCATGGAGGCGTTGGTGTTACTCTGAGCTGGGGGACGGCACTGGACGCGCTCGATCTGCTGAGACAGAGTCTGTGCGAAAAACCACCTCAAGCCAGACTGTGAATCTCATGTGTCTTACACTTATAGTGAAGTTTTAGACTTCATGCTGATACTGATATCCATGTGTGATATGATTTCCATACTGATATCTTTGCATTTGTGCACGAGAAATAGCACTTTCATGTTAATAATAGATCAATCATGAAAAAAAAATCAATCTGATGCAATTTTGCATCGAAAAGATTTTTCAAAATGATTACTTTATGTATTACTCATTTCATTTGATCATTTCTGCATGTCATATAGGATGTTTTCAATAAGGAGGTAAAATGTATTTAATCTTGAAGATAAAATGTGTAAATTGTTCGATGTTGAAATATATTTAAATTCTATAAGTAAGTGTTTGAAAATCGTCTTTATTTGTGCTGTTCAAACTTCACCTTTAACTACTTTAACTATACATGAACAAATTGTCAGTGTGACACTAAATATTTTTTATGAAGAATATTGTCTTATTTCCCACAAAACATAAGTACTCTTCATAAGCATATCAAGTGATCTCTAAATTCATTCATTTTATTATTAAGGGAAACTACAGTTGCAATGTGACCGATATGTTTTAAAATGGTTCAAAGAATCATAAAAATCATAAATATTCAACAATCTAAGAATACTGATGACAACATTTAGTGTAATTGTTTTTTTACAGATAAAACATAAGAAATGCTGATCATTTTCAAGCTTTATCCAGTTGTATGGTTCACCTGAATGATTGATTATTTTAGATTATATCTAATCTCAGGTCTGTTGGGTCCAGTCGAGCGAGTCTTCTGGTTCCTCTTCCTCCAGTTCCCCCTGTAGGTCCTTCCTCTGAATCACACTAGAATAATGTCTGGAGGGTTGTGGGCCTGTTCTCAGACCGATCTTCCTCTTGGTGAGGTGGAACTGAGCTTTGACGAAGTTGTAGAATTTGTACTCGTACTCCATGCGCTGATAAAGCACCTGCAGGGCCTCTAGATTAGGAGACTGTTTGTGGACGGTGCCCGTCATGTTCCCCAGCTTCTTGTATTCTGAACCGAGTAGAGACAGACACGGAGCCACATCAATTATTTTTAATAAAGCTTAAGAAAAAGTCTACTGTACATTGAAAATACATGCAGTTTTTTAAACTTAAATAAAATAATATAGCGGACTACACTGCTGATATACACTAATGTGCAAAAGTCCCATTTATTTATAACTGAAGGAATAAAAAGATTGGACTGAACTGAAACTCCATTTCCCATGATGCGTTTTAAATAGGACAAACAACAGTCCCAGTCCTTAGTGTCGTCCCAGAGTGTGTAATAATTCACAGACTCTGTTTGTTACCGCAGGTTTACCACAAGGCTGGAGGTATTGGTAAGTGTGTGATCGAAATATGTGCACCTACTTTAACATGCTGTGAGATGTATTTTAAATACTGTAACTGGAATAGTACTTGTTCGTTTTAAATAGTTAAATTTAACCTTAGTTTCTAAATCTGTATTGAACTTTATTACCGCTTCTTATTACTACTATGGCAGCTGTAGGTCTGATTTCTAAAAATGTTTAAGCTATTATGGTTGCTGTATGAAAAGTAAGTTTATTATTATTATTATTATATTGTATACTAAGACTGTTTAAAAAAAAAAGTGATTCGTTGCATAACATATGTAGACTATGATAGTCGGGTAAGTAGGACACCAGTCTGTCGTTTATTGACTTTGTTGGCACAAAATCTGATTTTATGTTTGTCTTCAATGGTTGTAAATGTCTCAGTATTGTGTGAAAGGGAATATATTTTTTGGTAACACTTTACAATAAGGTCCATTAGTTAACATTAGTTAGCATGAACTAATAATGAACTGCACTTATACAACATTTATTAGTCTTTGTTAATGTTAATTTCAACATTTACTAATAATTAAAATCTTGTTAACATTAGTTAATGCACTGTGAACAAACAATGAACAGTGTGTTACTATTTTTTTGTTAGCTTTAAAAAAACACGAATAACTACATTGTGAAGGGTAATAAAATCAGCAAGCTTCTTTAGTAACAACTGATATAAAAATGTATATTTTGATGGCTGCTATTAAATGTTTTTATTAAATGTTGTAAACCTCAAACAAATAGCATTTAAATTTAAATTTGTAAATATTTAATGATGTTCTGACCAGGGAGTGCATAAGGTATTGTAACTGTATTAAAGTGAATAAATACTATATTGAGTTGGGCTGTGAATCAATAAATTTTTTATCAAATTAATTACATCATCCCCAGTTTCACAAATGAGGCTTAAGCCTAGTCCCAGACTAAAACGCATGTTTGAGCTGTTTTAACTGAAAGCACCTTGCACTGACATATCTTAAAATATTTTGTCTCAAGATGCACACCAGTAATGTTCTCTTACGAGAGTACTCTCGTGCTGCGTAAGCTAGCTTACACTACGGGAAAACCCCTTTTCTCGAGAAGATTGAAGCCAAAAATTATCCTTAATTTTCTATCATTTAAAACGCATTTGCTGCAGCGAGCAGACCTAGGCGAGGCAGCTTGCGCGCCTATTGGCTGCTCTGCGGCAACTGCTGCAACCTATAGGGAGGCAGCTGTGACGTATGCACCAATGAGGGCGCTCGTGCCCTCTGAACGTCACGGCCCGCCAAAATGGGCGTGGCTTATGGCTATAAAGCCCAGACCGGCCCAGGTTGCCCTTGATTTCATTCTCCTTCAGCGAGTGATCCACTTCGCTGACTCTGGAAGAAGCCTTCGTGCCGTTGAACAGCACTTCAGCGGGACGAGTCAACTGCACTGCAGTGACCTGAAGAAGCCGGCCTTCGACTCGCCACCTTCAGCCGCCGTCTCCCGCTGCGCCATTCGGCGCGCTACACATATCCTTTAAGCTTCATTCTAAAAGAGCAAATTAGCGGGCATTGTTGCAAATGCCCTGTGATTCCTGCGGCTCATGCCGAGCCCCCCTCATCTTATGTGTTTCCTGCCTGGGGAAGGACCACGGCGACCACACGCTCTCCCAAGGCGGCTGCCCGGAGTGCGATGATATGGCTCTACCGACCCTGCGGGCTCGATTAGCCGTCTTCGGCGAGGATGCTTCACTTCCGCCTCCCTCTAACGGGCCGCGCCGTAAAAAGTGCCGTTCTCAGAGGCCGCTGGAAAATTCTTCTACTTGCGAGCTCATGCCGGTTGGATCCCCGCGTGCCTCGCTGACTGACTCTCCCGTCTCCTTCACGGATGGACAGCTCCCGGTTGTTTCCGCTGCCGCTCCCATCACGTTTGGTGGACCTGACGGTGACGACGCTGACGAAGACAGCTGCTCTCTCGTCGCTTCGGGAAGTGAGGACTGGTCGGGCTCTATTCCAGACCCCGCCCCCTCTACTCAGGTGAGTTCCTGCGGAGTAAGAGCCAGTGTGGATGCGGAACTTCTCCACCTGCTCACGAAGGCCGCGGCAGACCTCGGCCTCGAGTGGTCGCTTCCTGACGAGCCTGCACCCAATAGACTAGACGGCTGTTTTCTGCCGGGACGCCGGCCGGCCCCGCAGAAAAGGCCCGCTCCGTTTCTACCTGAACTTCACGAGGAGTTATCTAAATCCTGGAAGGCTCCGTTTTCTGCCAGGCTCAAAACGTCAGTTTCCTCAACGCTCTCCGTTGTCGACAGCGCTCAGGAAAAGGGTTACCAGCGTCTTCCCCGTATCGAGGAAGCTGTGTCTGCGCACCTTTGTCCGCCCTCCTCTGGATGGCAGTCTAAGGTCGCTCACCCTTCTAAAGCCTGCCGAACGACGTCAGCTCTCATTGGTCGCGCCTACGCCGGTCAAGCTGCATCAGCACTCCACACTATGGCCGTGCTTCAAGTTTTCCAAGCCAACCTTCTCCGTAGTATGGATGAGGCTGGCCCGGACCCAGAGGTGTTCAGAGATCTACGCAGCGCAACTGACTTAGCCCTGCGAGCGACGAAAACCAACGCCCAGGCGATCGGCAGAAACATGGCGGCTCTCACTGTCGCGGAGCGACACTTGTGGTTGACGCTTACGGAGATGAAGGATGCGGATTGATCCTCCTTCTTGGATTCACAGATTTCGCCATCCGGTCTCTTTGGCCCGTCTGTAAAAGGATTCGCGGAGCGCTTCACCGAAGCCCAGAAAGCGTCACAGGCCATGCAACACTTTCTGCCCAGGCACTCTAGTTCTGCATCAGGCCGCTCTAAGAAACAGCCGCCTGCTCAGACTTCAGGGCCGCCACCTCCGCTGCCAGCTTCCCAGCGCCGCCCACATGCTGAAGCTCGCCAGCGCTCGCGCTCTTCGAGCCGCCGCAGACCGCCTCCCTCACGGGGACCCAAGCCCAAAATTGTGCTGAACCCTGAGCCTCCGAAACCCTCCTGACCACGGAGGGAAGACGGCGACGGTTAAGTCCCGCCGTGGCCGGACCACTGTCGAAGATCTTGTGCTCTCTTCTCTCAGTTCCCGCATCAAAGGCGACTGGAGATGTCTATACTGCAGTTCTCAAGCCTGTTACACAACACGCACGCCTGCACTCAAACGGCGTTTTTACGGCGACCCAAATAAATCTCAAAAAGAGCAAAATGTCTGTTGTTATCCGGCTTACGCCAACTGTGTTTTATATGTAGGAATTGTGCCCACTATTCAGTGCTCACCCCTACTCATAAACACTGCCCGTTCAGTGTCACACACACACGCAGGGCCCCCATCAATAAAGCACTTCCCCGCTCCCACGGCAAGTGTATAATTTGTAAATCAGGCACACGTAATTCAATGTGCGCCTCCAAACATAAGCGCTGCAAGTACAGTGTCACAAGCACAAGCCAAACAGGTCTCCGGGTCCCTGACACACAGCAACCCGAGCCTAGACACCATTCTACCCCTAGCCAAACGTGCGGAAGCATGGGAAATCATCCCAGGAGTATCAGAATGGGTGTTAAACATAATAAAGTGAGGCTACTCGCTGCAGTTCACTCGAAGACCCCCGCGCTTTCGAGCCATGGTCGAAACCACGGTAAAAAGCGAAGTAGCACATCTACTTCGCGCCGAGATAGCGAAACTGCGGAGGTAAGGGGCTATATAAACCGTTCCTCTGACACAGAGCGAGTCGGGTTTTTATAGTCGTTATTTTCTCGTTCCAAGAAGGATGGTGGTCTCCGACCCATCCTAGGCCTCAAGCATTTGAACAAAGCGCTTATGAGGCGACCGTTCAAAATGCTCAAGACCAGGCAGATCCTCGTGCAAATTCGCCCGGGGGACTGGTTTATATCAGTGGATCTGAAAGACGCGTATTTTTAGATACAAATAGCGCCCCGTCACAGGCCATTCTTGAGATTTGCCTTCGAGGGTCGAGCTTATCAGTACACTGTCCTTCCGTTTGCCCTGTCTTTAGCACCTCGTACATTCACGAAGTGCATGGACACGGTGCTCGCTCCCCTGAAACAACAGGGCATGCGAATACTGAACTATTTAGACGACTGGCTAATTCTAGCTCAGTCAGAGACAGAACTGGTGACGCACAAAGCTTTGCTACTCAGCCATTTAGAAAACCTGGGTCTCAAAGTCAGTTGGACCAAGAGTTCGCTGTTACCCAGCCAGAAAATCTCTTTTCTGGGAACAGAAATAGACTCTGTGGCAATGAAAGCGCGGCTTACGTCACAGCGCACGCTCTCCATACAGCACCTAGCGGCGTCATTCAAAGCTGGCAATGTCACTCCTCTCAAAACGTTTCAGAGGATTCTAGGCCGTATGGCCTCGGCCTCAGCAGTGCTTCGGCTGGGTCTTCTACAAATGCGCCCCCTACAGTACTGGCTGAAGTCCCGAGTCCCGTCTCGTGTGTGGACCTCGGGTCACTTTCGGCTCAGGGTAACCCAGGGCTGTATCAAAGCCCTGGAACCCTGAAAGGCGGCCAACTGGTACCAGTCAGGCGTCAACATAGGGGCGGTCTCGAAGCTAAAAGTAGTTTCGACAGATGCTTCCAACCTCGGTTGGGGTGCCCTTTACGAGGGCAGGCCAACTTCTGGCCTTTGGTCAGGCCAGGAAAAGTGCCTACACATAAACTGTCTAGAGATGAGAGCGGTCGAGATAGCACTGGAGTTTTTCTCCCATTCTTAAAGGGCCACCACGTCTTAGTCCGATCGGACAACATGTCAGTGGTGTCCTACATAAACCGCCAGGGCGGTATCAGATCACGGAGCCTGTACACCTTGGCAAAACGCCTTCTCGTGTGGGCTCAGCACAACCTGCGCTCGCTGAGAGCAGCTCACGTGCCAGACATTCTGAACCTGGGGCCAGATATGCTATCCAGGGGCAACGTTCCCCCAGGGGAATGGTCCCTTCACCCCCAGGTGGTTCAGTTGTTATGGAACACCTTCGGCAGAGCCGAGGTCGACCTCTTCGCATCACAAGACAACGTTCATTGCCTAACGTACTTTACGAAGGGCAGGGACGCGCTGGCCCACGACTGGCCCAGCCGCCCGCTCTATGCGTTCCCTCCGATCTCGTTGTTACCACAGGTTATCAAACGGATCAGGGAGAGCAAATGCTCTGTGCTCCTAGTAGCCCCGCTTTGGAGGAACCAAGTGTGGTTCCCGGAGCTGATGCAGCTACCGGGAACAGCCCCATGGCCGATTCCAGTGAGGAGGGCCTCTCTCAGGCCAAAGGCACGCTCTGGCATCCCCATCCCGAGCTATGGGCCCTGCATGCATGGGCTATCAACGGGTACCCGTTAACCTCCCAGAGGGAGTGTTAAACACAATCACAGAGGCTAGGGCGCCCTCTACCAGGTGGCTGTACGACTCCAAAAGGTCAGTGTTCTCTAGCTGGTGCTCAGCACGGAACGTAGACCCACAATGCTGTGGGGTAACGGAGGTTCTCTCCTTCCTTCAAGAGCTTCTGGACAAGGGTAGATCCCCCTCCACGCTCAAGGTATACGTGTCGGCCATAGCAGCGTTTCTAATGCCAACGCATGGTCAGTCACTAGGGAAGAACGACCTGGTCATCCGCTTCCTCAGAGGGGCTAGGAGGCTGAACTCTCCTCGACCTCCTGCGGTTCCCGTCTGGGACCTTTCCACGGTCCTAGAGGCCATGAAAGGTGGCCCATTTGAACCTTTACAGTCTGTGGACATGAAATATCTCTCACTAAAAAACGTATTCCTGACGGCCCTCGCCTCTGTCAAACGGGTGGGTGACCTGCATGCGCTCTCTGTCAGCGCTACATGTTTTGAGTTTGGGCCTAATGACTCCAAAGTTATCCTCAAACCTAAGCATGGATATGTTTCCTAAAGTGCTTCCCACTCCGTTCAGAGCGCAAGTTATTTCCCTGTCTGCTCTCCCTGTGTCCGACAGCAAGAGTGATGCGAATCTCCTCTGCCCTGTCAGGGCTCTGAGAATTTACGTGGAGTGTTCTGCTGCTTTCAGACAATCAGAACAGTTCTTTGTTTCTTTTGGTGGTCGCGCTAAGGGGCTAGCTACCACGAAAAACAAAGCCTTTCACGATGGATAGTCAATGCTATTTCATTGGCTTATACATCCAAAGGCCTCTGTTGCCCCCTGGGCATCAGAGCTCACTCCACTAGAGGCATGGCCTCTTCCTGGGCTTGGTCCAGTGGGATTTCACTTCAGGATATTTGTATGGTGGCAGCATGGGCCTCCCCGTCTACATTTATAAGGTTTTACAACCTAGAAATTCCCGCTTTACAGGCTAGACTGTTATCAGTTTAGCTGTGATTTCTGCAGTTACCTGCCTGACCTAGGTCTGGCCTAACTGTGTTATAGTGTTTAAGCACTTCATTATGTATACTAGGGCCAAAACTGTGTTTGGCCCTCATACTGCTCGTTAGGCCCACTGTCGTTGGCAGAGATGTTAGCTTACTCGTCTTATGAGCCCTGGGCACTTGCCCTGAGACTTTTGACTGAGGAAGTTCTTAAAGGGGTGGTTGATTGTGATTTAACTTTTTTCATTTTAAATGGTGTGTAATGTTGCTGTTGATGCATGAACAGCATCTGCAAAGTTGCTGCGCTGAAAGTTCAACGTAAGCAGAGATATCGTCTTTTAAAAATCAGGAAGTTTAATGCCTACAAAAACGACTCGAATGGGACTACAACGAGATACTTCCCGGGTTTTATACGTAACTAACCCATGCAAAAAAGGGGGCATGGCCATATTTCTGCGGCTTTGTCGAAGAGGAAGAGTTATAGTGGAGAGAGCTGTAGCCATGCCGTCGAAAGTGTGTTATTTTCACCCAGCTGCCATGTCTTCTGTGTTCGGGCTTCATACGGACGCTGTAGTTCGTCAACAATGGCTAAAATTTATGTTTGATTATGTTCCTGAAAATTTCAATCGTAATAGCTCATGTGCTGCGCGTTTTACGGAAGACAGCTTCCAGAATCTCCACGAATTCAATGCCGGATTCAACAAGAAACTGTTACTAAAACATGAAGCAGTTCCAACTTTAAAACCAGAGGCAGCAGTTGTTGGGCCACAACCTGTAAGTAAGACTTAATAATGTTTGCATGTATAATTTCAGACGTAATGTTTTAGTTTTATCAAGGACGTAAACAAATGCCAGCGCTGGCTTTAGTAGCCACTTACACGTACAAACGCGTACAACCATTTTGGACCTGAATTTGTAATTATGTACTAATTTTGTAAATGTATTTTCCATGTATATTTTATGACGTAATTTTTCGATTTGATCAAGAACGTAAACCAATGCCAACGCTGTTTGTTTATAGCCAGTTAGTTTGATGCTATTTTGTGTGTAAAAATTATATGTAATCGCAACAGCCAACTTCAGCTGCTGAAGTTAAAACAATAACTTTAAAAAACGGTATTACTCAGTCATTTATTCAGTTATATTAAATGTTTAATCAGGAGAAAACCGTATCTCAAAAGCTAACAAGCAGCAGTAGCATTTTCAAGTAACAGCGTATCGAAATTCTTATATAATAATAGTAGATTATAATAGAATAGAATAGAATAATAATAATAAAAAAATGAGTACCATTCAGAAACGTTTTGTAAGAGCCGTGTTTGCTGAGGTTGCTTGACTCTCTTCATTGCCGCTTTCTGGGTCTGATTCTGGCTCAAACTGATACGGCAGTATTGACACCATTATTTACATTTACATTTGGAGCACATGCAACTTTCGCCCGTAAAGGTAATGGGCGTGAAGTTTCCGGACAACATGCACTACGCAGTTTAGTCAATTACAACACACCGGCCGAACTAACCAATCTGAGCCCATTGCCTGTTTCTGAGGGAGTGGTTTCATAGAATCAGGAAGTCAACCGGTCGTTCAAATGACAGAGGAGAAAGCGGCTTACAATAAAGGTGAAATTTATGAAAAATAACACTAAGACATGTTATATTGCACCCCATAAACACAATCATGCAAAGAAAAAAAGCAGTAAACCACCCCTTTAAGTATGCACGGCGTTTTACACTGGGTTCCCGTAGCGTAAGCTAGCTTACGCAACACGAGAGTACTCTCGTAAGAGAACGACTTGGTTACTCACGTAACCTCGGTTCTCTCTAGATGAGGGAACGAGTGTTGCGTAACCTTGCCGTGCTTGTGCTACGATCTGGTATCGCTTCAGTCGATGAAACCAAGGGTAACCTGGGCCGGTCTGGGCTTTATAGCCATAAGCCACGCCCATTTTGGCGGGCCGTGACGTTCAGAGGGCACGAGCGCCCTCATTGGTGCATACGTCACAGCTGCCTCCCCATAGGTTGCAGCAGTTGCCGCAGAGCAGCCAATAGGCGCGCAAGCTGCCTCCCCTAGGTCTGCTCGCTGCAGCAAATGCGTTTTAAATGATTTAAATAATTTTTGGCTTCAATCTTCTCGAGAAGAGGGATTTTCCTGTAGCGTAAGTTAGCTTACGCAACACTCGTTCCCTCATCTAGAGAGAACCGAGTCGTTTTTTCTAAGGCACGTTCGTAAAAGCTACTTAAATGTCCTAATTGAACTAAGGCATAATCCTGGCTTAATCTAAACCCTGTCTGTGAAACAGGGCCCAAATGATAATAATTGCAGTTAATTATAGATCAGTATTTGCTGAGGCGTTTATTTGCTCACTAAAGCGTCTCTTCTGGATCTTGTAGTTGAGCTGAGAGATGCAGCGTGTGAAAGTGCTGGTGGTCGGAGCAGGTGTGGTGGGTTTATCTACGGCAGTGTGTGTCGCTGAGACGCTTCCACACTGTTCTGTAACTGTTGTTGCTGAGAAGTTCTCGCCTGACACCACCAGTGATGGAGCTGCTGGAATCCTCCTAGCCACTGAGTTTCCTGGTGAGATGAACACTGACAGATGCAGCAAATTTGCCATTGTATCGTGTGTTTGAGGTTATGCCCTTTTTTTTTTTTTTTTTTGCCCGTCTATGTAAAAATGGTCAAATTGATTATTATTGAACTATTTTACTAGACATCCCTCTTGAACGGCAACGGCGTTGGTTCAAGGAGTCATTTGATCATCTTCTGGCCATCGCAGATTCCCCACAAGCCGGAGATGCTGGCGTGTACTTGAGCTCCGGGTAAAACCCTAGTGATCACACTAAAAGATAATGAACTGATGTGGTTTTCATTTATTATAATTTCAACATTGCATCCTCTTAGGTACCACGTTTTCAAGGATGTACCCTGCGACAAAAAGCCCTACTGGGCAGATTTGGTATTTGGATTCAGATACATGACGGATCATGAAATGAAGCGTTTCCCTAATCATAAGTTTGGACAAGCGTTCACCACATTAAAGTGTGAATGTCCGAGCTACTTGCCATGGCTGGAAAAAAGGTACTAAAAAGATTTATATAATTCATATAATGGACCCTTTTCACAGACTGTAATGACAAGTTATCTTTTCTTCTATCCTATCTTATCTTGTAATGACAAGTTATCAAGTCATCGTAAAACTTAGCCAAGTTTTTTATATTAAATTTTTTTTTAATGATGTACATTTATAACACTATACTTTGTGTAATATTACATTGGCATTAAATTACAGAAAACTGTTTAAAATCCACATGAAATCAAAATTTCATCCGATTTTCTGTCCAATCAAATGCTCTCTAGAGTCTAAAGCGTCCCGCCCCCTACATTATAAATAGACGCTGAAGCTGCTTGCTAAAATCAGTCACTTGTTCACACATTTACTATTTTCTACATGGTGAATGGCACATAGTGCACTATATAGGGGATAGGGAACGATTCAGACAGTGTAAATATACTTTCTATTGGGGTGAATGAAGTCTGGTTTCACGTTAGCGTCACGTGAACCGCCGCTGCGCACACACTGTCTTCTCTGGTCTTGAGACACGAGAGCACATATGATACATATATCACATGCGCAGAAAATATGTGTCGGACCCAGTTGAATTCTGCACAGAATGCTTTATTTTAAAGTGATTTGGAGGAGATTAGGAGGATAAACAGTTAGAGAGTAGAAAGAAACTGCAGCTTTACCGAGCTCAACGGTTCTGGCCAAGCTGTGATATAAACGAAACGCTATTGGCTATTTAAAAAAAGGGGAGGAAATGTTCGATGTCCCGTCCTGTCTTCCTGTTTCAGTGGAAATGACGTCAACACATTGAATAATGCTGCATATTTCAAGGCACTTCAGTGGGCCTTTAACGCTGCTGTGTGTTTCTAATATGGCTGAGGGAGTCTTCTTTCTCTTTTCTGTCAATATTTTTCTCCTGTTTTGGAGTCATAGAAAAGCTGTCATGTATTTTTTCTTGGTAACTCAAAAATGATACACTGTAGAAGATTATATAGAAAATTATAGAAGTTTACCCAACTATGATATTCTGAGAACCCCAGAAATTTGAAAAGGCTCCATTTTTAAAACAAATATAAGACTACAAGGGTAAAGTGTATACTAAATAAATCAGTAATGTTCATCTATATTTCCCAATAGGTTTAGAGTAGCTGGAGGTCAGATCCTTCATGAAAAGGTGACTGATCTTCATAAAATGGCCCTGAATTACGATGCCATCATGAACTGCTCAGGCGTCGGCTCACGTTTTTTGGTGAATGATGAGGAGGTCTATCCAGTTCGAGGACAAATGTTGATGGTTAACGCTCCTTGGCTGAAGAACTTCATAAGAGATGGAGATGGCAAGACCTACATCTACCCTGGAGTGAGGTACGTCAACATTGGAGGCACACGGCAGGAGGGCGACTGGCGTATGGAGGTGGATAAAGAGGACAGCGAGGGGATCCTGGAGCGCTGCATTCGACTGGAACCGTCCCTGCGAGCGGCTCAGGTGATGGGGGAGTGGGTGGGACTGCGGCCAGGAAGGGCTAACCTGCGGGTGGAGCGTGAATATCTGTCTGTACAGGGCCGTCAGGTGCCTCTGGTGCACAACTACGGTCATGGAGGCGTTGGTGTTACTCTGAGCTGGGGGACGGCACTGGATGCGCTCGATCTGCTGAGACAGAGTCTGTACGAAAAACCACCTCAAGCCAGACTGTGAATATCATGTGTCTTACACTTATAGTGAAGTTTTAGACTTCATGCTGATACTGATATCCATGTGTGATATGATTTCCATACTGATATCTTTGCATTTGTGCATGAGAAATAGCACTTTCATGTTAATAATAGATAAATCATGAAAAAAAAAGATCAATCTGATTTAATTTTGCATCAATTTTTTTTTCAAAATTATTAATTTCTGTATTACTCATTTCATTTGATCATTTCTGCATGTCATTAGTCTATAATCATGAAGATAAAACGTGTAAATTGTTTGATGTTGAAATATATTTAAATTCTCTAAGTGAGTGTTTGAAAATCGTCTTTATTTGTGCTGTTCAAACTTCACCTTTAACTATTTTAACGGGCACCATCATGTTCCCCAGCTTCCTGTATTCTGAACAGAGTAGAGATAGACACGGAGTCACATCAATTATTTTTTTATTATTATCTTAAGAAAAAGTCTACTGTACATTGAAAATACATGCTGTTTTTTTAAACTTAAATAAAATAATATAGCGGACTACACTGCTGATATACACTAATGTGCAAAAGTCTTAGGCAGGCATTAGTATTTTCACCCAAAACAAAATGGTTTTCAGACAGTTATTTATATATTTTGCTGTAGTGTGTCAATAGGAAATACAAGCCAAACATTCCTTTTGCCATTAATTATAATAATCCAGTGAGATTGTTGTATGCACAGGGAGTCTGACAGCAGACGGTATGATCTGATCTCACTATCATCGAGTCTCTCTGTGATTACATGAAGGATTACATGAAGAAACAGAAAAAAACTGAGACAGACTAAATTCAGTAGAACTGCGACAACGTCTCCAAGACGCTTGAAGAAGCCGAAAAGCAAAGCTACCTGAGAAGTGCACGTGTCCCTCTGACAAAAGCTGTTTTAAACACAAAGGGTGGTCACACCAAATATTGATTTGATTTAGTTAGTTAATGGATAAATAAATTATATTTATGACATAATTTTTTGAAAGCATCCTCACTTCACAGCATTTTTACACAAGTGCCTACAACTGTTCACACTACTGCAACTTCCCAGATAGACTCGATGATGGTGAGATCATCTTCGATCTCACGATTGGTCGTCTTTTTTTCTGGGACAGCCTAAAATCGTACAGTGTGTCCCGGGCATAAGGCTGTGGCTGGAAGTCAGTTATAGGCTAGTTCTTGCATTTCTGCTCGTCTCTTCTCTTTGTTCTGTTCTTGTTGTTTCTCCTTCCTTCAGTGATTCTACTTCAGTGATTCTGCTTGTTAACAGCAGGTGTTCATCACTTGATAAATCACTTAATTATGGACTGCATTTTTATATAGCGCTTTCAACAGACCCATGGCCACCAAAGCGCTTTACATATTCCCTCACATTCACCCAGTCATTCACTCATTCATACACCGACGGCGGTGTCAGCCATGCAAGGCGCCATCCAGCTCGTCGGGAGCAGCTGGAGTTAGGTGTCTTGCTCATGGACACCTCGACACTTGGTCAGGTGGAACCTGGGATGGAACCACCAACCTTCCGGTTTGTAGACAACCTACATGAACCACTGAGCCACTGCCGCCACTTTCAATTTTCTCAATAACTCCAACACTGGATTTTACTGTGTGATTGGTATTGGTCTTTTTTTTTTAAATGGTGACCAGTCAAATCATTATGCAAACTTATATGAAAGGTCTTACCTGGACTTTTGTAGATGTTCAAGACGTCAGAGAAGAAGTGTGGAAGGAGTCTCTCCAGCAGAAGCAACACATCCTGAAGTTCCTCCAACACCCCTACCAGCAGGTAATGATCCAGAACGTTCTGCTTGGCCATTTCCAGCGCCCACAAACCCGGCTCTCTAGGTCATTACAGATTATTGATCAGTTCCAGTGATCACTCATGGGAATCTATTGATTCAGAGTTGATAAAAAATGCTGGAACCATTAAAAACTAATCACATAAGATGTACAGTAGCAGTAACGTCCGGATATAAATATCACCTGCACTGAGGATGCTGCCCACAGAAATATGGGATAATGTAGAAGAGTCGGGGATTGGAGCATTCTGGGTAGCTTTCCAAGATGCATGTGCTGATGTCCTTTGGTCCAGAAGAACATTTACATTTATGCATTTAACAGACACTTTTAGTCAAAGCAACTTACAAAAGAAGAACAAAAGCAATCTGTCAAAGAGCCAACATTAACATTTCAGTTAGTTACATCAGTGCTATTAAACTTATTTGGTTGTTGAACTGGAACTGAAGCTCTGAGAACAGTCGTTTGTTTATATATTCATCCACAAGGGGTCTGAACTATGGGGTCATTCATCTAAGTCTCCAACCAAAGACCCACGCCTGGCTATTTCCTGCTGCTATGCAAACAAATCCAGAACATTCCAGGGAAAGTTGCAAAAAATGAACAAATGAAAATGACTATTTGAACAGAAATCATGGATACCCATGCACATTGTATGTGATGAATATGATTGCATTGGTATCTTTAGAGAAACTGTAAAAGCCTAGTTGTGTTTCCCCCGGTGATGTCATACTGTATGTACATACACTGCCTGTAAACGATTACCACATGTCACACTAATAAATGACAGGAAAACCAGCAGCACAGTCAGTCTCACACTAAATAAAGACTGAGTAAACCATGTTCATAAACGCTGCCTGCTGAGTTGTGAAGGAAGCATTCATGCGTATCACACAGAGCTGTACAGACTTCATTTATGACAGTAATAGTTCATTCAATGCTCATTCACTCAGTTCTCTGTTTCTCTAACCTCGCTTGGACTACTAACTTACTTTCTTAAGAAACACGTTTGTTTTTAAAGCTCTTACTAAGTATCTTTCGTCGTCTTTCATCGCAGGGGTTCGTACGACGTGATTCTCTTCCCCTCTCCAGTCGCCGAACCGCCGGAAGAAATAATTGGATAAGAATCGGTTGATCGGATCTCTGATGATGTTGATGTGTGCGGGCTCATCCGTTCTAAACCTGATTACAGTAGAGAGAGGAATATTATTCAAATATCCATTATTTTATCTCTTTTAATTAAGGTCCGTTCACACCAAGGAGGATAACGATAAAAATATAATTTTACAAATTGTTCCAGATTTAAACAAATAGCAGAGTCCACATCACAACTATAATGATAATGACATTATAGGAACGATATCGTTGGAATCTCTTTTTAGAAAGACATTGACAGCCAATCAGAATCCATCCTGCTTTAAAGCGGTCAAGCACTGAGAACTGAACTGAGTTGGGCAACAACAGTTTTTTGCAGAACTGTTTTATAGATGAAATTAACTAATTTTATAATTGATGATCTTTACAACAGAACTGAATCAACACTGAACTGACTTCAGCTGAACAACAGCCTGTTATCACTGTAAAGCTGCTTTGAAACAATCCGTATTGTATAAAGCGATATGTAAATAAAGGTGACTTGGCTTGACTTGTAATAATGATGGCAATCATGTAAAATAGACCAAATAAAGTTGATTTCGGGAGTTGATTTCATCGACTCCTACGGTGGGAGTCGGGAATCGGAGTAGACTGCGGAAAATGCAATGTATGTATTCTCTTTATACTTACAAGTACAACTCCTTAATTTTGAGTGTTTCAGGTCTTATGTGTCATACGAACGAGAATGGGCCAATCTTGAGTCTTGTTTATCAAAACTGTCGTGAAAATTACCTCAGATGACTTTAGTGTTAATATTACCATAATATTGTTGCAGATTTAGACTGATTGTTTAGTAGCCTATGTTGCATTTTTTTCTTAGCGGAAGCTTTAGGTAAAATTCAAGTCAATATTGTCTAAGTATTAAAGGGGATAGTTCACCCAAAAACGAATATTCTGTCATAATTTACTCACCCTCAAGTTAATAGATATTTAGAAGAATGTTGGTAACCAGACAGCTGATGGACCCCATTGACATCCATAGTATTTTCTTTCCTACTATTGAAGTCAGTGAGGCCCATTAACTGTTTGGTTACCCATATTCTTCAAAATATCTTCTTTTGTGTTCAGCAGAAGAAAGGAATTCATACAGGTTTGGAACAACATGAGGGTGAGTAAATGATGACAGCATTTTCATTTTTGGGTGAACTATTAATCAATTAATTTGATAAGTAGTCGTAAGTGAGCTAATGTAGCTACAGTCATTTCACCTGAGTTTATCTAGCAATAATGACTGCACTGTACATTACCTTATATAAAAGAAGCATCAACTTACCTAAATAAAAAAATTAAAAATACCTGCTAAAGTTGAGAAAATGCACATGTCGGGTGTAAAGAAATGGCTGAGGAGTTGTGCTGATGTTTCTAATGAGATTTTCCTACATGGGAATGAAAGGAGAACGGTTCAAATTAACCATTGATGGTTCAATGGTGGCTGAAATACAATAATAATGATAAAATAATTAAATGGCATCTAATGTAACACGCAGAAAAAAAGGAACATTTACATTTTTAGGTATCAACTTCACTTGCCAAGCAGACACAATTATCGACCAGAACTAGTCATCTCATCATCATTTGCAGCATTGTTTTTAAGTACCTGTTCACGTTTGGTGAGTCTGGTCTTGTTGTGAATATCAGAGGAGATGAGAGTGAACTGATGTCTGTCCGCCAACATGCGCAGCAACAAAACTATAGTGCGACTTCCACACTTACCAACCCTGTTATACACAACCTGACTTGGGAAAGGTAAAGCCTGTAACAGAGGAAAAAACGTAGTATTCAAAGAGTGTCCGCTTCAGAACAATCTTACATTATGGTGGAATGAAAATGGATTTGCATCAGTTGTGTAAGATATTAGTAACAAATGAGATTCAAGCACTCAAATCTTGTAGTATATGACATGCAGTGCTCTTACTCTGGGTGCTAAAGGTCCATGGCCACCAGAAAATCTCCCTAAAAAGTTGAAAATAATAATCAAAAATGTATCTGTGGATATATTTGTGCATCCTGAACATTACAAATAGCTTTGTATACCAAATGTTCAGTCCACCCACTATCATAACTGATAATCTCACATTTCCTAAGTTTAATGTGTATAATATTTGTAGAGTTTAAAGCTTGCATGCTGCAATGTAAGAGTGATATCTTTTAAATGGGTATTTCTGCTTTGGAAATCCACAGGTTATTCCACCCTTCCATCCAGCTGTCAGTTTTGGTGACTGCTGTCATTGTAGGACGAGTGAATGAAGAGTCCCGCACAATGAAAGGCCTCATATCATCCAGTTAACATGGACTCCTGTGGAATTCACTGTGGGTCTCACGAGCCAAGAACAACACTGAGTATGGACTCATAGTGGAGACAGGAAACTTTGACAGTCTGCTCTTTATGAACCTTGACAACCATTAGGTACATTCAATTAGTTAGAAATGTCATGAAACTGTTTATATTCATATTTCAGTGGAAGCAACAACTGAACTGTTACTGTTGGAGCCTAATGCTTATTATATAATAAAAAAGTTCTTTAAAAAAGGTGCCATAGTTTTTAAAAGTTTAAAGGTATTTATGAGGTTTTGAGTCAAAATCCAATTACACTAAGCTTGTTT